>NW_022630997.1:48389375-48852056 GCF_010015895.1 Lontra canadensis | reverse complement strand
ATATATATATATATTAGACTGGTGACTAGAACAAGGTCACCCACTTAATTTTGGGAGTATTTTGGTCTCTTAGAAGAAACTACCTCCCAAAATTTTAAAGAATGAAAAACATATATAAGGGTAAACACAATAAAGAGATGGTATATGCCTATAAATTTTTTTTTTTTTTTAATTTATAAAAAAGGAGTTGAGGGACGCCTGGGTGGCTCAGTTGGTTAAGCGGCTGCCTTCGGCTCAGGTCATGATCCCAGCGTCCTGGGATCGAGTCCCACATCGGGCTCCTTGCTCGGCGGGGAGCCTGCTTCTCCCTCTGCCTCTGTCTGCCTGTGCTCGCTCGCTCTCCCTCTGTCGCTGAAAAATAAATAAAATCTTAAAAAAAAAAAAAATTAAAAAAAAAAATTAAAAAAAAAAAAAAAAGGAGTTGATAAAGTTAGTTGGTTGGGAGAACAAAGAAAAAGAAAGTGGAGAGATTTTGCTCGGGCTGGAGAGTAGAACAAGCCTGGAGCTAGATTTAGGGTATATTTAGATCTATTGGAAGTTGTACCCCAAATTTTTTGAAGAAAAACCCTATGTGTATACAAAAAATAAAGTTAGATACAATGAAGGATAAAATAGGACTGTAATAATGAAGGTTCAAAAAAGATTATTATTTTTTTATGAAAGATATTGTTAAGTTAAACTAGTTAAAAAACGTTAAAAGAGGAAAGGGTAAAAGTTAAAAAAATTAGAAGAAGAAAAAAATTAAATAAAAAAAATTAAATTAACTACAAGGCTAAAGAATCGTGGGGAGAAAGCCATGAATTCCATGCTTTGCTTTCTCCTCCTCTGGAATTCCGTTGTTCTCCTTAGTAAGTGAACTTGGTCCTGGCTGGATTTCTTGTTGATCTTCTGGGGGAGGGGCCCGTTGTAATGATTCTCAAGTGTCTTTGCCCCAGGCGGAATTGCACTGCCCTTACCAGTGGCCGGGCTAAGTAATCCACTCGGGTTCTCTTTAGGGAGCTTTTGTTCCCTGAACGCTTTCCGTAGAGTTCTGGAGGACGGGAATGAAAATGGCGGCTGCCCAGTCTCTGGCCCAGAGGAGCCGAGAGCTCAGGGTCCCGCTCCTCAGTGCGCCCTCAGAGAAAAGTGCTCAATCACTCCCGTTTCCCTGGCCTCTGGCCGTGCTCCGAGCTAACCCAGCCTGTGACTGTTTCAAGGTAACCCCAAGATGAGAGCTCACTCCTCAGCTCTGTCTCTGTAGCCGGCTTCCCCACTCTAATACCTGTGAGCTCTGTGACACTCAGACACCCCCGATCCTTCTGTGACTCTGCGGGACCTGGGGCCACGCTGACCCTGCATGGGCTTCGCCCTGGTTTAGCCTCTGGAGTGAAGTCCCTAGTGGAGCAGACTTTTAAAAGTCCTGATTTTGCGATTCACAGACCTTACCCCTGGGGATAAAAATATATTATATGTTTAAAAAAATAAAATTAATAAAAAAAAATTAAAAAAAAAAACAGAAAAAAACACAACTAAAATAAAAATTTTTAAAAATGAAAAAAAAAAAAAAAAGTCCTGATTTTGTGCTCCGTTGTTCGGCCGCTTGCCGGGAGCCGGCCCCTCACCCCGCGGTCTATCTTCCTGTCACTTTGGATTCACTTCTCTGCTGTCCTACCTTTCAGAAAGTGGTCGATTTTCTGTTTCTAGAATTGTTGCTCTTCTTCTCTTCGGTCTCCTGTTGGATTTGTAGGTGTTCGCAATGGATTGATAAGCTATTTAGCTGATCTCCTGCTGCCTGATGTATCTCAGCCTGCTACTTCTCTGTCATCTTGACTCACCTCCAGATTGGTCTTTAAATCTATGTGTTGTCTTTCTTACCTCCAGAGTTCATCAAATTTAATAGTAGCACTTATGTGCATGTGTGTATGTGTGCGCGCATGTGTGTGCGTGTGTGTGTTTTAATAAGCCCAAAGGCATTTGGGAAATGATGTGTTTTAATATACAAGAAATATAAGTAGTATAACATTTTGCTGGAATTTAGAAAATCTGAACTACTGCTGGCAGAAATACAACTTCATTAAAATTTAGAGAACAAATTCATGAAAAATTTATGCATTGATATTTTCAGCATACTAAATTGTGATTTCAAACATATTCCTGAGAATTCATTAAGAAAAGTCTTCTATCATATTTCAAAATGATTTTTAGGGACTGGAATAGCATTTTGCTTTAAGGACTAATACACATTTTTACATTTTTATACACAGTCCTTTAAATCAAATTTACAAATGTATTAGCTTTAAAAAGCTCTGTTTCCTCATCTGTGGAAAAAGAACACTCTTGAAACCTCATGAGTTACACCAACAGATCCCTCAGGTGTAAACCTATCTCATTTTATTATGAAACTGTATAGGCTTTGGTGCTGGATCAGAACAGTTAACTATTACATTATCAGACTTAATTGATTATGTTCTAAAGATAATAAGAATAGGGATGATTAACATTATTTATGCTTCCCCTGGGCCAGTCACTTTGCTAAATACTTGGGAAAAGTTATCCTAATTATATAATACTAGCTAAGATAGATATTATTAATATCCACTTTTAACAATGATAGATATCAGGCCTATAGGGAACACATGTCTGTCTCCTGTAAATGAAACCCTCTGCAATGTTTTCTTTCTTTCTTTTTTTTTTTTTCCATCATATCTTCCCTTTTATGGTTTCATTTGCAAGGCAGTTTTTAGTACTAGGGTTAATTCTAATTTGAAAAAAAAAAGTAATATTTATTTGTGAACCCAATGTGTGTCCTTGTTCTAGAAAAATATAAATGCTGTTTTGGGAGCCAACTGGAGAAATCTGAATATAAACTGGCTATTAGACAACATAAGGAAGTGACTGTTAATTTTCTTCAGATGTTGCAAATTACCTTGAAGTAGTTCAGGAAAAAAAAAAATGCAATATGGCTCTGGCAGTATGCTAAACCTGCTAAGTCTATGGGGTGCCTGAGTGGCTCTGCAGGTTATGCATCTGACTCTTAGTTTCAGCTCAGGTCATGATCTCATGGGTTTTGGAATCAAGCCCCATGACAAGCCCTACCTTGGGCTCTGCATTCAGTGGGGAGTCAACTTAAAGATTCTCTCTCTCTGCCCCTACTCCATCTCAGTCTCTCTCTCAAATAAATAAATGAATCTTTTTTTTTTTTTTTTTAACTGCTGTATTTAGGTCATTGGAATATGGACGTATGTTTTGGTAGTATATTTAAGTTCTTTGGTGTATTTAATTTTTTCAAAACAAAGAACAATGAGAAAACAAATATTTTCTATGTTCTAGTTTTGTGATGGCATTAGAGATTTGGGAACCCATACAGTCTACTCTGTCATCCTAAAATGACATTCTATCTACCACTTCCCCAACAAGTGGTGCTTCTGCTTCTCCTTGGATATACCTGAAGGTTCAATGCTGGGTTCCTCAGAACCAAGAGATAAAGTAGTCCAGGCAAATTTTACCAGTAAAAACCAAAACAGTGAATGAGCTACATGACCTGTAACACTAATCCTCATGTAGATAAGGTGTCTGAAGGCCATAGGAAACAACTTCATTCAAGATCACTGTGTGTATAGTTATTATTGAAATATAGATAAATGTGGCTGTAGCATAAGCCTATCTCTAAAAAGAAAAGTTGTTAACTTAAATGTCATGATCTACATGGAGCCTCAAAAAAGTGCTGCTGGTGGGAAGAGGTATCAAAAACCTGACATGAGGGGCACCTGGGTGGCTCAGTTGGTTAAGCATCAGGTTAATCATCATCATCAGATCATGATCCCAGCATCCTGGGATTGAGTTCCACACTAGGCTCCTTGCTCACTGGGGAGCCTGCTTCTCCCTCACCTTCCTACTTGTGTGCTCTCTCTCACGATCTCTGTCTCTCAATTAAATAAATAACAATCTTAAAAAAAAAAAAAAAAAAGCAACCCTGACATGAATATCCCAATCATTTTGATAGATGTGACCCTAGCATGGCCATGTATTTCTTACAATATATATATATTAGCTATAGGTTTAACACCAAGCCTTTAAAATCTTTCCTCTGATTTATTTCTCACCAAAGCAGGTGGGTTATTATAAGTTGTCTTCTAAAACAGATAATCTCAAAGGAAAGAACATACTTTAACAAGCTTATATGAATACTCTGATTTAAATAGTACATATATATATATTTTTTTTTCTTTTTCCAATGTTACAAGGACTTAAATGAATCTAAATTCAATTGCATTGTGTTTTCATTAGATTATCATTCCAGGTTTGTAAAATACTTTTGTCTTACAGTGCTGCCAAGAATAACAATACAGAAATCCTCATGTTTCAAAACTATATAGCTATGTAAAACAAAAAAAAATTAATAAGTAAATATTGTAAAAGCTATGAGAAATAGGTTCTAGAAGCCCATTCATTTTATTCACAAGAGTGTCTTTAGGATGTGACTCAGTGCCTAGTCATTATTACTTTGCACACAATATAAGTTTAGTTACCTGAATTCCATGCCCCTGTTTACAGTAAACTGGAAATGGACAAAAGATGTGCCAGTCTGACCCCAAGGATGGGAAAGAAAATCTCTCAAGGAAGAGACAGAAAGCCCCGATAACTAGGGGCTTTTCAGTTTATGAATAAGCTTCTCTGCTCACATCTCAACACTTCTATCCTATCACTGCATTACAGCATAGTACAATAGTGTTTGGTCATAATATAGGCAATGAGTCACCTACAACATTATCACTCAGTATTTACTGATCTTCTACTGCATTGTAGGGTTATATGGCACTGTTCCTGCTCTCAAGGAGCTTAAAATCTCCCAGTGCAGAAAATACCAAGTTATATTTATTACATTTTGACTGGTAAGTTAGTATGCGTGGGATATAATTTGAAAACCAAGTCCAGTAATTTTTTTTAAGTGCAAAAATGTGCATTTTGATCTAAAATAGATTGTTCTATAAGAGTTCTAGGAAGTCAACTATCTTAATATGATTCTCATATATCTTTGATGGTGTGACATTTAGCGTTCATTTATATCTAATTAAAATATTTTGGGGATGCCTAGGTGGCTCAGTGGGTTAAAGTCTCTGCCTTGGGCTCAGGTCATGATCTCAGGGTCCTGGGATCCAGCTGTGCATCAGGCTCTGTGCTCAGCAGGTAGCCTGCTTCCTCCTCTGCCTGCATCTCTGCCTACTTGTGGTCTCTGTCTGTCAAATGAATGGATAAAACCTTAAAAAAAATATATAAATAAAAATAAAATATTTTGTTAAAGATAAAATCTTGATAAGGTATATGAATAGTATACCACTAAAATAGGCATGATTTGAAAAATAATTCTTCATCTTTACTGCTTTTTTGTTTAGTTTCATCTTAATCTTAATTTTGTAATAAATATAATTTTATAAAATTTATTTTATGTATAACTGAATATAAACAACAGGTTTTCCTTACAATAGTTTATGTGGATTTGAAAATTTCATTGTATCTTTCTAACAACATTTTTCTTGACAAAATAACAATCTGAGGAATACGATATAGAATTTCAAATATTCATGACATTTGGTTGTCTTATATTATGTTTATATATATATATACCCACACTGTTTTGATTTAATATAGTACCATGATTAGTAATATACATCAATACACTAATAATAGCTGTCATCACATATATATGGCAAAGAAGATTGAAAAAGCTATTCTCATTAGATTATTGTTAGTTGAATATGGATTATGTAATCCCTAAAGAAAAGAGTTATAATTTTGTATAATATATACCCTATCACTTGCTAGGTATTTAAAAATATATATATTTTTTTCCACAAATATTATTTCCACAATATCCACAAATATTTTTTGTGATTATATTACCAGGTAATTGTCTGTGTTTCTGCTTATTTGTGATCTAAGATCCACAGTTAACTTAAGTTTACATATTTTGAAATTTAAATAAAATTGAGTCAAACTCCTTATCATACCTCCATGAGAATACCAAATTCCCTCCTGCTCTATATATTTCTAAGGGCTGATATTTCCATAGACCTTCTTTCCTCTCTGCATTTTTGCCCTCCTTGATCTATTGCTTTTAGTTGAGATTAACCTTCTATGACTGTTCCCTTCTCACTCTATTGTAGTGATTCGACATTTTTAAACTCTTTACAAAACATCCACTTACTTGTGTGTATGGAAAATTTTGCGAAAGTGTTTAGGGGTAACGTAGTAACTTTACAAAAGGAGGAATGAAAATAACTCAAAATTATATTTATATGGTTTTCATCTGATGATGTAGAAAATTAGAGAAAGCATTGCCCCTACATTGAAGACAACAGCAAGTCACAAAATCCAAAAGTTCATGACTTTTTTTTTTTTTTAACCCACCAGAGGTGTCAATAAAAAACTGCATTGGACAAGTTAAACACATAATATAATTTTTTCTACAAGACTACTATATAGGAGAGAGTTTGAACTCAACTCTGCTGCAATAAAAGGCAAGAGATTTCTTAAGTACTGAGGTGTGTTAGCAGAAAAGTACTGGGTGACATTAAGGGGGAGGTTGGTTAATGTGATTAAGCCTTCTCTGTGTGTTAATAGTGCTCATTAATAGAAACTGGTAGATAGAAGCACTGTCTTTCTTGATTATTACACTTCAAAGGGGTGGTTCCCGGGTCCTTGAGAATATTCCTGGGTTGTAAACCTGGCAAGAGGCTGGGAGGATATTTGCATCTCAAAGGGGCACAGAAAGAATTTACAACTGCAAGTTTGCTGAAGGAAATGCTCTAAGAAAAGAGAACTCAATGATCTGTAATTAGGAAGAAACCTACCTAAATTTTACTCAAGATACCAGAAATGTTAAGGTCATCCTCAGAAGTTAAAACACAACCAACTAACCTGAAGTCTAGGGAAAGAAAAGATACTTGCTGAAAGAAATGCTATGCAAATCTTGCTTCTCTTGGACAGATGCCATTGGATATTGATAAAGTTAATTCAGCTAAAGAGTTGACACATTGGTTGAGCTTGGATTATTTTATGATGTCAAAAAGTAAGCAATTTCTTGAAAAACAAAAACAAAAATTATAAAACCAAAACAAACAGTGAGGACATGTTAAAAAGAAATAGTAACAAATACAAAAGTTGGGGCAATTTGGTCAAGGAAACAGGATTAAAATCCATGGACTACAATAATTATCCATGACTCCATAATGATAGAAATAAATAACTGAAAGAATGTAATATGAAAGAAGAGATGGCTCCTCCTTATATTTCTAATTAATAAATGCCAAAGAAATAAAGAGAATAGAAAAATCACTGTCAGGCAAACACCAATACCAATAATACCTGTGGCAAGATTCAGGGATGCACATGAAAAGTAGTAGGTAAACACTGGAGAGGAAATAAGATTCAAATAGTCTTGAGAATTTTCTCCAAGATATTTATGAATATTACAAAGAAAAAATAATAGTAACTTTATAATGATTAAAAAGACAGCAAGCAGCCAATACTTTAACCAAGTGACAAAGGCCAACATCACTAGAAATGATACCTACTGATATCTTGCACCTCTTGATTTGATGGACTGAGAATACATGAATTCTATTCTACCCCTTCTGAAAATGCATAAACTTAAAATAATCATGAGAGACAAACAGACAAATCTAAACCAAGGAATATTCCATAAAATACCTGATACTCTTCAAAAGTATCAAGGTCATGAAAGACAAGAAAGGATATGGAATTGTCATAATTTACAGGAGACTAAGAAATGTGACAGCTGTATACAATGTTGGATCCTGGCTTTAATCCTAGAACAAAAGAGAATATTAGTGGAAAAATTGATGAAGTCTATATTAATTAATAGCATAATACCAATGTCCATTTCTTAGTTTTGATAAACTGACCTTAGTCATGTAAGATGTCAACATTAGGAGAAACTTGGTGAAAACTGTATGGAAAAATCTCTGTACTATAATTGCAACTTTTCTATAACTTCTCTTAGCTTACTGCAGCCAGCTAACATGAGACTGGAATATATATGTGTGTGTGTGTGTGTATATATATATGTACATACATATATATGTGTGTATATATAATATTAGCCACAATGTTACAGATGAAAAATGGCAGTTAGACACATAGTAATATGGTCTTGGTAAAGAGGCATCTAAAATCTGGCTCATTATTGCATCCTCATTATTGCTTACCCTCTATGTTGTGGAAATCATTTTAGGATCTATTACTGACCATCCAGGCACTCAACTGGACATTGTTGTATCTAAATATAACCATAGGTGACCAAGTCTCAGAGAGAAAAGATTTTTCTATTCCAGCTCCCTGAGTACCCATTTCTCCAATTGATTGACATTAGGATTGAGTCTTTAGAAGAGAGAAATGTACTTTCCAAATGTCTCCTTACAGGCTCCAAAAATGTGCCTGGTCCAAATGTTACATAAACCCTGCACAACTATAGACTATTCCCACATGGATAGATCTTCTATTACAATGGTGTTAGTTTTAGATCCTCCTGCAGTCTGTAATGTCTTGAAATTTACCAGAAACTGGTAAATGATTTCTAAAATTCTAAATTGCCTATAAAAATGCAGGCATACTTAGAAAGTAAATAAATATAATTGGCTGCAAGGGTAGTGCCTATAGTAGATGTTTCCTAAGTAAACACTTTTCTCATTAGAATTTTTGGAATTAAGAAAGAAAGATCATTCTTAGAAAAAGAATTCCAACTCATCTTGATCAGTTGAATATGTTTTATTTATATATACACTGCATATTTCTATTTTCTCTAAGCCTCCTTAAGGTAAAGATTAATTTCATAAATCTCCAATGAATTCTGAACTGTTTTCCCAGAGACAGGACCCTGTATGTTAACTCACTGGAATGTAAATAAAAACTTGAGAAAGAAAAAATAATAAATAAAAATAAAATGTTTCAGACAATTTGTAAGATGCAAATTTCAAAGGCATGCTTCAAAGTTACTTATCTATCATCCATCTATCTACTTACATGTATTTATTTAAGATGATGTATAACAATCCAACTAAGCTTCTTTGGGATCTTACAGGACCAAATACTGGGGCAATAATTAGGAATTGGTCCCCAGAGGCTAAGACCTTCTGAATGTTCCCAACAAGATTAAGAATCATCAAGAATTCTTCCAACTTCCAATTCTTTATAAAATGATAAAGTCTTCCTTGGGAATTTACAAAGTGAGGCAACATGTGAAAAATCAACACGGAAGAACTTAGAAGAGAATCTTTCAAGCTAGTTCCTCTTTCCAAGAGTGAGCCTATATATTTCACAAGAATGCACACATAAGTTTAAAAAGATTTGCCAAACAAGAATGAAATGAGATCTTCACTTCCAAAATTTGACATTGCATTTTTATTAACTATTATTAATAAAATGATTGTTAGGGATAAATAAATCACTGGGGAAAATAAATAAGAAAGGGGCATATGGATAAAATGGTAGGAAGAAAAAATGCTACCTGATAGAGAAGAACTGAGATGGATTTCTCTCATTCACTTGCTGGCCTACTTTGAACAAGTCATTTTAGACTCATCATTTCAGTGTAACATACTGAGAATTGGTGTATGTTGGTATAATTTAACTAGTTATCATCCAGTCATCTGGACCATAGAAATTTTCAAAGTGCATTTCAACTACACCTGGAATAGATTATAGCTTATCAGTACAATGAGTTAATAGTGTGGTATTTTGAATAGTTTGTCTCCTTATTTATGGCATAACTTTATTGTCTGCATTTTCTTGTTTTATTTTTTAAAAAACACTTTATGATAAAGGAAACACAGAAGAGTATTCCCAGAGAGTCATCACAATGTTTGTATATTATTCTGGTGACTCAAACAATTCTCAAAGAATTCAAGTTCAAGTGTTAAAAACACAGCTCATTTTTATATATTTAAGCTCATCATAACACTGCCTATAGTATTCATAATTCTCCAAACAAATATCACAAGGCTTGATATATTCTGAAATCTGCTAAATTACCTTGTCAGATCTCAGTTAAAGGATTCTTCTCTCCATATGCAATGCAGGCAAGTTCTTTTTATGCAGTTCCAAAGAAATTATTTTACGTGGGTATTTACGTTAAAATCTGGTACCCTTACTGCCTGAAATTCAAAATGTGTAAAAAGTTCCTTTGCTGCTGCACTCATGAAAACGCAGGGTTACCAGTAACACCTATCCCACATCAGCAGCACTAACAATCCACTAAATGTGTATAAATTAAATCTATATGGTCAGAACATTTACCGAAATTAAATAAACAGAACGTAATTCTTACTGTCTTCTGAATGTGAATTTGGAGAGGCAAACATCTGGATTAGAAAGGCACTTAGCAGAATAGATGGTTTTTAAGCGTAAAATTTCATTCATGAACCAGAAATGAGGCTCTCTGCTCCAGAGGCAGCATCTGACACATAAGCCTAACTTAGCACCGAGGATATAGATAAAGCTGTGCTTATGGAGGAAAACAGACAGATAATAAAATTATGTCCTCAATGAGTGAAGCTTTCCAAGGTAAAACTCCAGGGTGTTTGCAGGAACCTTTCAGGAAGATATATACCACGTCTACTGCAGCCACAATAAAACGGCTCACAAAGAAAATCTATAGTAATTAGAAACATTTTCAAAGTAAAAGATGAGATAGAATGTTTTTTGCCAAAGGTACTTAAGGAGGGGATTGCATAGGCCCACAAAATTTAAAAAAAAAAAAAAAAGTGAGGGATCAACATATGTTGCAAATTATTCTATTTTACCAAACAAGGTCATAAAAACACAAACACACACCTCACACATTCAAAACAAAACAAAACAAAACAAAAACGGTTGAGGGAATAACTTGAAACACACAAAAAAACTTTAACACATACCAGCTGCTATCACTATCATTTTTTTTTTTTTTTAAGAAGACTATTTTAACATAAAAATAATTAGGAAGGGCCCATAATGGCAAAGGACAAACTTTCCCAAGAAAGATTGGCTGGTACTGTGATTGGTTTCACCTCACCCCTACCCTCTCAGCCCCACCTCATTGTTTGGCAATCTCTTGGGATGTTTTGATGTCACAGCTGGGGTGAAGGTGCTACTGGCCTCAACTTCATAGAAGCCAGAGATGCTGCTAATCATCCTACAGGACAAGCTCCGCACAACAAGGAAGCGTCTGATCCAAAATGTCAGTCCTACAAACCAGACTAATGTTCTGCCGAAGGGTCAGCGGACACTGGCTCAGATTGATCCTCATGTGCTATCCAGATTATGGAGCCAGTGATATTGCTGGAGTGGGCAATTAGACATGAGCTAGAGGCAAAGGTGGTGATAAATAGGAGACACATCAGTAGCCTGAGGGCACAACATCTTAACTTTGGGGCTTTTACCGTCCTGGCCTTATGGCTTCCAGCACCCTGGGGCTAACAGATCCAAGAGCCACAGATACAGAACAGGTACTCTCCTCTTCAACCTCTGTCTCATGGTAACCTATAACTTCATTTTAAGATATTTACATTGTGGTTTTAGATGTTCTCACCACCATCCTCCCCCTCACCTCCATGGGGGAAGGTGGCCATGACAGTTCCAGAAAGAACCTTGTAGGATCCAAAACTACTCCTTAAAGTGGCAGGAGGATTCTGTTAGATGACTGGAAACCACTCAGTCAGAGACTATCCTAGCTATGACCCCTAACCTACATAAACATAAAAAGAGAAGACCACCACCCCCAGCCCCAACCCCTGTGTAGATGTCACCTTCGGGCCTGCCTGCTCTGCCATCTTGAGAGTGTACTGTCCTTAATAAAGTGCTTTGTGCTTGCTACCTTCTCTGGCTGTTTTTGTTCAAGCACAGATCCTCTCAGGTGCCTCTTTCCTGGGGAATCCAAGAACCAAGACCATTCATACAATGTAGACTCTCCAACCGGTAACAGTATCTGCTGTGTTAGTCTGTCTTTCAACCTGTAATTTGCTTTCAATTATTCTTAATAATAATTTAGCAACAGACCTGCAGTGGGGAAGTTCTGCACTATCAGAACCAGTCTGAAAAAAATTAGTCACTAACTGTAGTTTTAGTATTTTGACACAGATTTTATGTGCTTACTGGTTAGTGGAATGAATTTATAACTATGGTTTTCTCTAGATAGTGAAGTTGTAGGTAGCTATTTTTTTTTCCTAAAAATTATTTGGACCATGTGGGTATATAAAATTATGCATAAACTGTAAATGGCATGGCGAACTTTTTTTTGTCTGTGTACTTTCATACATATAGTACGTGTGTGTTTATAGGATACTGTTTTTTTTTTTTTTTAAAGATTTTATTTATTTATTTGACAGAGAGAGATCACAAGTAGACACAGAGGCAGGCAGAGGGAGAGAGGGAAGCAGGCTCCCCACTGAGCAGAGAGCCCGATGCGGGACTCGATCCCAGGACCCTGAGATCATGACCTGAGCTGAAGGCAGAGGCTTTAACCCACTGAGCCACCCAGGCGCCCAGGATACTGTTTTATATACCAAAGATTTGAAAGTGATATTTCAATGGTTATCTCTGAATACTACATATATATGTGACTATTCTACAAATTTATATTGTGTATATATATTTTGTATCTATTTATATATTACAAAATATATATTGTATATATATTTATATATTATAAAATGGATCATATCATATACATTATTCTGTTATTTCTTATTTTCCAAACGCAATATAAAGTATTTTGATATCCGTACAATATAGCTTCATAACAATTTTAAATCTTTTATTTCATTGTATAGATCCAGTATCATCTACTTACAAGTTTTCAATGATTATCAGGTAATTTCCATTTAGATAGATGATAGATAGATAGATATCCATGTTTGTATGTCTATTTGCATATATTTTTGTGTATTGAGTAGGCAGTGATGGACACTTTTCTATATCTCTACAAATGTGACTGGAGGAAAAATTCTAGAAGACAAAGAGGAAGCACTTTTATAAAGGCCTTCACTGCATAATTTTTAATTTCCTTTCAGAAAGTTTGCCCTAATTAATATCCCCCAAACTGTGTCAAAAAACTTTCCTGACGACGGATAACAATCTTTCATTTTTGTAAATATGTTAAAAGATAGAATTTCAGCACTTTTGAGTTGCATTTCTGTAATCTCTGATGAGAGGGAGCAGCTCTGTACAGCTAAGTGTGCATGTCCTTTTTGTGAGTATCCCCAGGTCCTACGCCCATTTTTCTGTTGGTGGGAGGTAAGGTGAGGGAAATGGAGTCATTTTATTCTTAGTGATTAGTGAAAATCTATTTATATATAAACGCTTTCTTATATAAATTGTGATCATTAGCTCTCCAAATTGATGTCTTCTAACAATTTTTCAGACTCGATCTTGTGCTTTGTTTGGTTTGATTTATTTTTTTCCCGTTCTCAGGAGTAAAGTTTGCCTGCCTTTTCCTTTGTTTTTCTGTCTTTGGTATCATAGGGAGTCCTTTATTATCACAAGGTTACAAAAATAAATATTTATTCTTTTCATCTAGTACAGATTGTGTTAGTAGTGTTCTTCAGTTCATTGCACACTATCACTCCTGATAAATAGAGGGCTCCCCTACCTCAAAATAATCTCCCTTCCCTCCCTCCTTCCTTCTTCCCTTCCCTTTTCCTTCCTTCCTTCCCCTTTTATTTACCACTCCCCATGCTTGTTTCTCTATTCCTTCCCCGCAAATGAAAACATACTTTTTTTTTTAACCTTGACTTAAAGGGCTCATACTTAATTCACTGCACAATATGTGAATCCCTTATGAGTATACATTACTGCATTTTATAAACACTATACTTGAATAAAGCTGACCATGTGTTAGGCACCTATTACATTTCTATCACTGTACTAGATCTTTTACATACATTTTTTCCAATTACAATACTTCAAGGTATGAATTATCTAAATTGATATATAAGGAATAATAATATCAGAGAAATAAAATTACTAAAATTCATCTAGTCATTCCAATAAAAGGAGCCAAGATTTGCCCCAGCAATGATGACTCTAAAACCAGGGCACTTTTTTTTTTTTTAACCTATTGGTGCCTCTTATAAAAATAGAAACAAATAGTTCTGCATATTTTCAGAAACTATATTCTGGAAATGGAATCCCTGTTTTCCATCACCCCATTTTACATAATCTTAAATTGCTATTATTATTTTTAAAAATTTTTAAAGTAGTTTCCATGCCCAGCCTGGGGCTTGAACTCACAACCCTGAGATCAAGAGTCATAAGCTCTACTAATTAAGCCAGCCAGGAACTCCCTCATTTTACACAATTTTAAGAAATTTTAGTAACAATAGTTCTTAACTTTGTCATTTCACAGAATTACACTAACCTAATGCTGCACTCATGGCTACACAATTGTAAGCAGATGGATATGGACACCAGGTGTGATAACAGTCTAGATTCTACTTCCATATAGCTCAATTTCAAATTGAAGTTTCTTTCCTTTTTTTTTTTTTTTTTAAGATTTTGTTTATTTATTTGACAGATAGAGATCACAAGCAGCCAGAGAGGCAGGTAGAGAGAGAGAGCAGGGAAGCAGGCTCCTTGCTGAGCAGATAGTCCGATGCAGGGCTCAATTCCAGGACCCTGGGATCATGACCTGAGCCGAAGGTAGACACTTAACAACTGAGCCACCCAGGCACCCCATATCTAGCACTTTTGCCAGGACTTTGCAGACTGATTTGGTTCAAGCAGTCCCACTGAAAGAAAGCCTGGTCTGTAGGAAGGGTGGTTATGTTGTATACAGGAAGAGCAGGAGGACAAACAGGTCCTTGAGGCAGGCACATCTTGGTCAGTCTCAGATCTGTTACTTCACACTATGGGATAGTAGGTACTTATGTAACAATTGTGTTTCTTTTTCTATATCTTAGAAGTGGGGATATACCTCAGAGTGGTGGTGGAGAAATTTAAAAATGTGAAGTGCTTGCTACATATTAAGCATTTGGTAAATAATTCTTAGGTTATTCCTGCTGCTACTATTATTACCATCATCAGCAAAGTAGGCAACAGTGATATGACAAGGCATACCCAGATATGTTATGGATAAAAGACATAACTTTTGAAAATAAATTTGGATTTTTTTTTTTTAAACTAGGCGTCTATTTTCTTGTCATACTGACTCCTCCATGGAAGGCTGTGTTAATTCCAGCCTCCCCAAAAGTTTACCTTGGATGCCAACTCTATGATCATAGTCTCTCACTTCACATTTGCCCAATTTCAAGTATACAATTCCTTCTTGATTTAATAGGCTATAGAAAATCACATGTTTATTCAAAGACACATATCTACAACTCAGGATAGAGGGATAGATATGCAATTTTAGTACAACAGGAAATTGGAAGAGTTAAAAAATTGCCATTATCAAATTCAATTTTAGTAATTTGTGGAACTTTAAAGTTCCATCAGAAAACTCTTCACAGGTTTAAAAAGAGTTTTTAAAAAGGTAAATATGTCTTATTATTAATTTCAGAGGACTTTTATTTCTTTTAAAGTTCTAACCTTCAAGTCAGATGAAACTGTAAAGCACTTGGTTGCCACCTAGGTACTTTATTACCTACCTAGGAACTCTTTTGCACCATGGATTTTGCTAGAAAAGAGGTTTGGACACCTCATCTCTAGTTAAGCTTAAGAGAAAAGAGGGAGATCAAAAATCTATCACTTTTAATTTCAAGGATGGGCTGATGGTAGCTGGAGAGAGAGGGATAAAAATCTTCTAATTTGTTGCTTTGGAAGTGCACAGTTTATATAAAAGACCGTGAACTGATGAGGAAACATTTGAGTGTCTTCCCTTATCTACACAGCCCAGACAGACAGTTGCTGTATATTCTCAAGTCATAGACTTCTAGAACTTACTCAAATTTCCTACTTGAGCAGTGCACTTGCCTTTATTAGTGTGGAATGTGATATTTTATCAGCCAGGTCATAATGTCTTCACATTTCTATTCTGCGGACCACATATTCCTTGTATATATGACCCAAGACCATGAATTTTACAAGCAAGTGTTTCCTGGACATTTCTTGGGTACAGATGACTCTTAGTTCCCTGGCAACAGCATGGCATTGATTTTTTTTTTTTTTTTTGGTAATATGCTTTGTTGTATCTCTCTTAACATTCAACACACCCAGTGTCCCTTATAGCCTGATATTACTCCTGTTGTAATCTTCCAACCCAAGGAAACAACACAGAGTTTCTTTCACTCTCAGCTATAGCTTAAAAATGGATCAGTGCAGGAACCTTACTAAAAGACCACCATCCACAAATAAACCTATGGAAAAAAATCCTATTCAAAAGGTTTTACACATAGGAGAAAATTAATTTGGCTCAGCCAATCATATTGGCTCTCCACAAATTGTTCTGGAGAATGTGATGAGGGCTAATGAGAAAAGTGAATGTTGCCTACCTGAGGAACTAACAGAAAGCTTATAAATGTGAATCCATTCATAAGTGATGATGATTATGGCAATGATAACAGTATTCGTGGTAATGAGTACCATGATGGTGGTCACTTAAGTTTTATCACTTAACTGTGCATTGTTTCTTACTAATATTAACTCATAAGCTTCATAATAATCATTTTAAAAAATAAGCAAACTAAGGGACACCTGGGTGGCTCAGGTAGTTAACCTTCTGTCTTCTGCTCAGGTCATGATCTCAGGGTCCTGGCATCAAGTCTCCACATCAGGCTCTTTGCTCAGTGGGGAGCCCGCTTCTCCCTTTGCCTGTCACTTGCTCTTCTTGTGCTCTCTCAATCTCTCTGACAAATAAATAAATAAAATCTATTTAAAAAATAAGCAAACATACATAGGAGTTAAGTCACTTGCTGAATGTCAACAGCTATAAGTGTCAGAATCAAAATTCAGACGTGGGAGTTTGATTCCAAAAATTGTGCTCTCGGGGCGCCTGGGTGGCTCAGTGGGTTAAAGCCTCTGCCTTCGGCTCAGGTCATGATCTCAGGGTCCTGGGATCGAGCCCCGCATCGAGCCCCTCATCGGGCTCCCAGCTCCACGGTGAGTCTGCTTCCTCCTCTCTCTCTCTCTCTCTCTGCCTGCTTCTCTGCCTGCTTGTGATCTGTCTGTCAAATAAATAAATAAAATCTTTAAAAAAAAATGTGCTCTCTTTCTTTCCATTATCTTAGAATCAGAAAGAGAGAAACATGTCCAGGAATGACTTACTTTTTTAAGATTTTTTTTTGAAGTAAGCTCTACATCCAATGTGGGGCTCCAACTTACAACCCCAAGATTAAGAGTCACATGCTCTACTGACTGAGCCAGCCAGGAGCCCCCAAGTATGACTTTTTAAAGTATTTTTTTCTCTAGGCCCATCCATGTTGTTGAAATTGGGAAGGTTTTATTCTTTTTTAATGGCTGAATAATATTCCATTGTATATACATACCGTATCTTCTTTATTCATTCATCTATAGATGTACATTTGGGTTACTTCCATATCTTGGCTATTATAAATAATACTGCAATAAATAAAGGGGTGCATACAATGCTAAGTGCAGTAAGTCAGTCAGAGAAAGGCAAATAGCATATGAATTCATTCATGAATGAATGTGTAAGAAAGAAAACAAATGAATAAACCAAACAAAAAGACAGACAAAACTACAGACTCTTAAATACAGAGAACAAATTGATGGTTGCCAGAGGGCAGGTTGTAATGTGAAATAGATAAAAGGAATTAAGAGTCCTCTTATTTTGATGAGCTCTGAGAAATGTACAGAACCACTGAATCATTATTTTGTACATTTGAAACTAATAAAAACACTGTATGATATATGTTGTATACATACACTGTATTATGCTAATTATACTTGAATAAAAAATTTAAAATAAATTAAAAATGAAAAAATATTAAAAAGCCTTATTCTTTAAAAGTACATGAGCTTTATAGAGCTGATAACTCCAATCTGAGGGAAATTTTTATGTTCTATATCCATTCATATTTATACGGGATTTTAGCCAAGTCTTAGATATATATAGTATTATAGCCTATGCAACTCATTATAAGAAATACATGTTCACATTTCTAAAAATTAAACATATATTAATAATCACTCACTGATTAAAAGTACACATATATAGAAACCTAGATTTAGACTGTGGTACTTTCAGTATACGAGGTAATTTTTAGAATATCAAAGGATTTTTTTTTAAACAGTATTTTTTTTGAGCTCCTTTTTCTACTACCTTAGCCATTACTTGATACACATTGTCCTTAACAGGAAAAGAAGTAAGCATGTGTTTCATATCTCACCGGAGACTAATGATTCAAAATTACTTAATCTATATATATTATGTTTTCAACATTATAAGAAATAGAAATTTTTCAATGAGAATAATTCAGAGAATGGGAAAAAAGGGCAGCACTTGGAAGCCAGATGTCCATCATAAACACCTCTAAACTGAACAAGGCAAAAAATCTTAAACACTTTAGCCTCAGAAAAATTTTCTAAATGACTATTGACTGGGCAATTCTTTACTAAAATATTATTTTCAAAAAATTATAATTATCCCACTTATTTGTAGGGAAGTTATTTACTGGTTAGATATGAATGTTATATCTAAAACAACTCCCCTCCCCCCAAATTTTCTGTGCATGTTCCTTTTCCCAAAGCACATTTATGGTCAACATGATTCATTTACTTATGTACTCAGTAAATATTTATGACCTATTTTACTATGTGCCCAATGCTGTTTTAGTATGGGGAATACATCAAAGGGGAAAAAACAGATAAAAATCATTGCCTTCATTGAATTCACTATCTAGTAGATGACAAAACAAACAAACATGTAGTATGTCAGACAGTGAAAGGAAGTACGATGGAGAAAATAAAAAAGGGAAGTGAAGAGGTTTATATGTGGGTTGGGAATGGTGGTGTAGTTTTTGTGGGTTTTTTTGTTTTGTTTTTCTTTTAGGATTTTATTTATTTACTTGAGAGAGAGGGTATGAGAGAGAACATAAGTGGGCAGGGCAGAGGGAGATGGACAAGTAGACACCCTATTGAGCAGAGAGCCTTACAGAGGGGCCTGAGCTGAAGGCAGATGCCTAACCAACTGAGCAATCCAGGTGTCCCTGGTGTTGTAGTTTTAAAGAGGAAAATTAGTGGTGACTTTCCAAAAAAAGCTGATATTTGAAAGAACAAGTGTGTCAGAAAAAAGAAAATTTCAGGGGGATGAGGCCTGAAAGTAGGAGGAAACAAGATTTAAAGCTAAAATATCAATTTCTTTGAGAGAAAAAGAAATTGTCACTATGTAACATATAAAACTTCAATGTAAATTAAGAAGGTTATAAAATTGTAATATAAAGCTATGCATCTGAGGTGAGCTCCACTCTAGTTTATAAATTTTAAAGCTTCCTACCTGACATTTTCTTTGGTTATCTAATAGACTTTTTAGACAAGACATATCTAAAATTAATTTCTAATTTCTACAATATCCAATCTGCTCAATTCAGTCTCCCCCATATTAAGATAAATGGCAAGTTCCCATTCCCAGTTCTCAAGTCAAAAACCGAGTGTTGTCCTGACTCCTTTCTCTCTCTCATACTCAATATATAAGTCTTCAGCACATTCAGTTAAGTCACCATCCCATATATGCTTTATCAATAGCTCTCAACTTCTCCATTTCTAAAACCTTTGGGTTCAGCCTCCATGATTTCTCACCTGTGTAATAGAAGAGTAGTGACTTTCTAAATTCCTGCTTCCTCCTGTACCACTTCTCAGACTATTTTCAACACAGCATTCAGAATGACCCCTTTAAAGTATAAGTCGTATCATGTCACTCTCTGGCTTAAAGCCCTCTGATAACTTCCCATCCAAATAGCTTACAATGTTTTATGTTCCCTACAAGATCAGCCCACCTTTTCAGCTTCAGATTTCCTCTTGCCTCACTAACACTTGCCTCCGAGGCTTTTCTACTTGCTATTTCCTCTGCTGTGAATTCATCGACAAGTAGAATATATTCTATTTAAAGCTTGGAGAAAGGTTTGTTTCGCTAACGAGCAAGTGAATCACATATAAATATCACAATATATCACTTAAATTCGTGCTCCAGTGTCCTTATAAATAACTTCATACATAAATTTTTGGGTTATCCAACAATGTTAAAAAATAGGTTATATACATTTATAAATGCCAAGGTTCTATTCTATAATTAAATAAAAGAATAAAGAGATTTGGCCTTAAATTACAGCAACTGAAATTACTGTAAAAAGATATAATACTGGATAAACTTTTTTATTTTTTATTTTATTTTATTATTATTATTATTTTTTAAGTTAGCTCTATGCCCAATATGGGGCTTGAACTCAGGCCCCTGAGATGAGAAATTTCATATTCTACCAACTGAGTCAGCCAAGTGTTCCAATACTGGATATACTTACTTTCTCTTCTCACTCTAAAATATATAACTTTAGTGGTGACAAGAACAATATATTGGGTAGAACTGTAATAAAATAGATATCTTTTAAGTATTTTTAATCAGCATTTGTATTTGAGATTATTTTTAAAGAAAAAGAAGATAACTGATTGAAAACAAAGAGACAAATATACCAGGTATTTAAGACTAGTTACTAGACACTAATTTTAACTCAGAATTTCCCAGAAACCAAGGCAAGGTGGAAATGTATATATTGCAATATAATTCCATTGTCTGATAAATGAGAGTATGTTTAGATATTTGGTAACAGCGTTTCCCAGATTGAAATCTCAAGAAGTATTCATGAAAAGAACTCTAATATAAGAATTTTAGGATAAATAATGTGCAATGTTTTAAACTTAAGTTTCCTCCGATTTTTATACACTGACATCTACAATCAATGGAATGACCCTAAATTTCAATTTGAGTGAAGAATTTGAATTAAAATGAGGTGACACTATTCAGCTACACTACTTCACGGTAGATAGAGCATGGTGACCTTAGTATGTAAAAATCTGAAAGGAATGAGTAAATGCCTTTTGACAGTCTCTCAGCAGAAGTTTTTGTATCATTAAATCAAAGAGGCTGTGCAAAGAAAACATCATGGAAATAAAGGGAGTTGGGTTCATCTTGAAGAACTTTTGTGTTTGGAGGGAATAAAAAAAAACCAAAAGGTAGGCAATTCAGACAAGAGAAAGATCACGGACACAGCCTCAGGGATAGCCCTAATGTTCAGGAACACAAGAGTCATTTCAACAAATAAAAAGCAGTTTTTGAATCTGTATACTTTATACATCCAGGAATAAGGGGGCATTGCAAAGGATTTTGCCAAAAGAAACAAAACAATTAATATTTATATTAGCAGGGACTGGGTAGTAGAAAGCCAATGAAAATTTCAGAGTTGTGACCTAGCAATTTATAGTAAGGTTTATATAGCACAAGTAGGTACAACTGTTGAAAGGAAGAAAGAGCAAGAAAGAAATTAATGTAATCCCCTAAGTTCAATATATTGAGGAACAGTACACTTTTGAGACAAGATGTCTTAAAAAAGGAAGGTTCTCCTCATTGTCTCTCATATATCTCTACTAGACAGTAGGTGATATTCTGTAAACATAGCACTAAAAGAGAGAAAATTCATGTTCTCTGCACCAATGAGGTTTAGTGAGGTTTAATGAGTGGAGAAGAAATGCCCTTATGGGGTCCCTGGGTGGCTCAGTCGGTTAAGTGACTGCCTTCAGCTGAGGTCATGATCCCGGAGTCCTGGGATCAAGCCCCACATCAGGCTCCCAGTTCCATGGGAAGTCTGCTTCTCCCTCCAACCTCCCCTCTCATGTGCTCTCCCTCTCTCAAATAAATAAATAAAATCTTAAAAAAAAAAAAAAAGAAAGAAAGAAAGAAAATAAAGAAAAAAAAGAAATGCCCTTATGTAAGAAATTACGCATGCACAGTGAATGTCATGATATGGGAATCTCCACATGCTACATTCAGATCCAGGCCTGAATGTTGGAAGGAAACTACACTCTAATCTGTAACAGTGAAGTTGAGGCTAATCTGGAATCCTAATGATGAGCAGGTATTCTTGGTGAAGGGATGGTAAGGTGAGGGAATTGTGAGCCTCAGAAAGGGATATGAGGGAGAGCCTGGTGCATATAGGAAGGGAGACATCTGTACAATGGAAAGTGTGAAATAGGCAGAAGAGAGAAACAGGAAGCAGAACCTGGTTCTCTTACACAGGGCACTGAGGGACCAGATTTCATGCCAAGGACAAGGGAGACACTGAGACCTTGAGGAGATTTTATGCATAGTGACAGATGACAGATTTGCACTTTTGAAATACCATCTTAAGTTCAAGTCAGAGAATGAAAATTTACTAAAGGCAGAAGACAATTTAGGAGTCTGCTAAAGAAAATCTAGGTGAGAGATGATAGGACCTGACCTAAGATAGTAACCAAGATGGCCTTAATGTTCTCCTCAGCTTGACTAAATTTTAGACAGGCTTCTTTCTGACTCTAGGTCCCTGACCTTTTCTTTTTTTATAGTATGTAGTTTACAAAAGTTGTTGTAAATTCTTTCTTTGCCCCTTTAAGATGTAAATATTTCTAAATATTTCTCAACAGCTTTACAAACAAGGACTGTCTTTCTCAAGAACTAAGAAGCTGTCCCTTTGACATGCCATCATCAAAGAACATAAAGCCTCTACCTCCTAGGCTCAGTGGGAGGGCGGGAACCTAAATTTAGCAGCATCTTGCTCCAAGTTATAAAAGTACCTCCTGTCATGAAGATAGAGAAATTTCACTTTTCCTTTGGGCAAAGCCAATTAGTGAAAACAGACAGCATACAATCTCCCTTATCCCATCTCTGAAAAATGTTCAGCCCTTTGTTCTAGGAGAGTCAAATGCAAAGTTCTGGTCTCTTACCCCTAGTGCAATAGCCTTGAATATATGCTTCCTTTCCTGTTCAACTTTGTCCAGTGCAACATTTTCTTTCAAGGTAGTGATAGTGGAGGTGGTGAAAAAATAGAAAAGTTCAGAAAATATTTAGAAGATAGTAAAGCTGGAACATGTTGTATGCCTAGCTATGGAGGGAAGTAAAAAATCATTCCCAGGTTCAGATGTGTTCTATGAAATGTACAGAATTGTTATCAGGAATATACAGTAGATTTGTAGGGTAAGGCGATGCACTCAGGCTTGGAAACAGCAAGTGTCACAAGCCATGTGAGGAGAGGAAACTTGCGAACCTGCCAGTATAAGTAGTCAGAGCTCACGACACAGTATGTGGCTACATTCGCTTGTCTGTGTAAGACATCTGAAATCTTGGGATGTATGAGAGTGTTCAGGAAAACTGGGAAGAATTGGAGGACTAGAGAGCTTAGATCAGAGGTCCTGTGAAACCCTGACACTTGAGAAGTAAACAGAGGAAGAGGAAACCATGAAGCACTGAGAACGATCAGCCAGAAAGATAGGAAAGCAGAGTTATTGCCAAGTACACAATAGAAATTAAAGAAACTGCTGAAGAGAAAATGCATTGCTTAGTATAACACTGCTTGAATAATGTAAATTCATCGGCTTGTGCAAGCTGCGTTTGTCATAGTAACCTAAACAAAATTATATCATGAAAAAGGTAATGAGGTCATGTCTTACCATATTTTGCATGTTAATTCAGTATAAATTGGAGTTACTGAGAGTGTCTTCTGATAATAAATAGGGCCTATTAAAATATTTCTAATTTTTAAAACAAGCTATCCATTCATGGCATTTTTTCTGTCTTCTTGGTAGAGAATATCCAGCTGATTCAGCATCATAAAAAGTCACAAGTAGGATGTTCTCCCAATTACCAACATGATGTTAGAGTGTACATGGCTATTTCTTTTTTACCCCAAGAAACATTTCCTGTATTTTAACATTTGACATGCTCCCATTCATTTGCTGCTGTTGACGTTTTGAGGTTGTGTCCAGTAACCTAGGCAACTGTTCTTATTTCTGCCCCAATTTACTTCTATGTATAGAACTTACACAGATTCAATGGACTCAAAAGATATTCCTTAAGGCAGAGCAGACTTACAAAATATATACTCTTAAGGGAAGATAATATTAAAAATATGAGAAATCTTAATCACCAAAGACTACATATTACAATTTCTTGAATTTTGGATCATTAGTAAGCATGACAAATAATATACCTTTAAAAAGGTGGTGTAATTTTATCATGCTGAAGTATGATCTGACTACAATCGAAATTACCAATTTCTAACTTTTTTGTCTTTTTTTTTTAATGTTATGTCCACTAAACTGAATTTTAGCATTTGGAGATCACAACTTCAAATACTCTCAAATGAAAATCTTGGTCAGTACTGACCTCGGTCAGTAATGTTAAATGAGTTCCCTCTTTCATTCCTCATCTACAAGATGCTATCATCAAAGTTTAAATTGTGTGAGACTGAAGAAAATCGTCTATTTAGTTTTGAGACCTGTTGGCTTTCAAGCTATATTGGCAGAAGGAAGAACCATTAGAACATAAGTTCTTCTTAGGAGTAGAAAAATAAAAGGAAATTTTATTTTTTTAAATTTTAATTCCAGTATAGTTAACATACAGTGTTATATACTACTTTATATACTACTTTCAGGTGTGCGATATAATGATTCAACAATTCTATACATTACTCAGTGCACATAATGATGACTGTACTCTTAATACCTTTCACCTATTTCACCCATCCCCCACTGACCTTCCCTGTGGTAACCCTCAGTTTGTTCTCTATAGTTAAGAGTCTGGGTTTTGTTTTGTTTTAGGTTTGCTTCTTCTTTTAATTTTTTCATTTATCTTGTTTCTGAAATTCTATATATAAGTGAAATCATATGGTATTTGTCTTTCTCTGACTGACTTATTTCACTTAGCATTCTCTCTCTAGATACCTTAGATCCATCCACGTTGTTTTAATTATAAGATTTCCCTCAATACAAGGTGACTTCAAATGACTGCTTGAAAAACTGATTCTAACATGCAGCTTATAAAAGTCAGGATGAGCGACTTTTTCTTTTTTTTTTTTTTTTTTCGAGTATGTACCATAAACTTTGGAAATTAAGCCCTGTGTAACTTGATGAAGGTAAGTGAAGACTGAGAGAAATAGAAACTAATGGATCATCACAGTACCAACATTCCACAAAGAAGAAAAACTCCCAGGGCAGGGCCAGACATCCAATAAAGAAATTACAAACTTGACAATTACTGGGTCAAATTTTCTGTTTTATCTCACCATCAAGAGTTGGTTTTTATGATCACTATTTCAGTTTTACATTATATACGTGAATTAGATATATATAAAGTGCCAGCATCATTAAAAATCACATTAATGTCATCTTCCTTCTAATCTCTTGCAGCTGTTTCTGATAAGCCCTCCTCCTGGGGGGGGCGGAAAACTGCTTCAAAAGACTTCATAATAGAATTTCCAGCATGTCAAAATGTTTAGCACTACAAAACCAAAAAACCAAAGGAATCTCATTCTAGAAGACTGAGACTTGTATTTACAAATCTTCTTGAGCTACTCAAAAGGAAGTCAAAGTATAACACCAATACACAATTCTACACTTATTACAAAATTCATTTTTTTTAAATAAAAATCAAAATTGAGGGCATCTGGGTGGCTCAGTCAGTTGAGCATCTGCCTCAGCTTGGGTCATGATCCCAGGGTCCTGGGATGGAGTCTGGCATTGGGCTCCCTATTCTGTGGGGAGCCTGCTGCTCCCTCTGTCCCTCCCACTGCCCGTGTGCTCTCTCAATCTCTCTCACAAAAATAAGTCAAAAGATCTCACAAAAATAAATAAGTAAATATAAATAATAGATGATAAATAATAATAAAAATAATAGATAAACAGATCTCACAAAAAATAAATACGTAAAATCTTTGAAAAAATTTAAAATTGATTGAAGACTTCACATGTGCCAAGAACTGACCTGAAACTTTTCATTTATCTCATCTTTAAGAATGACTATAAAATAGATACAATTACTAATATGATCATCACAATTTTACAGATTAGAAAACAGTTTGAAATGTACACTAACTTTTTGGAGATCATACGGATAGTAATAGGTGGAAGCCAGATTTGAATCAGGGCTTATCTGACTCCCAAGTTTATACATCTTTACATTATAAGCCAATGATAGCAAAGGCAAATCATTTGCTCACCCATTCCACTCACAAAACTCTCTTTCAATCTATTTTATTGCTTGTTTTGTTGTTGTTGTTGTTATTGTTTTTAAGTTCATGCCCAGCATGGGGCCCCACATGGGGCTTGAACTCACAACCCTGGGATCAAGTCAGATAGTTAACGGACTGGACCACCCAGGTGCCCCATATTCTCTTAAGTCTTCCTAAAACCCCAGGTAGGCATGAAAAACATACTTTGAGCCACCACTCTGAGGATACTTTATTTCCTGAGAGTCTCTTGTCCCTGCTGCTCCTCCTGCAGATAATAAATAGTTGAGACAATAAATAAATGAGGGAGGAAATCTAGAAATTGGAATGTTCCCTCTATTGAAGTATCACAGAGACCAATTGGATAAGAGACTGAGGAGTAACTGCCTCACTTGTCTAGATTCTGTGCTTGGAGGCCCAGGATTGTTGTCCTACAAGGTCTGCCACTATCTGACTCTATCTGATTAATATTAGACTTCATCAAGGTAAAGTGATCCACTGGGGAGAGACTGACAAGGTCTGGGCATCATTAAGTAGTTTTTAAATTGTAAACAATAAAATGATTTTGTTATTGGTGGAAGATTGTAGCATTGATACATTTTGAAACTTGTGAGGCTTAAACAAGTCTGATACTTAAGGTTTATGGTTTTCAGTTTCAGGAATCGTTTTTCTAGTAGAGAAATGATAATACCAACTCCATAATACTGGCTGTAACAATAGGCGGGTAATGAGATCTTAAGGAATGGTGAGATTCTACCCGTTTACAAGTGTGTTACACTGGACAGAATGTGGTTCATGCCAGAAGACCTGGGACTTGGTTCCAGTCTACATGATTTGCATAAAGTACTGAAATCCTTTGAGTTAAATTCCCTAATTAGTATAATCAAGGGAAAAAGAAAAATTCCACAGCTTTTGTTAAGTAAGACACCAATTTGGAAGTATTCTGTAAGCTATAAAGTGTTAAATGATAACTGACACTGTTTTGTTTAAATAGAAAATATGAGTTAGCATGTATTTAGTATAATCTTTTAGAAAGCTTTTAGGACTTACCAAAAAGTCTTATTACCAGTAGTTTTAGAAATTTGATGATCTTAACAGGAATCTATTTTCATGTCTCTTTCAAATTTGAGTTTTTCAGATAAAAGATTTCTATTTTATCCTTGCTAAGAGCATGATCAGAATAAACAATGAGATCTTTAAAGAATGTTTTGTAAATCTATAACAAAATCACACTCCTGTATCACTGCGGAATGCCTGATTACTGAATATAACCACAGTATTGGTCTAGTGAGTATTCATGTTTAATAATTAAGATAATCACTAATTTCCAGTGCTGTTCCTCTGCTACTTCATAAGGCATGCACTATTGGTCTTTTAGTATTTCGCTCTCATTGACTTTGGATTCTAAATCATTATTTGTTGGTTATAGACCTTTACAATGCCCAGTGGCATTTGCTACTGATGACAGCAATAACAGATGATGTTGAGCCAAAGCTACTGGGAGTGAAATGCAAAAAATAAAATGATAATAAATAACTGTCACTCCATGACTAAACAGTGCCTGAAATTAGTTCTATGGCATGTTCCATATAGCAGAGTCTGCATAAGCCAAGAACCAAAAAGGCATTTAGCAGCAAACAAAAAGGAACCCAAACACATGTCTTGTTCAGTGACCAGAAATTCCTCATTAAGCATGGCATGAGTATTCAAAAAATTCTCAACAGATTCCATTTCAAAATCTTATGGTATCGGGGCACCTGGGTGGCTCAGTGGGCTAAAGCCTCTGCCTTCGGCTCAGGTCGTGATCCCAGGGTCCTGGGATCGAGCCCCTCATCGGGCTTTCTGCTCAGCCTGCTTCCTCCTCTCTCTCTCTGCCTGCTTCTCTGCTTACTTGTGATCTTCGTCTGTCAAATAAATAAATAAAATCTAAAAAAAAAAAAAAATCTTATGGTATCTTCTCAACCTGATGGTATCTGGGAAATGTGTCAAAAGACAGACAGAGCTCAATGTATGGAAACTTCGGGAATGCTGGTTAGAACACAGAGATAAAGTCTCAAATGGATATGAGACTGAACATAGAAAGATAAGCATAGAGGTCCAATGATAGAGAATATGGGGCCTGTTAGGGGTGCCAGATGCCTGAGAGAAATCATAAAACCTGTCAACATGAACATTTTGCTCAGGTGGTTTGGGCGGGGGACAGTCTGAGCTGTCCTGCCATGAGCACAGATTCTGTAGGAATAAACTCACAAATCAGGTTTTCAATAAGAGGTTGTTATTTGAATTAAATTGTCCATGCTATATAATAATTACTCTTTAAATTTTAAAAAGAAAATTTGTATCCTTCCTCCAGTTCTCAGACCACTACAGCATCCTTTCATTCCACTGGTGGTGAGTCAGGTTTATTGTGGTGGTGGTGGTGGTTTGTTTGCTTGTTAGTAAAAGATTCATTCCACTTATTCTATATTTTGAGTGAGTTGACATGTGGTAATCACCCAGGTTCTTTGTCTGAAAACATAACCCACTTACTAGACAGGTTATATAAATCTGCGCCTCAGTGATCTTATTAGTAAAACCAGGATAATGTATCAGTATATCAAAGTTAATGTGATAATTAAGTAGTTTATGTACTGTGACTATCTTTTCTTGTTTTCCCTCAAAAGCAGAGCCTAAGAATGGAAAGTAGCCAATTCTGGGATGAAATCTTGGGGAACAGAACTAGGAGCCTGGGAAGACTGAATCAGGAAAGAAAAAAACAAAAACAAAAACAAACAAACAAAAAAGAACAAATCCAAAGGTATATTATCAAATTGTTTGCTGTGGTGGGAGGTTTGCCTTGATCCCCCTGGGAATCCTTTGGAGACCTTTGCAAAATGCAAAATGGTTCATCCAGGGAAAATAAGAATATTCATCAAGGTTGCTCTGTGGAGTGTTAATGCTTCACATAGATTGTGTATGTATTAGAATATCTGATCAGCTTCCTGAGGGATTCCACACAGCCATTTCAGAGAAGCCTCAAGGCAGGAAGTGAAGAAAATCTAAACTACTTGGAATTTATGCAGGGAGATTTACTAGAGCACAGAGTGGCCAGGTTGAATATAACGTTGCTCCCAGTAGATTTGATGGTTAGGGATCTATCTTGCCAAGAGACTGTAGTGAGGTTATTGCCCAGGGGCATTGCAGATGAACTGGCCTGTCAGGGAACCGTGCACAGTGGAACACAAATCCAGAATACAGAGCAGCTCCAGGGTGATTTCTACACGGTTAGAAACAGCAGCTTCTATGAAAGATTCTTAAGATCCAGGACTATCGAGATCATCAACTTCTTAACCTACAATAGTCAGGTTGCCATTTAGCTAGCTGGCCTGTAACCTCAGCCAAGAACAAAAACACAATCAAAATAGTAGTAACAAGAAGCTTATTTTCTTAGCATGCGAATTTTAAGGTTTATAAAATACTTTCATTTGCATTATCTTGAAGTTATCAATAATGCTTGAGAAGGTATGATAATATTTTTTCTCATTTTCTTTTCTTTAAGATTTTATTTCTTTATTTGACAGACTGAGATCACAAGTAGGCAGAGAGGCAGGTGGGGGGTGGTGGGAAGCAGGCACCCTGCTGGGCAGAGAGCCTGATGTGGGGCTTGATCCCAGGACCTTGAGATCATGACCTGAGCCGAAGGCAGAAGCTTAACCCACTGAGCCACCCAGGTACCCCTATTTTTCTCATTTTCAATGAAGACATTTGAAGTTTCTAAGACTTAAGGTCTTAACCAAGGCTTTATTGTCTACATGTGATGATCCAGAATGAGAACTATGGTATGTTTATCCTAATCCCAGCATCCTACTAAGGTTACTTTTATTTTAACAAAATTTGCCCTTATCAATTACCTTTTAAGTCCTGACAGCTACCCTCCACCTCCAGTGGCTCAGCCGCAGTGAAGTGAATCACTCACTCACTTACCTGAAAGCATGAGCAAACTATGTTATTAGCAAAATTTATTTCCAACTCCATTGCCATTTGGAAAAATTTCCTTCTTAACAAAGAGGCCTACTAGATTAGAAGGAAACTTCTTTCAGATGCCGGGTGCCCCCAGACAGTTCCCAACATGAAGTGGCTTCTGGAGGGCTGGGAATTAACCCAATAACCAGCACGGAATGTAAGCTCAAGAAAACCACCATTTCTAATAAAACACAGGAGTTGTGACTAACATATATCAGTTCTAAGTAATCTGAATATTTGAACATGTGGAACTTTCTTAAATTTATCTTTTCCTATCCATCTCCAAATGTAATGTCACTGAATTTAAATAATTCATAGTAGTAATAAGTGAGGATAATTATACTATCCCTATGACAACTACAAAGAATAACTCATGATTATTGAGAACTTACTATGAGCTAAGCAGTGTGTTAAGTGCTCTACTAATTAACTGAGTTAGCCCCACAATAGTTCACACATGGAAGTACTCGCAGTATCGTCACTTTACAAATCAGGGAACCAAGTCAGAGAAAAGCTGAATGAGTTTTCCGGGTGACACAGAAAAGAAATGGCTAATTCAGATGTGTTCTAGTCTTAGCCACTATGCTGTATCACCTGACTTTCAGACCCAAGTTCTGTAGTTGGTCTGCGGTTGCATACTGTTGTTGGCTAGCAAGCCAAACTTTTACAGATTCCCAAGCACTGGGTATAAGTAAAGTGAAATACAATGCCACAGAATAATTCAGAAGTCAATTATCATTGTTGGAGGCATGTGTGTGAGTGTGTGTGTGTGTGTGTGTGTGTGTGTGTGTGTGTGTTGAGGGTAAGAGAAGGCGGCATTGCAGAAAGGAAGAAAAGTATAGGGGTAGTTTCTCAGAAATATATTTTTTCTAGAATTTAGAATTCTAGAAATCTAAAATACTTTAACTTCTTGGTTTCTCTTTTCTACTTTAAACAAATGTGTACACATTTCAATTCCATATTCCCATGACTGGTATAGAGATTAGAAGTGGTATGGAATAATTTACTACCTGACCAGAAATGGTCTCACTGTGAGTTGTCAATGTCAAGGAAGTAATTCCCCTCATGCTACAGACCATGCATTCTGGGATTCTTCCTCCTGGGCTTTGCAAAACTGGTTCCAGATCCTGGAGTCCCTCCTATGAGAGGCTGCCTGATTGACAACAAGAGGGCACAGCCTACAGCTCTCCTCCCAGGGAGCTGACTTACCCTGTCAGTTTTCCCTTCGGTCTGAATGCTGGTGTGACTGCGCACCTCATGTTCCTCTTCCAAGTCAGAAACATCTTCCAGTTCCTCTGGGGTCTATAAAAAGAAAGCAAAGCATTGCTGGTGAGAATGCAAAATGGAAAACAGTCTGGCAGTACCTCCAAAAGAAAGCACAGAGTTACCAGTATGACCCAGAAGTTCTACTCCTAGGTATATACCCAAGAGAAATGAAAATATGTGTCCACACAAAAAGTTGTAAAAAGAAATGTTCATAGGCTTTCCAATCGTAATAGCCAAAAAGTGGAAACGGCTGAGACATACATCTACTGAGGAATAAGCAAAATTATATAGAATAGACTATTATTTGGCTAGAAAAAGCAAGGGAGTACTGATACATGCTGCGATATAAGTGAACCTTGAAGATGTTATGGTAAGTGAAAAGTTAGCCACACAAGTCCACATGTTGTGTGACTCTATTTGTACAAAATTTCTGCAATAGGCAAGTCTGTAGAGACAGAAATTTGACCAGGGTTTCCTAAAGGAGGGGAAAGAGGGAGGGGGCAATGATGGTTTATGGGCATGCAGTCTCTCTTTGGGATGCTCACAATGTCCTGGAATTAGATAGTGGTAATGACTGCATGATCGTGTGTGTATACTAAAATAACCCAGTTTTACACTTTAAGATGGTGAATGTTAGGTATATGAATTATATCCCAATAAATTCTGAAAGAAAAAGAAAGCAAAATAAGCAGAAGGAAGTTTTTCTCTGGGTGAAGAGGGAGTTGGCTAACCATGATGTGGTCATCACATACCAAGGTGTTCACATGTGATAAATGGATGATGTAATTCTAATTTAAACTATAGGACATGGAAATGGCACCAAAATTACTAAGCATTTAAATGTTCTAGGAAATTAAAGAGTAAATATTTTAACTTCAGTGTCTAAATAGCTAATCTACTTCCATTTCCTTTTTTTTTCAATTTCAGCTTAAACATCTTGTATCTAGGTGGTATCGGGCTCCAGAAGACTTGGCCAAACCTTCCTTTCCTGACCCCTCCACTTCCACTGTGCTGTTGGTGATCACACTGGATTGCACGCTGCTGCTGAATCAGGCAGCCAGTTGTTGTTTACCCTGTGATGTAAGTAAGGACTTGGTCTCCCAGGCTTACTGTCATATCACTACAATGAAATCTCTCCATGTTTTTGAATGGCTGAAGCAAAATTATCAGCGATAGCTGAAAAGAACATTGGATATGAGCAAAACATATATCAGCCACAGCAACTTCTTTCAAGATATGTCTCCAAAGGCAAAGGAAACAAAAGCCAAAATAAACTTTTGGGACTTCATCAAAATCAAAAGCTTTTGCACAGCAAAGGAAACAGTCAAGAAAACAAAGAGGATATGAGCAAAACAAAAGAGATCAATGGCAACAGCAGACACTCATTCTCACTGTATCTCTACTGTGCTTCCATTTTCCATATTTCAAACTAATTTTTTTGTCTTATGCTGTAGTATCCAATCTTAATCTTCACTGAATCTTAAGTATCTAATCTAATCTCACTTAATCTCTTCTCCTTAATCTCACAGGGGCAATAATTTAAAGATATCTGTCATTATTGCAAATCCAAGTAAAAGAACTTAACAATAATTAATTTGATACTTGTTTTCATTTAAATGATGTATGATTCATGTAATATGGAGTCTTGGTAAGAAATCCAGAAATCAAACAGATTTCGTGAAAAGCTACCAGATGTGAAGTGGGAGATCTCTTCTTTACACCTGGCTGTTAAAGACTAGTCAGGGGCAGGGGATGCCTCCTCAGTCTGGCCCTGGTTTCCCTTAAACCTTGCTTTGCACACAGGTCCTTTGTTTATTTTCAGGGCTGTGGAGAGTTTATCTTCCCTTGGGACCACTCCAGAGACGGGAACTTGCCATAATTAGCTCACATTGTGGAGCAAACTACCTATTTCCTACTACTAATGGCCTTAGATTTGTTCCCATCTCACGATTCTTTAACCTGCACTTTCTTTGCTTTCTAAGACTTGCACTTAGCATCACCAACCCTCTCCATTTATTTCAACTGACTCCTATTGTATATTAATAGACCCCTCTTGCCAAGGTCTCTGATGTGCTCGAGTAACTGTTGTGTATCTTTATCTCTGCATGCAGCTCCTCTTTGCAGGAACTGTGTGCAGTTATGCTCACTGGGCAATTTATTCTTTTCCCTTAGGTATTAATACCATAAGTTTACCACTGTGAATTTCTACACAATCACATGTTTTATTATTAGCTGTTTTTGTGTATTCTTCCCACCTTATTTGAGAAAGAGTCTTTACAATTTCCTTCCTGGATACATCATCAGCCCCTGAAACATCCGAATAAAATCAGTTGATCAGATTTCTTTTCTTAGGTCCTATTGTTTTGCAACTGATGGCTGCCGAGTGCCACTACTGTGATCTGTTCCTTATAAATGTCTGCTGTTAATTTCTTGGATTATACTCTCCCATGAAGTGACATATAACTTCATCATTGATTCCGACATTTTATTCAACTCAAAATAAAGTGATTTAACAGAAACTAAGAACAACTGCTGCTGTCAGAAGTCACAAGTACCATTTTTGTTGTGATACCACAGGAAGAGATAAGCCTACAATTGACACCCACATATTTCTGTGTTGGGTTTTTTTCTTTTTTCTTTTTTTTTTTTTCTTTAACATAGGACTGACCTCTTCTTTTCAGGAACAAAATCAGTGGGGGAGTGTTCAAAACATTTGCTGGCAGCATTTTTGTATTTTGTCAGGCAAGCAGTTAGCTAGTATTGCAAAAATAAAAAGTTGAATATACAATGTTATTGGTTAAGTGGAAACTGAGACAGAAAGAGGAGCACTTTCATCACTTTTGAGGTGATACATTAACACCTGCAGGGCTGAAGACAAATAATAATAGAGCAAACATTGTAAAAGGGAGGAGGAAGCTGGGGCTACCCTATATTACACACTTTTAAAGACAGCTTGCTTCTATGCATCCGGTAACTTTGGAAGGTGCAAGCATCTGGAAGATGTGTGTGTGTGTGTGTGTGTGTGTGTGTGTGTGTGTGTGTGTGTTTAATCAATTTTCATTCTAGGGAAGGGGAGGCCAACTACCTTAGGACGTGCCATGCAGTAGAATGACCTAATAATGTTGAGTAATACAGACCTAAATTTGAATTCTGGCTCTCCAATTAGTGATTGTGGGGCTTTGGCATTTTGTGTGCCATTTTAAATGCTGGTTTCCTCAGAACAAAATTTTAGATAATAATACCTAACCCTGAAGTCTGTTGCTAGGCTCAGTTGTACTAAGATGCGTTAAGTAGGGATTGCTTAGCCCATAAATAGCTGGAACTCAGGAAAAGTTTGGTTCTTTCTTTTTATTGCTTTTTCACCTCTTCTTCCACTCTTCTATCCCTCATCCCATCAAAACCCTTTATATTTTTGGATAAAACATTTGTAGCAATTTGGATACTTTCATTTTACTTCAAATTTGTTATTCTGGTTTGATCTGATGCTTACTAGCTGATTCTAGTTACATTCACCCCATTCTTAGTATCTGATGTCCTATGCTACACAGGGTTTAATATAATGCCACACATACTGCTTTCTCCTAAAGTCCAAGTAAAGATCTTTTTTTATCTAATTTTATTCATTATATAAGAGTAAAATTATCCTTTAAGCTGGGCCCAGCAAAGATTCACTCTCACATAGATTCTTAGTGATGATGGAAATGACTTCCCCTCTCCAAGATAGGCTGTCTCTAAACCAAACCAAGATTTTTTTTTTTTTCCTGGAAAGAGGGTTAATAAAGTCAGTCATTACTCATTTATTTCTCGTATCAGAATTCAGAGACACTATTTCATGCCTTTCTATTTAATTCTTATTTGTTGTGAAGCCCTCCTTAGGCAGCTCAGAGTGATTTGAAATTAACTTCATTCCCTCACCTGGTAAAATGACAAACATATTACCTAATTCTTAGGGTTATTGTGAGGATAAAATAAGATGATGAACTGGAACATTATTCAGTGAATAGAAAGTACTGAAGTTTAATACTGTTTATGATTATTAAAAATTATTATTATTAATTTTATTATAAGGCCCCATTTTATTTTTGCAAGAGAGGCCAGAAAAGGTATAGAACTTGGAAATACTCAGGCTGAGGTTTTCATATAGAAACTGGAGCCACAATAAACTATAGTGACACATTAAACTTCAGGGTCACCATAAACTGGTGGTTTTAATGCATATATATACTTACTGAGATAGAAATGACTGCATTTATATATATCTTTTTCCCCCCAAGGCACTTAATGCTCTCTACGGACTTTATCTCCCTAATTCTTTGAGCATTCTTAGTCAGACAGTATTCAGTATACTTAAAAATTCACTGGCACAGACTTTATAATTATTTAATATTAAAATATATAAAAAAGAATTTTGTAGTCACTTAATAGAAAAATGAAGGAAAGGAAAAGAGAAAATTAAGAAAGGAAATAAGAAAAAAAAAGAAAGAAAAAAGAAAAAAGTAGTCTAGGTACAGGAGTCATACTTGACATTTTCCTCTCAAATTAAGATTGAATTCTAAATCCTACATGTGACTTAGTCGTAAATCATATTTTTCTGAGTATCCATCCCTAGCTCACTACAATCAAGTAACTGTTCCAGAGGTGTGGGGAACAGTCTTGACACTCCAGGAAGCTATTAGGAAGGGGGCTACGGGGAGTCTTCTTTTGAACCAGGCAGTGGAAATAGCATGCTGGATCAGGCCCTCCTAGCTGAGCTGATAGCACATGACGATTTTGGAATGTCAAAGTGGAAAGTCTATAATTCAAATATATTTTTATAAGAGGTCTAGATATATTAACACTATATTATTAATTATATACTATTATTATTACTATATTGTTAATACTAATAATTTCAAATTCTAGAAAAGTAAGAATTGCCTTTTTTTGCTGGAAACACACAAAGACACCTTTTCTATTCCTCAAACATGGCCCACTCATCAGCCCATTCCTCATCAGGCTCTTGGGCTCTTTGTATCCACTGCTCTCTTGTCTGGTGAGTTCCTCGAGCTCTTACATGGCTGGATCCTCACCATGGGAGCCCAGTTGGCCTATCTGCAGCCCTACCCAGTCATCCCCTCAGTCTACCTAAAAATAATCCCTTCCCTTACTTCATTTATTTATTACATCACCCTATATTTCTTTCTTTAGCTCTTGAAAGCTGATCATAACCTGAAATTATATTTTTTCTTTTCTTTTGAGAGGGAATATGTTTTAGTCTTATCCCATTAGAACATAACTTCCATGAGGATAAGGATATTGTCTTTTTTATCACTCTGAGCACCTTAAAACAAAATATACTACGCTTTCAGTGAAAAGATCCTAACTGAATAAAGGAATAAATGATTTAATGACACATAAGCTTTGGTATCAATGTCAGAAGAATGTCATGGAACATTATTAAGCTATAGATTAATGTTTAGTTCTTTCCAACTTCTGCCTTCAGTAAGTGTTGATTTAATGATGCCTTGTTTAAGGGAAGGTTTGAGGCAAAGATTCCTCAATTGCATTTTTAAAAAATAAAGATTATGAAAGTTAGAAATAATAGATTTTGTGCAGAGAGAGATCTTGCATAAGCTCAAGATTCTCAGATTTGGAAGTCTAGAAAGATGTCTGAGTATCCCTTTGAAAGTTCGGGATCAACATAAAAGAACCAGAGAAAACACCATCTTCTAAACTCAGACCTGAATTTCACGTCTTCCCATAAAGTATTTTGGAAACAGCTAGTAGTAAATCTGAAGGAGCTACATGTGCTAGGACAATGGGTGTCTGAGTGGTAAACAATTTGGGAGAATGACAAGTAATTGATGGGTCATTCTGACTCAGAATGACCCATTCAGAATGGGTCATTCTGAAAAGAGTCTCCAAACTTGGCACTAGGGACATCTTGCTCTAAATAATTCTGGTTGCAAGAGACCATCTTCCATATTGTGGGACGTTTAGCACTATCCCTAGTCTCTACCCACTACATGCAGTAGGAAGCCTCCCAAGTTGTGACAATCAAAAGTATCTCCAGACATTTCCAAATGCCCCCCTCCCCATGGGGAGGGGTATCATCCCTGTTTGAGAACTACTGATCTAGAACTTTGGTTCACCTGGTGCAACACAAGTGATAGAGGTAAAGAGAAGTTTGTCTTCTCTTTAAATGACTATATTTAAATTCCCCATGAACAAAGATAAAACCAGGTTAACTTAGGGGAAAAAAAAAAGTCATTTTTTTCTTCTACATCTGAATTTGTAGACTGAAATTCATACCCCCGCATAGCACCACTATGGTTACCAGACAGAAGAGGGCACTGTTTGTTCATTTTAGTCCTAAACAAATACCTGCAAGACTATCTCAGAAGATTTATGAAAATAAAATCACAAACTTGGTCGCCGTTGTACTGTCAGCATTTAATGAGCTGCTTTCATTCTGTGGTACTTCTTTCAACTTTTATTAATAATGAAGAAATGATTATCTAAAGATATGCACTGATAATCCAAGTTTGATCACTAATAAAGAGGTTAAAAAAATCAAATTAAGTCATCTCAACTAACATATTTGAGTGTCTATTTTTTATGCATAGAAACAAGCTATTATTCTAGATTCTAGGGATCTTGAGACAAATAAAACATAATCCTTCTCCTCAAGAGAAAGAAAGAGTAAGGATATTAAATGGAAATAAAAGATATTCCCTAGAGTTATATGGTTTGAGACTGAGAATGAATGATGAGACATAGAGAAATTTCCTTAGAAATGTCAGGCAGAAGAGGGGAAGGAGTGTAAAGTACCTCAGATTAACCTGGGGAGACAGTTCTTGTATTATCAGAAAGTTGGTGGGATTGTGCTATTGTGGTAGATTAATGAATTTGAAGTTAGGATACCTGGGTCTTTATTCTAACTTTGTCACCAATTAGTTGTATGTTGTTAGAAAAATGTCATAAATTTTCTAGGCTTCAATTTTTTCATCTTCAAAATTGGGAAGGGAAGTAAGTAAAACTTGATGTTTTCTGTTAAGTCCCTCAAATTTTAAGATTTAAGAGTTCATGCTTAAACTGAAAGAATAATATTAATGTGGAAGAAATGATTCCTCAGTACTAGGAAATCTCAATACTAGAAGAGATCTGATAAATCCATTGATTTCAGTTGAAACAAATTCACTCCCGTTCATCATATTGATTAGAGATATAGTTCATTCCCTGAACACAAGTATCTTCATGCTCAGATAAGGAATGAGAAGGTAGCTAGTATTATTATGTTTTATAACTCTAGTCCCTAACACAATGCTGGCAAAAAGTAGATATACAATAATTATGGTTTTTAATGAATTCATACAAGGAAGAAAATAGAGAAGGATATAAAGAATAATGTGAATAAAGACATATATCTCTATTTGCCACATTAGATCATTGGTGGGTTTTCTTCTTATAATCTTTCAAAAAACAATTCAAAACTGCCTCTGTGTACCATTATCATCCCTCTATGTTCCAAAAGCCATTTCCTCTTTCCCAACATGCTTAGAATATAACAACATATAAATTATTCTATATGGTGAAATGAAGAATCCTGGGTGAGTATTATATACCTTAAAGACTACAACAGTTGAAATATAGTTTGACACAGCTAAGTTGCAGAATATATATAAAAATATATACACTAAGAGGAAAGAATACATCTACAGTGTATAAGAGCATATAATTAAACATGTAGTCAAATAGCACAACTTGGGCAGATAAATCCTGAACATACAGAATACTGCTGATAGAGGAGACACAATCTCAGTTGTTCATATATTTTCTATGAAATAAGTCTCTTTTTTAGTTTGCTACTTAAAAACCTATCCAGGCCAGCAAACAATCAAATAGTGGATCATACAAAGGGCCTTATAGTTGAACCTGGATTATGATGATTATCATAAGGGGTGACCATTACAATCTCTTAAGTTTATATAAGGCCTTTTTAAGGACTCAAGTAATGATAGAATCACACAGTGTCAAGCGTATTTTAGCCTTAATCTTTCTTTCTATCAGGAAGCTTGTGGCAGTCGTGCCTCTGTTCCGAAAACACCAATGAGGCTAATAACTGTAGAAAAGCACACAGCAAATCAGCAAGAGGGTCATAAATGAAAGTGACATCATCAATATCCTGGTACTTATTCAACCACCAAATGAGCTGGTGATCCAGCTCCAATTCCCAGGACTGCATGTCTAATTCATGGAAACTGTCATAAGCAGTATTCCAGTTGACATTTAAATAAAGATATGAAAGACTAAGGAAGCCATGAAGAATAAGGTTTGAATGAAAACATATTTTTGGAAAGTTCAAGTATGAGAAACACCCTGGATTCAGATCAGGATCCCTGACATTCTTCTTTTTTGGGAACAGAAAAGTGAGGTAATCATTTTTAATCAAGGTCTTAATATTATTCATTAAAAACACTCTGCTGGGTTATTCCACATTCCTTTTCTCATTCAATATTACCAATAAACCTGAAGAGGCAAATGCTACCGTTTTAATACCATAATTGAGGAAACTGAGCCCTGGAGTTAACAAAACCCAACCAATGTTGCACAATTAATAAACCGCTACCTCAGAGTAGGTTCTGTGCTTGTTTTATGAGACAGCTTTGTAGTCACAAATGTATGGTTAATGTGGGAACTGAGTAGTTAAAATTTACAAGTCTAGAAAATAAGCTTCAAACAACACAAATATACTGCTTATAAAGCAAGGCAGGCCAGGTACTTAGGAGTTGTGATCAGCAACACACCAGTAGATTGGTCCTTAATCTCCTCCTTCCCCCTGCAGGATATAATTTCTAGAAGTAAACTTGGCATCTGAAGCAAATGGATGATTCAGCCTTTCTTTATTGCCCCACTGCCACCTACCTTGAACCATATATTGTATTTAGAAACTCAACTAAAAGAAATACTGCTTATTTTTTGGGATGGCGCTCTGGCTTCAAGTTATACCAAACTTGAGATGAATTCAATTTTGGTTCCTAGCATGAGCAAAAGGGTGCTGATAAATTTGGGGGAAAAAAAAAAAGCTTCTAAGCCATCCCTCCTCCTCCTTCTTCCTCCTCCTCCTCCTCCTCCTCCTCCTCTTCCTCTTCTTCTTCTTTTTTTCCAAATTCTATGTGAATTAAACTACTCCGATCAGCAAAACTATTAAACGTTTTGGACAGAGCTCTGAGTTTATATCCTAATTCCAAATCATGAGCAGAAAACCCAAGGTAAGTATCTTACCGAAGTTCTTATGTTAAGGCAAAAACTGTGAAAGAGCAAAGTATAAAGACTGAGAATCTGGTTCTAGGTCAAATGCTCCCTTTGATAGCTTGTGACCTTGAACAAATACTTCACTTGATGAGAACCCAACTTCTTTCGAAGTGAATGAGAAAGACTGAACTATATGATTTAAAAAATCGCATTCAAGGGGTGCCTGGGTGGCTCAGTGGGTTAAAGCCTCTGCCTTCGGCTTGGGTCATGATCCCAGGATCCTGGGATCGGTCCTGGGATCCCTCCTGGGATCGAGCCCCATGTCGGACTCTCTGCTCAGCGGGGAGCCTGCTTCTTCCTCTCTCTCTCTCCCTGCCTCCCTCTCTGCCTACTTGTGATCTCTGTCTGTCAAAAAAAAAAAAAAAGAAAAAGAAAAAGAAAAAGAAAAATTAAAAAAAAAATCCCATTCAATTCTATTGTTCACTCTACAAGTCTATTGCAGGTTTGTTTACAATGAACATTGAAACAAATTGAGTATTTTTTTTTTTTAAATGTGAAGTAGCAGGACACCCTCTTGAAATGCTGCGTGCAACTTTAAATCACAAGTTCCTTTCGACTTATAACCTCTCAGGAGGTTTAACACAACTTTTTAAACTTGTTTTATCCAGGACTACATAGGATGATGTTTCTTCACAGGCAGTAAGTGATGATCCCATAGAGAATTAAGCCAGTACAATTACTCTCACTGCTCTGTAGATGGGAGGTGTGCTGTTGTTGGAAACAATACAATAATAATAGCAAGAGGAGTTGTGGAGGTGGTGGTAATGATGGTGGTGGCAGCAGGAATTGTGGGGGTAGTAGTAGCAGCCACAGCAGATGACTAATAACCACACTTGACCTTCAACTTTTAGTATGAATACTGCTACCATGGAAACCAGACAAATTCTACTGTATTCGAGTGAGGAAGATCTCACCTTTCCATCAAACTCTATGCCAAATAAACTCTCTATATGTGAATTTATGTTCTTACCTTTAGAAGAGACAGCTGACAAGAGGTAATCTAACTGAAAACTTATTAATTTTTCTGTTTCTAAAAGCTTTTCTGCAGTACCTGGATAGCTCAGTTAGTTAAGCAACTGCCATTGGCTCAGGTCATGATCCAGGGGTCCTGAGTTTGAGTCCAACATCAGGCTCCCCTGTGCTGCAGGGAGCCTGCTTCTCCTTCTCCCTCTGCCTGACACTCCCCCTGCTTGTGCTCTCTCTCTCTCTCTGTGTGTCAAATAAATAAATGACATCTTAAAAAAAAAAAACTATTCTACAAAAATTAAAATAACAATTTCAGAGGGGCACCTGGGTGGCTCAGTGGGTTGTGTCCAACTCTTGATTCCGGCTCGGGTCATGATCTCAGGGTTGTGAGACTGAGCCCCACCTTGGGCTCTGCACTCAGCACAGAGTGCACTTAAGATTCTCTCTCAACATCTGCCCCCGCTTCCTCTGCTACCACTCTCGCTCATGTGCATGCTCTCTCTCCCTCTCAAAATAAATAAATAATTAAAAGAGTTTCAGAGAATATCTAATGGCAAAGAAAATGCACTCAATACACTTTTAACTTAATGTATACATGCATATATATTCTAATTATATAAAAAAATTACATATATACCAGAGAGTTGTGTAGTATTATATGCACTTTTTCTTCTTCACATTATTTTATTTAAAATTTTTACAATAAATTATTACCTTTATCATCAGGAGGAAAAAACAAGCAATGAGTTATAAGAAAGTCTGCTTCAGGTTGACTGTGCCATTTCAAGGACATGTCAGGAAAAAAAAAAGAGCAAGATTACAAAACTCACTGCAGGGAGAACTGGCCTTGTCACTTTGCAATAGGTCTGTCAACGGGGCATGATACTTGAAGCTGATGTGAACACAGACAAAAGCTTTCAATAGGGGGAGGAAAATTGAAGCATATGTTTTCATTATCAGAGTAAACACTATAGAAGACTGTGATAGCAGATGCAGAGAAATATCCCATACCCGGTCTCCATGCTATGTCCCCGTGTTCCATGGTGTCCTTTTTAGCTCTGTGGATATGTAGGAGCTCTTGTTTCATTATTTCACGTATCACATTTTCAGTGTCCTGGAAACTGGTTTTACAAAGCGTTCCTCAACAAAGATTTTGAGTGGGAAGCTGTGGTTTGATTTCCCAGTGGGGATATATATTTTTTAACCTACAGGAAATCTTTTACTTCCAGAAATTGTTAAGGCAGCCAGGTGTAATATCAATGGTCCTAACCAAATTCATCTATCTAGATTTGCAAAGTAATCTCAGGCATGGTAATAAAGCAAAAACAGCCTGCTGTGTTCCAGTCACGGATATTATGTAAGGCGACAGTGTCCAGACCTGACACTCCTATTTCACTGAACTAAAAAATGGAAAAATATGAACGAAGTTGCACATTACTAAGGAGATGTTGCTCAGGAAGACAGTAATTCAGATCTATATTAGAGTTTTGTACATATTATTCAGGGTTATTGGATTGAAGTTTGCTTTATGGGACATAAGAATTCCCTACACTAGTAGAAAAAGGTAGCTTAAGTTGGCAGCCTATATATAAAGTAGAATACTAGAATGCAACAAAACAAATATTTGGACAACCCCTAAGGAAGAATTATACTCTCTATATAAAGGGATTTTTAAGTCCCCAAACTAAAAGGCCTATTTGCAGAAGCAAGTGAGTACATCATTGTTGAAGATGTCGTCCGATGTAAGTGGCTGTGAAACTACCTCATGGCAAATGCACTTGCTGTTTCTGCACAGACCTGCCCTGATCAATGGAATTAGGACGTGCAGTAGAAGCAAAACTAGTATGGAAATTAGATTGAAAAAATGTCCATGTGTTGCTCAACATGTTCAGCATATACATACCATAGAACCCAGTCACTTAACTCCTAAATATTTAATGCAAAGAAATGAAAACATATTTACACAAAGACTTGCATACAAATAAACATAGCAGCTAGTTTTGTAATAGCCAACTAGTGGATAGAGTTCAGATATTCATCAGGGGGTTAATATAACCAACCATATGCCCATTCAGTATGATATTATTCAATGATGAAAAGGAATGGATTATTGATACAAGTAACAACATTTATGGATATCAGAATAATTACAATTAGTGAAAGAAGCCAAATAAGAGTACTTATGGTATAATTCTATTTACACAACCTTATAGAAATTACAAAGCAACCTATAGGAACAGAAGTCAAATAGCTGGTCATTTGGCTCTGGGGGAGTGAATGATTAGATTACAGTTTTAGATTTTGCTGTATATGTCCCTTATCATGATTGTGGTGATAGTTTCTGGCCTATATTTATTAGTCCATAAAACATACCAAATTGTATGCTTTAATATGCACACTTTATTAGATTCAACTTTACATCCACAATGCTGTCAAAATTTGCATTTACTTATTCAAATGCCTATCTAGACATATATTTCACAAAGGAGCATTTGTTTGCTTAGCCCAAGACTGTAATTATAAGTGGGACTATGCAACATGAAGTTATTTCAGATGAGTTCATGAAAGCAGGAATACTGTAAGTTCGTGTTTAATCAATTAATCTTTAAACTATTTTTTTACTATTTAATAAAATAGATTACAACTCATAGTGAGAGACCACACATTTAATAAAAAATGTTCAATTTTTGTTATAAATGTTGATTTTAAATGTGAAACTGTTACCAAAAATGAGCTTCAGTTAAGGGCTCTAATCCATAGGTCATCACGCCAAAGGTGCTCAGAAGTAAGAAAGAGTACACCTTTAATAAGAATAATGCCAACTGTGGGATTTTCTGTTTGTACATGAATATGAATATGAAAAGACCACTGATGAGAATGACAATATATTCTAGCAGCAATGTGATTTTTCTGTCGCTTAACTGTGTTTATAAAATATCAAACCAAACCTTAAACTTTTTTTTTTACTTCATTCAAGGCAATAGTTTTCAAAAAACTTGGTAGTAGTTAAATGAAATTATAGGATGCTAATACTAACAATATTAACAATAATAAAACAAGGTAATATGAAACTATTAGACTAAATCATAAAGTTATGAAGATGTGCATGTGTGTGTGTGTACATGGTTTGAAGCACGGAGAGTCAGGCCTCTCTCCTGCCCACCTTTAGTTCCCACCAGGAAGTAATTCTACTCAGGCTGACCATCTAACCATCATAGCTTAGGTATCACCACGCTTATACTCTGGAGAACTTAATCCTTGACATGTAAGCCGAAGTTGACCCATGCTATTTCAGAAAGGTATCATCAAACATCTGTTTAAATATGCAGAATTAAAGATAATTATATACCTACACTTCCTATTGTATATAACTAATGTGACTATATGTTTAGTTCATATTAAAATATAACAGAGTAAAATACTAAAATAGTAATTACAAATGTTCACTGCAATAAATACTGAAGGCATCTACCATATTTTATCTGCTTTAATGATGTGTCACTTTGTCTATTTTCCAGGTTACCTTCCTTCCATTAGTACTTCCTTCTGGATTTATCTAGAAGTAGTCTTAGATGTCATCAGGCCCAAACCATGCATGTTGTTTTCAAAAACCACTCAGGCTATCTTAGGCGAATAGTATTAATTTGTCATCTATTTATTAGACTGAAGTGATACAATAAATAAAACTAACAATAAAATATACTATATATATAAAAAATAATTCTTTTTTTAGAGCCTGACCAAAAAAAAAAAAATCCTAAGCACTCTTCAGCTGAACTATTGTTTTCTTATTTTTCAACTCTCACCTTTTATTATCTTTCTATTTGAAATAGTTTAGTATGCCAATTATTTCCTTTTCCAATATTTTTCTGTCTTAAAAATTCCTTTTCCCTACAAGATCTCATTGCTTGACCAGAAACCAGAAGTAAAATATGGTCTCTAGAAAGGAGACACTGTTCTAAAATTAGTTTTACAATAGGAGAGATTTGGAAACCAAATCCCTGCTATCAGTGGGTCAGGGTGAAGTAGTATGCCGTATTTTATCTAAGAGAATTAGCTTTGATTTAATTAACCTCAATGACTGTGGGGTGTGTATGTATGTGTGGGTATGTGTGATGCTATTCTTTTAAAATTTGAAGGTATAAAACATTGTTTTTATTAATATTGAAAAAGAGAACATTTTCAAATTGAGTTTATGTTCAGAAGATATTCATGGATTACTAACTAGGTATGAAATGTAGTATGTTCAAATGTTATGGGACTGTCACTGTCATCAATCATAGGAGGGCATCGTCTTTATGAAGCTAATGCAACATAGTTTAAGTTCTGTGTACTGAGTTTTAGTCAAAATTACATGAAAATTGAAATATATTATTCACATTCTCCTACCAAGATACATCTTTATTTGCTCAGTGGAAAACTTTTTGGTTTATACAAAATGTCCTGTTTGATTTGTTTTGCTAGACTCCATGAGCTGTCCTGTATTATTTTATCACTAATATTTACAAATTGCTTTAGCTACATACTAAAGTGAACAGTACAGCCAGTGTACCTCGAGATTTTCCAGGATCTTGTAAACAATTTTTTCTTTATTCTTCATGTTGCTTAAGCATCTTTTGACCCTACCAAGGAATTAGACTGTCAAAATACTGTTTTTATTTCAGACCTCAAATCTGGACTCTCTGTATAATGGAAAAAAAATAACTCACATATTATAAATTGAACTTAATAAGGAGTAAGTTCAGTGTTTGGGGGCAAAAAGTCAGGATAACTAGCTTCTGCTTCTTGGTTGTTCTTCATTCATTCACTTTTTATTTAATAAGTATTCATTAAAATGCCAGATAATGTGGTAGTTGCTAATTATAGATGACCAATAAAGAACTGATATTGTATCAAACAGGTTTCCCCATGCAATTGGATAATATCACTTATTCTCTGACTATGAAAAGGTTATTTGGTATTGGTTTCATGTACCATAAAATAAAAATAGCTATCCTTGTCTTCTTCATGTTTTACATTTTACTCCTTCTTCATCAAGATGTTATTATGGTCAACTCAGTTGATAGATGTGGATTTAACTTCGCATATACATAATGTAAGGCACACTTTTCATTTTTATATGAAGTTAGCTTTATAAAGCCTCTTTCTCAGTTCAGGGCACATAGTAATTTCTCACTAAAACGTTCTCTTTTTTTCCCTCTCTTTCCTAAGATTGAAGTATAGGAGATAAATTAAGACCATGCACAATAGAATGAAAAGCATAATGAATTCTAATTCTGATACACCACAGATTAGTTATGTGGCATTGAGAAATATATTAAACTTTAATTTTGATAACCTATATTATAAGGTTGCTATAAAAAGAGAGAGTAAGCACTCACATGAACACCAGGCATCATGTCATTCTACCTAATGTCAAGAAATACTACCTACTATGTCTAATTAATAATATTCTTTGAATGACTAAATAAAGAATACTATATCAGGTGTTAGAAGGTTTGTCCTGATTCCATCACTTACTGACTAGGTAATGTTGATTATGTTACATTAAACTTTTAAAGTCTAGATTCCTCATCCTGTAAAATGGGATTATTTCATTATATCTGAAAGGACTGTAAGGTCTCAATGAGTAAGATATATGAAAAATATAAAGGTATGTTATGAATATCAATTGGGGGACAGCTGTAAATATAATTAAGAAATCATTAAGTACGATCATACTTTTACTTACATTTTCTTTTGTTAGATAATTGAAAACACCCAGATGAATCAACTTTTAAAGAAGTTAAGTTGGACTCAGAGAAAGTGTGAAATAATTTTTAAAACCTGAAAGCTTCTTCTTTTAAAAAGTCATACTAAAGATAAAAAAGAAAGTCAGAAGAGAGAGCAAAAGGGCAGCAGAGATCTGAAAGGAGGTGAGAAATGGTTCAAAATAGGAGGAATTGCAAATGTTTGTAGTTACCGTAATCGAATGGAACTATAGAACAGTAGCTGCGAAAATAACCCAGATGAGAAAGCCAGTGGCTTTCCACATTTTGTGTTTCTCTCTAAGGAGTACATTTCCACATAAAAACTCACTCAGATATCCTATATACATAATGTGACTGGAGATATCATTCAACTGAGGCTAGAGAACCAGATGCTCTACCCACTAAAGGCCTCTCTGACCAACATAGAGGCCCATAATTTATTTTTTTGGAAGATTCAGTAAAATACAATAGTTCAAGAAGTAGAGGTCAACAGTTAAAATTATGTCAGGTTTCTTAGTTAAACAAAGATCTTTATTTGTCTTTGGCCTAATTTTGCTAATTCTTAGTTAAACAGTGGAAACTAAAAATCAAAAATTTTATTGCTTATAAATCTCTACACTCATTCAAAACAGTGCTAGTTATAGCTAGATAGAGGGCCTTCTTCCTTTCATACAACCCTCTATGACTTAAAAACAAAAACAAAAAACCTCTCCAAAGTTCTTTGCCCTGTGTGTGTGTATGTGTGTGTGTGTGTGTGTGTGTGTGTGTGTGTTTGAAGATTTTGTTTATTCATTTGAGAGAGAGAGAGAGAGAGCGCACAAGCTGGGGGGAAGGGCAGAGAGAGAGGAAGAAGTAGACTCCCCACTGAAGGAGTCCCACGTGGGACTCAATCCTAGGACCCTGGGATCATGAACGAGCAGAAGGCAGTCACTTAACTGAGCCACCCAGGTGCCCCACGAATTTGTAATTTTATTATTTATTTTTATTATTTTTAAAAAGATCTTATATATTTATTTGACAGAGAGACAGCAAGAGAGGGAACACAAGCAGGGGGAGTAGGAGAGGGAGAAGACTTCCTGCTGAGCAGGGAGCCGGATGCAGGGCTCCATCCCAGGACCCCAGGATCATGTGCTGAGCAGAAGACCATTGCTTAACCGACTGAGCCACACAGGTGCCCTGCAAATTTGTATTTTTGAAGACATGTTTGTTACTTTAGTTCTATATCCAGAATAATTATTTTAGTTACTATTTATTGAGTAAGCGCTATGGTTTGGGAAACTGATAGTTCACTTTACCTGTATTATCTCACTTCATGCCCCAAACCGCATTATGACATAACGATTTTTATTTTACAGGTAATATCATCAATTTTAAAGAAGGAATACCTTTGATCAATGGTATAATGGTTGTTATAATCTATAATGGCTGAAGAAAAGCTATTTCCATGTGGTCAAATCTTTGTATTTTGTTAAGGCAGAGAAAACAATAGTGCATTTATTTATGATAATTCTTTATGTAATTTGTCCATTTGATGACCAAAAACCTTATTTTCGGGACTGATGGACAGTGATTAGATGTCTGGATCTTTATGCATTACTCTCTCTGAATGGAAGCAATTTAATCTTCATTTTTTTCGCAATTTCAAATTCCTGCTCTAAGGGACCAGGGAAGCTAAAGATCTCCCAGGCTTTTTGGTCAGATTATTTGCCTCTGCCCTGTGTGATTTTTCTCCTGCCGACCGAATGAAGGAAATTCTAAAATCTGACAGATTAGCAATGAAATCTTTTGCACCATTTCTTGAGATTCATCTCAGATTTATGGCTTCACACTTAGAGATACCATGATGCAGAAATGTTGGGAAGAAATAAAACTGTATTTTCCCCTTTCTGACTTTAGTGGAGTACAATTTCCATTTATTCACAATGTATTTCCTCACACAATAAGTTCTTCACGCAGAAGCCTATAAATCTGGAAATATTTATAGGCAAGACTACCCCGATGCCATTTATACCTTGCTGGCATTTTGTTCCAGCTCCTGAGAGCCACTCATATCTCATATGAATGGCTTACAATATGTACAGACTTAGATTTTCCTGTTAAATGAAAGGTTCTTCTTCGACTACAGTACTCATAGCTTGATTTATCATTAATAACGTAAATTTGCTAATGAGTTGAAAGAAAATCTTTACATGAGCACTCAGAGTTTCCCAACTCTAGGCTTACAGGCTTTACAAGGCAGGTTTAAATTTGGGGAGTGAGAGGTCCCCCTCCTTTCCTATCTATTTCCATAAAAATATTCAATATATATAAATTATAGTATTTTTCATATTACAACAGAGAAGCACAGTTGCTCTTATCAGTGTGGGCACATGTTTGTCAAGCCAAGGGGTTGGGCACGGCAAACATTACGCAGCTCTAGGTGGGTCTCAGAGGCATCAGGGCCCAGTCTTGAATCATCTTTGAGAATGTTTAGATCAGACTAGGATGGAATATCTTGGGTTAAACTCCAGGAAAGGGGGTCTTTCCTAGTAATTTAGTAAAGGACCAGGGGAGTCAGTGGAAAAACTTACACAGGAGTTTTGTGGTTCTGAAAAGGGCCTTACTAATGAAATGTATAGATCTTGTAATTGCATGCTAAATAACAACGCTTAAAGCACCTGTAGACCTTCAGGAGAAGGTGAAGTTTTCAGCAGTCACTCCTTCTGTGTGCAGGATACAAACCGGTATTCCAGCTAACTTATTGCCTGGCAACACAGAGAGATACCCCAGAAGTTCTAAGGAGAGAGACACTGTTAGTTACTCCTAAAACTTCAAAATTTCACACCAAAAGCAGAGAACTAGAAGTGTGAGTTTTATTTAGTCAAACTCCCTTCTCCTTCTAATCATTTCCAGAGAAACAGAATAAGAACCAATGAACTCTAAGAAAGAAATTTACATTTTAGACATATTTTAAGGGTGTGAATAGTCCAAAGGCAAAGCAAAGAAATAAAGATAAAAATCTAGTCTTCAGACATTTTATAACACTCATAATGCACCCTAGGAACACAATTTCTATACACTCCTTTTAAAATCATGTAAGCCTAATCTTTAATACTATCAGTCATTGAGCTTCTATTTTTTTCTTCATCTGTTTGTCCTTTTCTAGAAATAAAATGACCCATTGTTTATTTGTCACTGTTGAACAACAATCCTGAATAGGCATTTAAGAAAAATCTAACCTGCTCTGCAAATCCCACACTGCATGGCTTAAACGAAAATGTGACCAACACGTTTTTTGAACTCCCATATAAATGACTATAAATTAATATTTTTAACAACTGATTATGACAGCAGTAAATTTTGACCTCTGAGTATCTTGTATAGTTGATGGACAGTATCTTCTATCTTAGATTATGCTTCCTTTTTTTTTTTTTAAGGGAATTTGTTATTGTTGCTGCCGGTGGTGATGATGGTAGTTGAAGACAAGAAAGGGTTGACGATATGATAATCTAAGAGCACTTTGAAAATTTTAAGAAAAGGCTTTTATTTGCAGTATACTTTTCTAGGTGGTAATTAGTTTAAATTTTAAAATTTCAGGAATTCATAAGATTAAAAATTCACACTAAAGAATGCTGGTATTGATACAAAGAATAGAAAAGAGATGACTCCGTAGAAGTTGAGACTTTTGTTTAAAAGGTGTCCCCACATGGAGCATTGGGTGTGATGCATGAACAATGAATTTTGGAATGCTGAAAATAAAATAAAATAAAATAAAATAAAATAAAATAAAAGTTGCCCTCAGTTAAAACACAGTTAAAATGTAAAATCAGCACATACTTGCTAGGATCAGAGACATAGGAAAATGCCAATTATGAAGAAAATCTTAAGCCTATGACAAATTTACCTTAGTTTGACTCAAACATACATAAAATAAGATTATAAAGGATGAATTATAATTAAATACAGATTAAAGTTTTTTTTTTTTCCTAGCACTCCTTTGAATTGATTTTGTAACCCTTAGGAAACCATTCATTTATTTCATAGTGATATAATGTCTAAAAAAAATATGTCAGACATTGGAGGAATCGTTCTAAAACTGGATTTAGGGAGTCACACACAAAAAACGTCATCTATAGTCACCCGTTCCCATTTAAGTACTACCTAGAAGTTGACAGAATAATGTATTTTAAGGCAGATGTTTCCTTTTAGAGACCATGGATGTCCTAATTATTAAAGCTGATATAATCAATATAATCCAGATAAAATCAACTGTTTTTTTTTAATTTCATTTATTTTTTTTTAAGATTTTATTTATTTATTTGATGGAGAGAGAGAGATCACAAGCAGGCAGAGAGGCAGGGGGAAGCAGGCTCCCTGCTGAGCGGGAGAGCCCGATGTGGGGCTCGATCCTAAGACCCTGAGATCATGACCTGAGCTGAAGGCAGTGGCTTAACCCACTGGGCCACCCAGGTGCCCCTAATCAACTGTTTTTAATGTGATTCTATTTTCATCGAACAATCTTCTGATAATTTGGCTTCCTGTGTGATTTTCCTATGATTAGAAAACATATAGGTGAAACGTGAATTGTTAAGTTTCCTTAAGTTACATTTCTTATTATAAATTAAAATATACAATCATGGTTTATATCCTTTACTTATTTTTTTATATTCTTTATTTTCCAAGAAATTTAATTATCATGACTCAGTATTCCTTAGCTAAAGCAATGTCTAATAATGGATGAACAAAGATGATTTATTTTTCTGAATGTACAAAATTCTGCCTCTTGAAAAAATTTCAACCACACAACCTCCTTTTTGACAATGTTGTGAAATTGTCCTGTGATTTCTTTCAGTTATATATAAACTACAGTATAGGAGATAAGTTATTTTTTTAATAATACAGTATAATGAACATCTTGTTGCCTAGGTACTTATCTCTCCCTAGCAAAGCCTATCAGGGCTTACTTAGAATTGTGCTCGATTTAACAAACATCATACATACAATCTAATAGCCCCTGAATGGTTATCAGTTTATTAGACTATTGAGAAGTGTGGAGGAAAAATATATATTTCTTATTAATTACATACAGTTATTGGTAGCATTATTTCCATATTACAGGATCCCAAGAAACTGAAAATCGAGAGTGTATCCCATCTTATTTTTCTAAGAACTGGCAGAGTTAGTTTTGAGGCAGGATTTATACAAGATCTTTCTGACTCCAGCATGGAATTCTTTTTATTACACTAAACAGTAAGGCAACAACCATAAAATGATACATTTCAAAGATATTTTGAGGATTACGGATCTGACAACAATGTGTAACACTTGTTTTTTTGTACTGTTTTCCCCACTCAGTTCTAATTCTATAGATACTACTGACAGGAATTGTTTAGGAAAAAAAAAGAATAATATAAAAATAATAAAGGAAACTAGTATATGGAAAGAAAAAGTGAATTGCAGAGAAGGGAAAGTTAGATTTTTTTTTTTAAGATGGTGAAGCCATATTGCAATCTTAACACAGAAAGTCAAATGAAGCAATAAAACTATCTAAATTTCTGCTAATGTAATATCCTATATTTTATACTTTTATTTAAACATAAATGCTCATTTTCCCCTCCTAGAATACATCACCAACAGTGTTACAGAACTCAGTGTTAAAAATCTAAGTCCTTTAACAGACGTATGCTATCACCAAAACTGGTATATGTATGCATTATTGATTGAAATTTGCTTACAGTATCAAAAACTATGGAGTTATTTTAGTATTTCTTAAACTTGATATTAACATTTGAAGCATTAACTGTTGAAATACAAGGGAAGGTATACATTTTTCACCAAAAGCACTTTTTAAATTTTGTTCAGAGAGCTAACTGGTCTCGATATATGTAAACATATATATCTATGTATCATCCTAATCTATGTATTTGTTATTGGTGTTAAGTAGCCTCTACACCCAATGTGGGCTCAGACTCACAACCTAGAGATCAAGAGTCGCATGCTCTACAGACTGAGCCAGCCAGACGCCTGTGACATGTCCATATTTTTGTTTGCTTGTTTATTTGTTTTTGGAAAGTTGAAATAGGCCCCAGGAAAAGAACTTGCAGCAGTGATAAAACTGTTGCCTTTTGATTTGGTAGTCAAATATATCATCCCTCTGTCTATTAAGCACAGTAGTTCTGTCACAAATCTTGTTTCTACTTATAATTAATTAAGCAAAACTAAAATGTTTAAAGCTACTACAAATCAAATTCAATTTAAATGCCTACAATAACTTAAACAAAGATAAATGGAATGGCTTCCGTATGCTTCATTACTTCCCTTAATTCCTTTTAAAACACTTCCATAGGAAAAGTTCTAGGATAGGAAAGGAAAGGTTGACCACTGGGATCCCAAAAACTACCAAACAAATAACTTAACCCCCAGGTGGTTCCAGAACCCAGTCTTTCCATTTACTCTATTTCCTTTGTCACCTCAACATTTTGATGTGAATTTTTAAAATACATATGGTACAATTGTTACCGTCTGATTTATCTTGAACTTTAAACCATATGTCAGTTCTAATGTAGAAATGTAATCTTGATTTAGGTGTCTAATTTAAAAGATGGTTAAGTTGTAAATTAATTACGTACAAGTTTAAGATATGTCTTACAGTATGTTCCTAGATTGTACTGGTTTACCCCAACATTTAGATGCATATAAAATAATTCTATACTCTGATAAAAATCCTATTTTTAAGGCAATTTATTTTTGTTATTTCATGATTTCACCGCATTTTACTGCATTACTGTGGCTTCTTAAAATACAACTTCTGGGGCGCCTGGGTGGCTCAGTGGGTTAAGCCGCTGCCTTCGGCTCAGGTCATGATCCCGGGGTCCTGGGATCGAGCCCCGCATCGGGCTCTCTGCTCAGCAGGGAGCCTGCTTCCCTCTCTCTCTCTCTCTGCCTGCCTCTCTGCCTGCTTGTGATCTCTGTCTGTCAAATAAATAAATAAAATCTTTAAAAAAAAAAATACAACTTCTGTAAAAGTTCTTCTTCCATTTTGCCCATAGAGCTTAGGCAAAGTGGAATTTATTACAGCAAGGCCACACAATTTTTAAAAATTAAGATCATATGACACTAATGTTTATGGCTAATTTCCATAGTTATGCAAGAAAATATTTTTTCCATCAATTATACAACTTATATAGGATTTATTTATTTCTTAATTTCATATTTTTGTTTTTTTATCCAGCTAAACAAAATAGAATATAATCCTGAATTCTGAAAATATTGGAATTTATTTTTTCCTTTAGCCTAGAATATCATGAAAAAGAAAATATGCTGTTGGCTTGTTGGCTTTTAATTTAATTATTTAATAATCAAATAACTTAGCAACTGAAAACTACAGTGAACAATATACACAGGGAAGTCTCACTACTACTACTGACACATTCCTACTCTCCCTCACATGCATACTTTAGTGAATTTTATTGCTTAGTTTATTTTTCTAGTGTTTCTTTTAGGAAATGCAAGAAAATGTATATATGTAGCATTTCCCCACTTCTTGACCAGAAGGTAGCTATACAACTGGTTTCTTCCTTGCTTTTTAAACTTACTAATATATCCTTGTGAATAACACATATCAGTCCTTACGTATTGTCTTCGTTTATAAAGGAAAACCTCTCTACTACTCAGTATGTACTGGTCATTAACAGGAATAAAATGATAGCTTTTTAGGTTCCTATCTGCAGTGTGTCCATAAGCGGTACAAAATCTAACATCGGTAGCTGAATTATTTCATCCATGTTGTTGCAAATGGCAAGACTGCATCCTTTTTTATAGTTGAGTAATATTCCATTGTACACATATACCACATATTCTTTATCCATTCATCTGTAGATGGAAAGTTGGGTCACTTCCATATCTTGGCTATTATAAATACTGTTTCAACAAGATAAAGAGTACATAATTTCACTCATATGTGGAATTTAGGAAACAACAAAATGAACAAAGAAAAAAGAGACAACAAAACCATAGATTGTTAAATATAGAGAACAAACTGGTGGTTGCCACAGAGGAGGTGGGTGAGGGGATGGGTGAATTAGGTGAAGGTAATTAAAGGTACATTAATCACAATGAGCATTGAGTAATGTATAGAATTGTTGAATCGGGGCATCTGTGTGGCACAGTCGATTAAGTGACTGACTCTTGGTTTGGCTCAGGTTGTGATCTCAGGGTCATGAACTCAGGGTAGTGAAATTGAGCCTCCCATCAGGCTCTGCATTTAGCACAGAGTCTGGTTAAGTTCCTCTCGAGTTCTGCCCCTCCCCCCAGCACTCTTTTTCTAAAATAAATATATAAATCTATTTAAGAAAATTGTAGAATTATTATGTTGTACATCTAAAACTAATACAACACAATGTTAATTATACTTGAATTTAAAAAAATCTAACATCTGTAACTTCTGTTCTACAGCTCTAGCACTTGGCTTCACCTTCAAAGGCCATTTTCACACAAAGACAAGGAGGAATATAGATTAGCACCACACTGTGTAAAGCTAAATAAGGGTGGAATTGGGAAAGCCCACAGATATGGAAGCAACAGAGCGGACATGACCCTGAAGCTGCCATTATGCTACAGGGAGGTCTGCTTTGGCTGGGTGGGCATAGTTGCCTTGCACACACCACTAAAAGGGCTCCAGGAAAGAAACCCTGTTCCTGAAATGTCTCTATATACTATTTACAGAGCTTTCAAATCACTGTGAAAATAGGTACTTCTTGGTGGAGGAAATGTTCTGGTCTTATAGAAAGAGGTAACCCCCAGATCTCAGTGGCTCTTATGAGCAGGGTTTTTTTTTTTTTTTTTTTCATTGTGCTAACTCAGATCTCCTGAGCCAGTTTTTTTTTTTTTAAAGATTAATTGAAAAAATGTTTTTTTTTTAATTTATTTATTTGACAGAGAGAGATCATAAGCAGGCAGAGAGGCAGGCAGAGAGAGAGGGAGAAGCAGGCTCCCCGCCAAGCAGAGAGCCCGATGCGGGGCTCGATTCCAGAACCCTGGGATCATGACCTGAGCTGAAGGCAGTGGCTTAACCCACTGAGTCACCCAGGCGCCTCTCCTGAGCCAGTTTTAATAGTTGCTGAACTATTAAAAGGGGGGAGGGAATGAGTCTTCACAGCCATCTGAGTTAGTCTCTCTTCATGAAGTGTTTTTATTTTTTCATAAGCATTGCTGCTTAATCATAGATATGTAAAGAAATGGGGAGTCAAAATGACACATGGATGCTGCATTATCAGCTAAGTTCACTCACTAAGTAGCTCTTTCTTGTATCTCAACCTAAAGAGATTCAAATGTGAGTCTTAGTAAAATTCAATATACAGGCCCTTTCAGGTCCTCTGCAAATACTTGAAGTCAGTTAAACCAGGAGAAGCAATAGTCTCTATTGAATAAAATGAAGAAGTATAAGTCCAAAATAATAAAAGGATTTAGGCTCACTTTAGAAGAATATCATATCTGATTTACATTGAATAATAAGCACTCTAATTGAAAGGAAGGACACCAAAGTTTCATGTAGGTGTTTATTCAGTCTCTCCCACTCTCCTAACATCTCTTAGAAACTAATGGAATATTAGCTGTAATATATTCATGGAGAAAATTATAGACACCAGGATAAGACAAAGAGCACACAGTTAATAGATCACATTAGAATTGTTTTTAACCAGTGCATAGAAAAGTATTGGTGCTTAGGAAATGGATGGAGGCAGAAGCAGTAAAGGATAGTATTCTGGAAGTAATGTCACAGGTTTTCCTATAGAATTCACAGATTTTGACAGAATGGAAAGTCAATAAGCTTTGCTCTTTTTCTAAGAATATAAACCCTCTTCTAAAGAGAGTTATTATTGGAAGTTAGAATGTTGCTGTTGTGTTGCTTTGTGTTTTAATTATTATTCAGTTTGCATCTCCCTTGTTAATATTTGGTATGGGAAAAAGTGCCATTACCAGAAATGAGTTTATACCACTAACCTTAAAAATAGAAAGGAATAGGAGCACCTGGGTGGCATAGTTAGTTAAGCATCTGACTTTTGATTTTGGCTCAGGTCATGATCTCAGGGTTGTGAGATCAAGCCCTGAATCAAGATCCACACTCGGCATGAAGTCTGCTGGAAATTCCCTTTGCCCTTTGCCCCACCCTCCTCCTTCCTCTCTCTCTCTCTCAAACAAATAAATAAATCTTTAAAGAAACAGAAAGGAATAGTTCTCACCTAAATATTAAGAAATTATACCTATAGTATTGCACTAGGAAGATTATGATTCAAGGATGATCATTTTACAAAATGTAATTAAACATACTATTCATTAAAAACTTACATTGTTAGATTTTTAAAGTACAATGATATTTCATGTTCTTTGTAAAACAAGTGAAATTTTACAAACTTGAAGAGTTACTATTTTTAGCACTTGTCCTCTTTTCCCAGCTGAAGTAATCAGAATGTAACATAGCTTTCTCATTTTATCCAGGTGTTTTATGTACATGTAATAGCACATCTCTGTAGAAGACAGATTTAGCTCTCATTCTTTTTAAAGTGTACGTTATGGTCCATACAATGATGGGACCGTGGTGTTTCAGACTCAGCCTCCTGAAGGATATTCAGATTTTCAGTTTCAATTTGTTACTTTGCTGATTTATTTAACGCTAGAAAAAAATATATTTTAATGTTCGTTTTTATTTTTATAAAGTATGTTCAAAAATGAAATTCTCAACGAATCCAACAATATGTTAAAAAAAGTCACTCAACATGCTCAAGTGGGATTTATTCCCACGATGTAGGTGGCTCAATATTTGTAAATCAATTAACATGATACATCATGTCAATAAAAGAAAGGATAAAAACCATATGATCATTTCAATAGACGCAGAAAAAGCACTTGACAAAGTACAATATCTGCTCGTGATAAAAACCCTCAATGAAATAGGTTTGGAGGAACATAGCACAACACAGTAAAGGCCATATATGAAAAACTCACAGCTAACATCATCCTTAATGGGGAAAAACTGAGAGCTTTTCCCTAAGGTCAGAAAGAAGATAAGAATATCTACTCTCACCATTCAACGTAGTACTACCAATTCTAGCCACAAAAATCATACAAGAAAACAGAGTTAAAAATGCATTCAAATTGGTAAAGAAGAGGTAAAACTTTCACTATTTGCAGATGACATGTTAGTATATATAGAAATCCTAAAGACTCCACCAAAAAACTACTAAAGCTGATAAATGAATTCAGTAAATTAGCAGCATAAAATCAATGTAGAGGGGTGCATGGGTGGCTCAGTGGTTTAAAGCCTCTGCCTTTGGCTCAGGTCATGGTCTCAGGGTCCTGGGATCGAGCCCCACATTGGGCTCTCTGCTCTGTGGGGAGCCTCCTTTTTCTCTGCCTGCCTCTCCACCTATTTGTAATCTCTGTCTGTCAAATAAATAAATAAACTCTTAAAAAAAATCAATGTAGAGAAATCTGTTGCATTTCTATACACTAATAATGAAGAAGGAGAAGAAATTATGAGAACCATCTCATTTACAACTACACCAAAAAGAGTAAAATGCCTAGGAATAAACCTAACCATACAGGTGAAAGACCTATACTTAGAAAGAAATTAAGGAGGATACAAATATATGGAAAGATATTCCATGTGTATGGATTGGAAAAAAAATAAATATTGTTAAAATGTCCATACTACCCAAAGCAATCTACCCACTTAATGTGATCCCTATCAAAATACCAACAACAGTTTTCACAGAATTTGAACAAATTATCCTTAAAATTTTTATGGAACTGCAGAAGACTCTGAATAGCCAAAGAAATCTTGAATAGAAAAACAAAGCTAGAGGTATCATAATTCCAGATTCCAAGTTATATTGCAAAGCTATAATAATCAAAAACAGTAAGGTGCAGGCACAAAAACAGAGACATGTCTCCTGAAACAATAAAAACAAAATTAAAAATAAACTACTGGGACTACATCAAAATAAAAGTCTTAAGGAAACAATCAACAAAAAGAACTTGCACAACTCAAAGCTTAAAAAACAAATAATCAAATTAAAGTGCTCACAAAAGACAAGAGTAGACATTTCTCCAAAGACATACAAATGACCAAAAGACACATGAAAAAATATTCACCAGCATTGATTAATCAGGAAAATGCAAATCAAAACTACAATGAGATATCACCTCAAACCTATTAGAATGGCTAAAATAAAAAACATAAGAAACAACAGATATTGGCGAAGAAGTGGAGAAAAAGGAATTCTCATGTACTGTTGGTAGGAATGCAAACTGGTGCAGCCACTGTGGAAAACAGTGTGGAGGATCCTCAAAAAGTTAAAAATAGAACTACCCTATGATCCAGTAATAACATTACTGGGTATTTACTCCAAAAATACAAAAACACTAAGGCAAGAATTCATTCACCCCTATACATGAATTAATCATATTACAGAAATAATTATTCATTACTGCAGCATTATTTACAAGTGTCCATTGACAGATGAATAGATAAAGAAGGTATGGTCTATCTATACGATAGAATATTATTCAGTTATTAAAAAAAGAATGAAATCTTGCTATTTGCAACAACATGGATGTAGCTAGAGAGTAAGCCAAATAAGCCAGTCGGAGGAAGAAAATACCATATGATTTCAGTCATATGTGGAATTTAAGGAACAAAACAAATGGACAAAGGGAAAAAAAAAAAGAGAGACAAACCAAGAAACAGACTCCTAACTATAGAGAACAAACTGATGGTTACCAGAAGGGAGGTGGGAGGAATGATGGATGAAAGAGGTGAAGGGGATTAAGAGTACAGTCATCATGATAAGCACTGAGTAATGTGCTAAATTAAATGTGCTAAATTAAAATTGGTGAATCAGTGCATTGTACACCTGAAACTAAAATATAACATTGTTATGTTGATTGTATTGGAATAAAAATAAAATAAACATTTTTACAAAGTGGAATTCTGAGTTAAGTTTTAATTTAAATAGAAAATGCTGGTTTATTTTCAATAAAAATCTATATTTACATATAGTCAGTAACAGGATACTATCATTTTATCCCCATTTTTGTTCAACTAAGTCATGATACAATGCAACCCATTCTTGTTTTATTCATAATCCCTGATCATAAATGAAGTGCCATGTCATATCTTTATCGTCCCAAAGCGATATGAGTTGTTTGTTTTTCTTATTCTTTTTAAGAGCTCTTCATTTATTAAGGATATTAATGCCTTCTCATTTATAATGAAAACATTTTTTCTAGACAAGATTTTGTCCTCTGTTTATGGCATATTGTGGCCTATACTTTTTATTTATATTTTTTTAATAATCAAACACATCTAATTTTCCCTCTTATTTTCCTTAGTTAAGAGAGGCTCCCAACAATAATGTTACACAAATAGTACCTCCTTGTTTTACATATAAGCTAAAAATTAATCCAATAAGTTAAAAAGTAATAGCCTTGAACAACATGGGGGTTAGGGCACTGAAAATCCATATATAAATTTTGACTCCCCCCAAACTTAACTACTAATAGCCTGTTGTTGACCAGAAGGTTTAGTGATAACATAAACAGTTGATTAACACATCTTTTGTATGTTATATGTATTATATACTGTATTCTTACAATGAAGTAAACTAGAGAAAACATTATTAAGAAAATCATGAAGATGGTCCATATACACTATGCCTCCATCAGAAAGGATGAATACCCAACTTTTGTAGCAACATGGACGGGACTGGAAGAGATTATGCTGAGTGAAATAAGTCAAGCAGAGAGAGTCAATTATCATATGGTTTCACTTATTTGCGGAGCATAACAAATAGCATGGAGGACATGGGGAGTTAGGAGAAGGGAATTGGGGGAAATTGGAAGGGGAGGTGAACAATGAGAGTCTATGGACTCTGAAAAACAATCTGAAGGTTTTGAAGAGGTGGGGGGGTGGGAGGTTGGGGGAACCAGGTGGTGGGTATTAGAGAGGGCACAGATTGCATGGAGCACTGGGTGTGGTACAAAAACAATGAATACTGTTATGCTGAAAATAAATTTAAAAAAATGATTAAAAAAAAGAGAACCTGTTAACATAAATAAATTAATAGAAAAAAAAAAGAAAATCATAAAGAAGAAAAAATACATTTACAGTGTTGTACTGTATTTATTGAAAAAAAAATCCATATATAAGTGGACCTGCACAGTTTAAATTCATGTTGTTCAAGGGCTGACTATATATGTAAATGTACTTTTAGATTTTTAATCCATTTAAAAATTATATTTTAATATGATGAAAAGTAACTGTCAGTTTTGTTCTTGTTTTCTTTGTAAATATCCAGTTAGGCTAGCCACATTTATTTATTTTTCTTTTTTTATTTATTTTAAATAAAAACACAAAAATATCACAGCCTTTTATTTATAATGGTAAATCTTTAATATGTTTTTCAAACTCTGAGAGTTTTTTTCTTCTTCTTCATTTTTTTTTATATTTTTGAGTGAATATTGAATAATATTATTTTCTCATAACCTTTTAACTCATAATGTAGTTTATTTTGGCTTTCTTCTGTTTGCCTTAATAATGTTTTCAAAATTACATATATACTAAACTTTAAAAAAATAATTTATTTCCATTCATCTTTGTTATCTCAGTATTCCTAATTCCTTTATTATGATTGCATATTTTTGTTTCTAATCTGATTTCTTACGATATAAGCTTATTTTTGATACTTTTAATGAGGTATAATGTCATTCCACAAAATTCACCAACATAAGTGTACAATAATTTCAAGTAAATTCATAGGGTTGTACAACCAACACAGCAATCTCATTTTGGAACATTTGCATCACTTCCCAAATTCCATGAAGACCACTTGGAATTAATCCCAACTCCCAATTCCAGATCCAGTTAAATATTGCTTTGCTTTCTCTCCATATAAATTTGTCTTCTAAATGTTTCATATAAATGGAATCCTACAGTATGTATATTTGCTATCTGACTTCGTTCATTTAGCATGTTTTTGAGGTTCATCCATCTTTCAACCTGTATCAGAATTCTATTCCCTTAATTGCTGAATAATATCTCATTGTTTGAATGTAGTATATTTGTTTATCCATTCACCAATTAACAGATATTTGATTTGTTCTCAACTGTTATGGATATTGCTGCCATGTACGTTTATATATAAGCCTTGGTGTTGGCATATGTTTTCATTTCTCTGGGATCGATACCAAGATATGGAATTGCTGGGTTTATGTTAAGCTGATGTTTAAATTTTTAAGTAACTGTGAAATTGTTATTCAAAGTAGCTCTATCATTTTAAATTCCCAACAATAATGTATGAAGGCCCACTTTCTCTACTTCCTCCCCACACATTTGGCATTGTCTGTATCTTACCTATAACCATTTAAGTAAGTGAGTCATGATACTTCATTATGATTTTAATTTGCATTTTTCTAGTGACTAATGTTGTTGAGTACCCTTTCATGTGCTTCTCATTGGTATATTTGTTGGTAAAATATCCATTAAAGTATTTGACTGTTTTTTTTATATTGGACTGTTGGTCTTCTTGTTATTCAATTATGAGTTCTTTTTTTTTTTTTTTTCCCTAGGTGCAATTCCTTTAACAGATATGCAATGTGAAAACATTTTCTCCAAAACTTTGGCTTGTCTTTTCATTTTTAAAAATTATGTCCCCCAGAGCATACAAGTTTTCCATTTTAATGAAAATCAACTTATCTTCCATTTTCTTTTATGGTTTACACTTTTGGTATATTGTTTAAGAAATCTTTGCCTAACAGAACATTTTGAAAAATCTTTCCTCTGTTTTCTTTTAAGTTTTATAATTTTAGCTCTTACATTTAGGCCTACAATGTATTTTGAATTCATTTTTGCACAAGAAGTAAAGTAAGAGCCTAATTTATTTATTTGCATATGTACATACAATTATCTTAGTGCCAATGTTTAAAAACAACCCTCCCACCATTGCATAATCTTGTTATCTTTCTCAAAAATCAATTGATCATAATTGTGTGGGTATATACCTGGATTCTCAATTCTGTTCCACTGATCCATGTGCCTATCCTTACACCAATACCACACTACTTCAATACTGTAGCTTTATAGTAAGTTTTTTATTATTTTTATTAACATATAATGAGTGAAAAAAATTCTTTTTTTTAAATATTTATTTATTTATTTTTAAAAAGAGAGAGAAGCATGTGGAGTAGAGGGGCAGGGGAGGACAATCTCAAGCAGACTTTCTGCTGAGTGTGGAGCTGCACGTGGGGCTCAATCTCACCACCCCAAGATCATGACCTGATCTGTAATCAAGAGATGGATGCTCAACCAACTGAACCACCCAGAGGTCCCTCAAATTTTCTTATTCTTAACCATTAGATACCATATTTAAGAGTTTTAACTCTTTATTTCAATAATGTATAAATATATTTGTTTGGTTATTTTTTCAATTACTGTTAATTTTCAAAGTGTCTTATTTAACATTTTTATGCATTGTTTCATATACTAGTGCACTGTGAAAATTGCCAATGTACACGTAAATTGCTTTGTTATGAGTCTTAATACAAATTATCATTTTAATTATTTAAATTACTGTTAACTCTACCAATATATTTATGTTATCACATGTATTATAAAGACTTATTTATATTGTATCAAAAATGGCATAGAACTTTTCCTAATACATGATGATTTGTGGAGAAATTTTTAGTCCAAGATAAAAATATTCCACTATTAGTTCTTTGTTTAACTAAAATATTTGCATTTGTCTTCTGATTTAAAAGACTCTTTAAATGCAGATATAAAAATCCATTCATTTATTCAACAGATATTTGTTATTCATTTACTAGATGTTAATAATTATTTTAAGAACTGGTAACATAAAAGCAAATATGGCATCTTCCCATGCATAAATATGTGCTCAATTTAGTGGCAGAATTAGATAAGAAGAGAATTAATTGTAATTTAGAATGGCAAATAGTTGAATTAGTATTTAGATAAAGTACTATGAAGACAATGCAGGAGGAAGGGATTATATCAATTCAGGAAAAGTGTGATAGGAGAATTGACATGTATGAAGAAGGTTTCCAAGAGAAGGTCACATGTGACATGGTTTTGGGGACTTTCCAAACTGAGAAAGAAGGGGAAATGTTTTGGCAAAAAACCTGAAAATGTATGTGACAATGCCAGTGTTAGAACACACATGGAATATTTATAAAATTTTGAGGATGGTTATTTCTGATGCTTTTCAGGTTGTTTCATGTATTTTGTGAAATGAAATTAAAAAAGACAAAACTTAAAAGTTTCATAACAAATTAACTGTGCTCACATAGCAGGAAGAATTTGATGATTTACTGACGCTGGATTTCTAGATTATACTGAAGATAGACGAATCTGCTATAAATATCTAATAAAAAGAAATACTCTTCTTTCTGTTGCTCAGTCACTAAAGGGCAATAACTCAAGGGGCACAGGCTTATCCTTAGAGAAGGATGATGTCAGGCACCTTCCTAATAACTTTAAATATTTCAACATATAAAGTTTGAATAGAGCCATACCATAATTAAAAGTATTACTCAATTCCCCAGTGTATATATATACACATACACACATACACACACACACACACACACACACACACACACATATATATATATATATATATATAATTTCTTTTTTAAAATTAGGTCATCATAAGCCATATCTTAATCATATATTTAACATGAAATGATAATCATCTGGTACATACTTATAGTGGAACATATAGACTGAATTCTCCTAAGCACAATTTATGTGACATTTCCATCACAGAATTTGGAAGAAGTCCTAGAAATCACTACTTCTGATAATTCTAATTGCCCAGAAAATGGAAGTCATATTGTATCTACATGTTGCTTGTTTATATAACCATGACAAATTATTTTTACATAATTGGCATAAAATCATTTCACTCCTGTGGGAATAAGAAAAAAATTCCATTCAAAAACATTCTACCAAATGACAGAAATATTAAGACAGCAGAAAATTTCTTCAAGGTACTTAATTATGAATAACCAGAATGCTAGCCATGAAAGTCAGTACACACTCCATTTAAAAGTATTTGGAAAAATATTAGAAAATAGAGGCATACTCACTGGTAACAGAGATATTAACTGTAAATGATAAACTATGAAAAAGAAGTAAATAACCAATACACCTTATTAGTTAAATTGCATTTCCCAAATCAGAAAATACAGATATATATGGGGAGATCAAAAGTAAAATAACAAAAGTTAAAAATGTTTTAATACCAAGACATAATTTTATTTGTATTTTAACAATACAAAGAAAAATACCAGCGAACAGAGGTATCCTGCAACCATTGTACCAGAATGTGTTATAGACATTAATCAAAGTCTAATGATTCCTAGAAATAATTTTAAGGTATAAAATAGAGTGCAAAATTTTTTAAACCTAAGATTCTTGGTAATTTTCAACATGCTATACAGAGTACACCTTATGACTCCCAGGAGCATTTTTAAAATTAAAAAATATATATATTCTGCTTGTTTTCTGAAAATGGCAAATGTTGTGTATTACCAGGAGTTACAACTTAAAATGTTCCAGGTTTCCAAAGAATTCTTTTGAAATTTTGTTATCCTTTCTCATTCATGTAAGCAATCAGATTCACTGAGCTCACTGAATCTGTAAATGATCTGCAGTAAATCATCTGCAAATTTGCATTTTGATCCATTATTTCTTCAACATTTTTATCTGACCCATTCTCATCTTGAACTCCAATTACATATATGTTAAACATTTTTATATTGTTTCACAGATACTAAAACTGCTGATATTTTAAAAATACTTTTTCTCTCTCTTCTTCACATTGATCTATCTTCAACTTAAGTGATTATTTCCTTATAATTGTCATCTGTGGTGGGTTGGACTTTTAGAAGCTTACTCTACCATACCAGAAATGAAACTTTTAGTAATTAGTATGAAGAGCCCACAGTCTCTATCCACATCCATAAAGTCAGTGTCCATCTAGTATTTTAAAACAAAACTCCGAGTATTTAGCAGACAACAAAGAATGTGTCTGGCACCTATTAATGTCGTCATTATCCAAGACTTACCTTTCTTGTCTTCAAACATGTCCAGCCTCAATTAATTTCTGACTGGTATTTAATTCTCTGTTCTACTTTTTCATTTAAAATTCAGAAAATTCCTTAGGACTCTTTGTTTTGTTAAGTTTTTTTGTTCGTTCATTTGTCTGTTTGTTTGTTTTTTAAATCTTACCCCTGACTCTCAGATCCCCTGTCCAGGGCTTTACTCTAAACTTATTCAATCAGCTATCTTTATTTTGAATTACTACAATAGTATATACCTAATACTAGCCCTCTCCCATATTGTAGGTCTTTTGGAATCTTACTGCTAGCACATTCACAAAAAAGTAAGTGTGAAAAATTGACTTCTGCTTCAAGGGCTGTTGGGGTTTTAGTGGTCCCCTTTTTATATTTATTTTCAAGAGTTGGTTTTTACATTAGCTGTGGATCTTAATGGCGAGCAAATATCAATGGCAATATTTTGCCCCTTATCAGAAGCTACTCCCAGAGACAGTGGCTCCCACTAATAATTTCCAGCAAAGGGAAGTGATAGCAGATCTCATTATTAGAAACTCCTTCCAGTAGTTTTGGTCAATAATCTGCCTCTCTCAATACCTTTTGAAAAATTTCTAGTGTATCTTTTTTCTCTGAACAGTTTGTATAGATTTAAATGTCATGAAAATGCCATACTAGTTTCTCAAAATTGCATCTAGGAAACAATATAGCAAGATAGCCTGTTTAATTTCTTAGTATAACTATGGTACTAAGCAGTCATTTCAAAGAATAAATGCAAATTATCTAGAACAGGGCTTGACAAACATATTAGACAAAGAGCAAGATAGTAAATATTTTAGGCTTTGTTGGCCATATAAGTTCCTCCACAACTACTCAGTTTGGCCACTGTAGGACAAAAGTAGTCAATAAAGCTTTATTTACAAAAACAGATGGCCAGCAAGTTTTGCCTATAGGCTATGGGTTGTCAGTCTTTCCTCTACAATTATAATACCAAATAAATACAACTTATATCTGAATTTCTCCAATATTCTGTTAATATTCCTTAAAATAAGAACCAGTTTTATAAACTTATACCTCAAAAACTCCCATACATTTTAACAGGGACTTCCTAGGTATTGATTTAAGAATCCATTATTTTTTCTCAGTCATTCCATTAATGAAGTGACTAGAACATGTGGAAAAAATACGTACTGCTAATTATCTGTTGTACTACCCAATTGAGCACTAAGATATCTATTAAACTTGTTCCACAAAATTAAATAAACCAAATTTCACATTGTATTTTTAAAGTGGCATCATGCTATAGAAGTTATATCTTAATCAGGAAATAAAGACAAACTAAGAAAAAACAAACTAACCAGTGGAATAAAGTCTGGAAATAGACATACATATGTTCTTGTGTGTCTATGCCTTCCCACCAAAATAATACTGCGGTGCTGCAGGGAAAGGGTTGTCATTTTAATAAACTGAATGGAATCAGCTGGATATCCTTTGGGAAAAAAAATATGGTATGGTCTGAAGTATACCCAAAAGTCAATTTAATAGAAAACAGTTATCTAAATGTGAAATAGAAAATAATAAAAATTTGAAGATCAAATATAGGAGAATATTTTTATGACTTGGAACAAATAAAAAGTTGATACATTGAAGTATATAAGAATTTAAAACTTCTATTTATCAAAAGACATTGTTAATAGAGGTAAATATGAATGCATCATGTGTGAAAAGTTTGCAATGGGCTCATGTTCAGAATATATAGAGAACTGTAACAAATCAGTAAGGAAAGAGCAAATAATAGAAAAAAATGGGCGAAAGATTGAAAATTTATTTCACATGAGATATCCAAATGACCAAAGGAATATATTTTAAGAAGGAATCAAGGTTATTAGTTATCAAAGTGTAAATTAAAATCATCAGATACAATCACACACTCACAAGAATGGCTAAGATAAAATAGAAGATAAAACATCCAGTATTATGATAAATAACAATAGTGAGAGTGCATACCCTATCTTGTTACTGACTATAGAGGAAAAGCTCTCAGTTTTTCCCCAACAAGAATGGTATTAACTGTGGGTTTTTCATATATGGGTGTTATTATGCTGAGATACATTTCCTCTAAACCTACTTTATTGAGGGTTTTTATCATGAATAGATATTGTACTTTGCCAAATGCATCTTTTGCATCTATTGAAATTATCATATGGTTTTTATCCCTTCTTTTATTAATGTGGTGTATCCCACTTATTGATTTGTGAATACTGAACCACCCTTGCAACTCAGGAATAAATCCCACTGATCACAGTGAATGATTTTTTTAATGTATTGTTGGATTTCGTTTGCTAGCATTTTATTGAGAATTTTGCATTCATGTTTATCAGGGATATTGGCCTGTAGTTCTTTGTTTCAGTGGAGTCTTTATCTGGTTTTGATATCAGAGTAATACTGGCCTCATAGATTGAATCTGTAAGTTTCCCTTCCTTTTCTATGTTTTGGAATAGTTTAAGTATACGTATTAACTCTTCTTTAAATGTTTGATAGAATTCATCTGTGAAGCCATCTGGATCATTTCTGTTTTCTTTTTGATAAGTCTGGCTAGGAGTTTATCAATTTTTTTATTTTTCTATTTTTTTTCAAAGAACAAGCTCTCAGTTTCACTGACCTGTTTTTTTTGTTTTTTAGGGGTTTTTGTTTTTTGTTTTGTTTTGTTTTGTTTTGTATTTGTATTTGTTTTCTTTTGTTTTTTAGTTTTTATTTACCAGTGTACTGGAGGTCCTAGCCACAGTAATCAAACAACAAAAAGAAATAAGAGGCAACAAAATCAGCAGGGAAGAAGTAAAACATTCAGTATCTGAAGAGGATGTTATACTCTATGTAGAAAATCCAAAGCACTCCACCAAAAAACTGCTAGAACTGATAAACTCAGTAAAGTCGCAGGATACAAAATCAGCATATAGAAGTCTGTTGCATTTCTATACACAATTAATGAAGTAGTAGAAAGTGAAATCAAGGAATCAGTCCATTTTACAATTGCACCAAGAACAATAACATACCTAAGAATGAACCTAACCAAAGAGGTGAAAGACCTGGACTCTGAAAACTATAAAACACTGATGAAAGAAATTGAAGATGACACAAAGAAATGGAAAAACAGTCCATGCTCATGGGTTGCAAGAAAAAATATTTTTAGGACACGTGGGTGGCTCAGTTGGTTAAGTGACCGCCTTTGGTTCAGGTCATGATCCTGGAGTCCTGGGATTAAGTCCCCCACCTCAGACTCCTTGCTCAGCAGGGAGTCTGCTTCTCCCTCTGACCTTCTCTCCTTATGTTCTCTGTCTCTCATTCTCTTTCTCTCTCTCAAATAAATAAATAAATAAATAAAATCTTAAAAAAAAAAAAACTTAAAATGTCTATGCTACCCACAGCAATCTACATTTAACATATTCCCTATCAGAATACTATTATATTCAACAGCACTTCTCACACAGCTAGAAAAAAAAAATTCTAAAATTTCTATGGAAATACAAAAAAAAAAAAAAGCTAAAGCAATCTTGAAAAAGAAAAGCAAAGTTTGAGGCATCACAATTCTGGACTTTAAGTTGTATTACAAAACCGTAGTGATCAAAACAGTGTGGCACTAATACAAAAACTCATGCATAGATCAATAGAACAAAATTTAAAAAAAAACTAGAAATGATCCCATAAATATATGGTCAATTAATCTTTGACAAAGCAAGAAAGAATATCCAATGGGAAAAAAGACAGTTTCTTCAACAAATGGTGTTGAATGGGAAATGGGAAAAGTGGGCAGCAATATGCAGAAAAATGAAACTGGACCACTTTCTTACACCATACACAAAAATAAATCCAAAATGGATTAAACACTGAAACGTGAGATTTGAAACAATAAAAAATCCTACAGAACACATGCAGTTACCTCTTTGACATTGCCATAGCAACTTCTCACTAGATATGTCTCTTGAAGCAAGGGAAACAAAAGCCAAAAGAAACTATTAAAATAAACACATCTGCACAGCAAAAGAAATGATCAACAAAATTAAAAAACAACCTATGGAATGTGGAAGATATTTGTAAATGACATATATGTTAAAGGGTTAATATCCAAAATATATAAAGAATGTACATAACTCCATATCCCAAAAAATAAATAAAATGAATAATTCAATTTTTTAAAAGATGAGAATATATGAACAGACATTTTTCCAAAGAAGACAAACCAATGGCTAACAGACACATGGAAAGATGCTCAACATCATTTATTATTGGGGAAATACAAATCAAAATTAAAGTATTATCTTACACCTGTCAGAATGGCTGAAATTAACAACATAGGAAACAATGACGTGGGAAGGATGTAGCAAATGAAGAACCCTCTTACACTGTTGATGGGAATGCAAAGTAGAGCAGTCACTCTGGAAAACAGATTGGAAGTTCCTCAAAAAGTTAAAAATAAGTCTACTTTACAACCCAGCAGTTGCACTACTAGGTATCTACCCAAATAATACAAAAATACTGATCCAAAGGGACATATGTGCCCTGATGTTTATAGCAGCATTATAAGAATAGCCAGATTATGGGATGATCCCAAATGTCCATCAACTAATGAATGGATAAAGATGTTGTGTTTTGTATATATATGTGCATACACACACACACACATACGTGTATACATATATACATATAATGGATTATTACTCAGACATCAAAAAGAATGAAACCTTGCCATTTGCAATGACATAGCTGGAGTTAGAATGCTAAGCAAAACTACTCAGTCAGAAAAAGACAAATAATATATGATTTCACTCATATGTGAAATTTAAGAAACAAAACAGATGAACATAGGGGAAGGGGGAAAAAAGAAGGGAGGCAAACCACAAGAGTCTCTTACCTACAGAAAGCAAACTGAGGGTGATGGAAGAGAAGTGAGTTGCAGGATAGGTTAAAAGGTTGGTGAATATTAAGTGTTGAGCACTAGGTGTTACATGTAAGTGATGAATCACAAAATTTTATTCCTGAAACCAATATTATATTACATGTTAACTGATTAACATTTTAATAAAAACTTGAAACAAAATTAAGAAAATAAAAATCTATAATGAGATAACACCTCACAGTTGTCAGAATGGCTGAAATCAACAATATAAGAAATAGCAAGTATTGGCAAGGATATGGCAAAAGGGGAACCCTCTTATACTGGGAATGCAAACTGATGCAGTCATTGTGGAAAAGAGTATGGAGTTTCCTCAAAAAGTTAGAAATAGAACTACCCAAGGTGCCTGGCTGGCTGTTTGTGGAGCAAGTGACTCTTGATCTCAGGGTTGTGAGTTCAAGTCCCACATCAAGCATGGAGACTACTTAAAAAAAAACTAGAATTACCCTATGATCCAGCAACTGCACTACCAGGTATTTACCCAAAGAATGCAAAAATATTAATTCAAAGGGATACATGAACCTGAGTTTATAACAGCGTTATCTACAATAGCCAAATTATGGAAATAACCTGTGTACATTAAGTGATGAATGGATAAAGAAGAGGTGATCTATATATACAGTGGAATCTTATTCAGCCATGAAAAGAGAGTGACTTGCCATCTGCAAAGACTGGCTGGACCTAGAGAGTCTTATGCTAAAGAAGTAAGTCAATCAGAGAATGACAAATATTATATGATTTCATTCATATATAGAACTTAAGAACAGGGGTGCCTGAGTGGCTCAGTGGGTTAAAGCCTCTGCCTTCAGCTCAGGTCAGGATCCCAGGTCCTGGGATCGAGCCCCGCATCAGGCTCTCTGCTCAGCAGAGAGTATGTTTCCTCCTATCTCTCTCTGCCTGCTTCTCTGCCTACTTGTGATCTCTGTATGTCAAATAAATAAATAAAATCTTTAAAAAAAAAAAAAGAACTTAAGAACAAAACAAATGAGAAAGGAGAAATAAAAAGAGAGGGAAGTGAACCAAAAAATCAGACTCTAACTATAGAGAACAAACTGATGGTTACCAGAGAGGAGGTAGGTGGGGTGATGGGTGAAATAGGTGCTGGGTATTAAGGAAGGCACTTGTGATGAGTTCCGGGGATTGCATGGAAGTGCTGAATCACTGTATTGCACACCTGAAACTAATATAATACTATACGTTAACTAACTAGAATTTAAATAAAACTTTAAAAAGGGAAGAATATGGAATTCAAGTGGTAGGGTGGCTTGGTAGCTCAGTAGGTTAAGCAACTAAATCTTGTTTTAGTTAATATCAGGTCATGATCTCAGGGTCATTAGATCAAGCCCTGCATAGGGCTTTGCAGGGAACATGTACCCTGCTTAAGCTTTTCTCTCCCCCTCCCCTCCTCCTCCCCTTCCTCCCCTTGCTTTCTCTACCTCTCTCTAAAAAGGAAAGGAAGGAAGGAAGAAAGGAAGGAAGGCAGGAAGGAAGGAAGGAAGGCAGGAAGGAAGAAAATTCCAGTGGTAGTGAAGCTCTGGAGTAACTGGCACTAATATTCCATTGATTGTCATGTAAACTGGTAGAAACTCTTTGGAAAATATTGACAGTGTGAAAGCTGAACATATACATCCTTTTGATCCAGCCAATCCAACTTTCTGTGTGTGCATGTGTGCATGCCCAACAGAAATACACACATATGATCACCCAAAGACCTGTATTAGAGTGTTTATGACAGAACTACTTATAGTAATCTAAAATCTAAAATTATCCAAACCTTCATTTTGGGTTTCATGGATAAATAAATAGTGGTATGTTTATATAATGTCATACAGTGCCATAATAAGAATGATCAATCTATAGCAAAACAATGATAAGAATGAATCTCGCTTAAGTTTGAGCAAAAGAAGCCATAGCACAAGAGTACACACACACACACACACACACACACACACACACACAATTATGTAGATATTTCCACTGTAAGTGCTTAAAGATGTCTCTTGCTTTACTTGGAGACTTAACCAAATGGTATTTACAAGCCTATTACAGACAGATTGATAAAATGGTGTTTGCTAACATCCTATATACACAGTGTTCTTCTGTCCATGTTTGTTTATACATAGGCCAAACTTGGATATAGATATTAAACTCAGATGTTCCTTCTGTATGTCACCAATGACTACCACTTAGAAATTGAACACTATCAAAGGAAAGCTATGGTCTGATAGATATTCCTCCAAATCACAATGTTTACACTACATAGTTATTTAGACTAAATAGACAGTTTGCTCATAGAACCATTTAGAAAACAAATACATCGATTTGTAATTTCTAGTAGACATATGGTTTCTAAGGGTGAAGAGGTAAGTTCTGGCAGTGAAATGTCTGAAACCCACGTATTAGAAGATGGATTGGTTAACCTATGGAGCACCTTTTTGATGTATTTAGGTCTCAGGAGAATGATCATGTCTATAAAACAGCAGTTATCAGGGGAGAAACAATGCCATAAAAAGAAGAAATAAAACAACTTGAAAATGCTGAAGGACTTTTTTTTTTCCCTCCTGGAAACATCCTATTAAGTTCTTATGGATTAGAAAAAAACATAACCAAAACTAGGAAGTTAAAAGGGAGATATGCATATAGCATTTATATTGAAATTCAGATATATTTACAGTTAATTGAACATTTGTCTAAAGAAAAATGAAAATACAATTCTCTTACCCTTTCGTGTAAAAATACTTTTTCAATAATGAAATGAAACGCCACCCTTCAAGGCAGTCTTCATAATCAGGGGCAATGAAACGTTTGTAAATAGCTCTGATGGTACACACACACACACAATTTTCAATTGTTGATCCCCATGAAAGCTACTGAAACTAAAAGAGAAAATCTTATTTTCAAGATAAATGCTACTTCTTAGCTAATATGCTATTAAAATATCTTATGTTCATCTTCAGGGTAACAACACATAAGTGCTTATTTTATTCAAATATACTTATAGAGATAGATGAATATAACTTCAGGGCCAGGCACTATTCTTTTGCAAGTATTTACTTGTTTAACCCTTATGGCAGCACTATGAGATTGCTGCTGTTGTTATGTATGATCATTACAATTTTACAGATCTATGCATATGAATCTACAATTATCTCAAAATTAAAAGGTTACTTTAAAATATTTACTGAATGCCCAGTATGTGCTAAGTACCATTATAGGTGTTATGAAAGAACAATAAACAGCAACAAAACAGTAGCCTCTTTTCAAGAAGTTTGCAGTCGAGTTAAAGAAACAGACAAAAATAAAGAAACATGATTATGTAATATGTCAAGGGTGAAAATGAAGGAAAAAATATAGTAGTGAGCATAAAGAAAGATGGAGGAAGTGTTATTTATATATGACCTTTAGGGATGCTATCTTCCAGACGGTGGTATTTAAGCAGAGATATAAAGCCACACAGGTTTCTAGAGAAAGAAAAGGAAAGCTAATCTAAAGGCCTTGAGTTAGGAGTGGTCCCAGCATGGTTCAATGAATATTAAGTCGATGGGCCATTGTGTCTGGAGTATGGATAGTGCGGTAACATAGTAGGATTTTGAGTTAGTAGTATGCCAGATCATATAGGTCTATAGATCATGATAAAAACTTTCCATTTTATTTTAAGTGTGTGTTGGAGGAGAGGGATAATATGTGATTTAGCACAGAGTACTGACGTGCTCCATCTTACCTACTGAAAGGTTATTATGGCTGTTATGTTGAGAACAGACTGATGGTAGGGAGAGCAAGTAGAAAGTGGGAAGGCTATCATTCACCATTTTTTTTTTTTAAATAAGAGCTATTGTAGTGGACATATTCTGCTCTCTATCCTACTTCCGTACCTTTGGGGAACTACTTTCTGCCATGTTATGTTGAGGAAAGTATAAATCATAGGCTGCCAAAGTATCCTATTCTTCCAGCAAAAATGACTGGTTCCTAAATAGGATAGTATCCAAGAAAAGCCAGTTAGAGTTTCTTATTGAAAGTGGATACATGGACAGTGGTTTTCCAAAGGTCTCTTTCTTTCTCTAAGAGTCATGCCTCTAGGGACCAAATGAACAACAGTGCGGAGAAAGCCTATCTGAGAATTAAGAAAAATATATACAAATTGAGCTAGGAAAAATAAATTCCTTTTTTAAAATTTTTTAAAAATTTATTTGAAAGAGAGAGCACAAGCAGGAGAGCAGCAGGCAGAGGGGAGGGAGAAGCAGGGTCCCCACTGAGCAGGGAGCCCAATGTGGGGCTCAATGCCAGGATCCTGGAATCATGACCTGAGCCAAAGGCAGACACTTAACTCACTGAACCACCCAGTAATGAAAAAGAAATTCTTTATAAATATGTTTTAACTCTGGAACAAATAATAAAATGGATAAAAATTTGGTTGTGTTCTATTTAAAATTCAAGTCTTTATCCTAGAGTAATGATTTTAGCCACAACATCAAATTTGTTACATGGAAACAAAACTCTGCATTTATGCATTCACTTTCCCACCCTGCTCCTGTTTCTATGAAATTGCATTATTTTGCAGAGAGACAAATGTGATTTGCCGCCTTTGTGTAAGTATTCTGTGGGTCATATTTAATTCATAGATAGTTTCTAATTCATTGTTCAAAAAAGGAAAGAAAGAAAAAGGGGAAAATATCTGTTCCTATATTAGTCAAGATCAGATACAGAATCTAATACTCCATATTAAAAATATGTACTAAATATTTAAATGGTATTGGGTCATGATCATTTTTAAGAACCCAAAGAGCCACAATCCCAGTCTTCCCCCCAAAACTTACATATAAGATAGAAGAAACGTAGTGAAATATATGTCACTTATTTATGAATGGAAGGCACTATAGAAAATGTGTTTATATGAATTATCTCATTTGAACCTGAAACAAACCTTAAAGGAAGTAATTTCTTTATTTTATGAGAAAATAGAAGTTCAGAGACATTAAGGTCAAATATATTGTAAGTAATATAAGTAGAATTCAGTCCCATCTGAATTCAGTCCCATCCCAACAGTCTCATCTCTGTGTTGTATACAAAACATTTGATAAGCTTGCATATCCATAATGTGAGAGGCATGACCAAAACATAAAATAAGTCATGAACTACTGAAATCATCACATGATACATCTTTATATTAATAACTATAGTAACATAGTAATATAATCATTAGATTAATAACTCCACTAATAAAATAATACATTCATTATCTTACTAATTCTATCATTATGTTAATATTATATTAATAATATATAATACAGTTTATAACTATAAAGGCAAATGAAGTTAACAGATGATTAGAATGCAAGGCTAAATAAAGGTAAGCAAGATCAGGGTTAGTTCTGTGGAAGAAAAAGAATATGAATTGTGTCCTAAAAAATACATGAAATGTGGATATGTGCGGATGAGTTAATACAGTGGTAGGACATTTTGGGAAGCTTGGGTTTGGTTCCTGTGATTGGATCCTTGCAAAAAAGGGATTTGCTATGATCTTCAGGGACACAATGGAGGATAAGGGAGTACTAAAGAAAAAGGGGCAGCATCACATTTTTAAGGAAACTTTGAAAGTCAGAACTTAGATCTGATGGAATGTCATTTGCTTATATAAACTGAAGTATTGAAGCATGCAATATGTCTTGTCACAGATAAGATGGTCACATGTGTCTTCTAGGGGGAAAAATTGGAAAACAGTGAATCCAGAGAAGGGGACATAAGACTGGGTCATATGCAAAACAGAATATAGATTAAGTTTTCCAAAGTTTTTATCTCTACCTTAAAGAGGAAAATTCTAACTTCCTGCCAAAAATTTTTGTAAAGAGGTTAGTTAAGAAAAAAAATTGTTTCATATGTTGGATTACTAAAGGTTTAAACAACAATTATAATTGTAATATTTGAATTATAAGAATTTGAATAATATAAATTCTATAGGGATTGGAATTATTTAAAGAAATAGAATAGTTTGTAAATGTGACCAAAACTTTAAGCTCCTTGTGAGATTTTATTTTTGCACATGCCATAGAGATCATGGAGTTTAGAACAATCAAGTACAAAGGAATAATTTTAAAAGATTTGTTGGATAGGACTTTAATAGACTAAAAAATTATGTTAAATCAAAATAATTGGAAATAAGAATGTTTATAATATTATTTTAGTTTAATTCTTGGTAAGACAGGAGAACTGAGATGTCAAGAGCAAATAGATCTGCTTTATCATTTTTGTTAGTCTGGGTCCTCTGAAAAGCAGACACTTAAACAGGATCAAATGCAACGACTTATTAGGAAAAATGTCTGTGAGTAAAAATCAGAAGAAAGTTGGAAATGGCTAAAAAAGTAGTCAGACCATGGTACAAGTATGACTCTGAGTGAGGAACAGAAGAAAAGAAGGATGTTAAAATGTCCTAAACAAATGTGCAGTTTAAGAAAAATGAAGTCAAGTCATTGGGGAATAATCAAGCCAAAGATAGACATCAGGGATATTGGGGGTCCACGAATGGGTGCGCTTTAGCATCTCAGATGCACATGGCACTGGCAAGGTACACTTCATGGGACTCATCGATATAGTCTCATCATAGATGCAGGAATGCATTTCATAGCACAGTAGCTGGAACCCTTGGTTACTTTCCCTCCCTATAGTTGGAGGTCCGCACTGAGCACCTCCATGAGTCACGTGGCCACCTTCCTTAAGGCTGGTCATGAGTCTCATGTAAAATACAAAGGAGTTTCTGGGCATTTTTGTTTTTTTATGGACAATATGTAATTGTGAGCTGTGTACTCTATTGGAGTCTAGTAATTTGATCACTTTGTGGTTTCTCATACTTTTTCACAAATGGAGACTCTCTATTCCACACTATCAAAATCACATTTTGAAAAACATTTAGAGCCACAGCTTTAGTTGGGGAAACACTACTTCTCGTTGGCCACTGCATTATCCATCCATTCATTTATTTAATCTACCCACTTATTTAAAAACAAAACAAAAACACACATAGTCTAGCCCCTGTCTGACTTCCCACCTTCATCTTCTACATTATGCCCATTGCATACTGTACTCTATTGTTTGGTAAGCTTTTTCTATTTATTGAACAAGCTAAATACTTTTCAACCTCAAAATATTAGTGCCTATGGTCTCCTTTGCCTGGAATGTTCTTCCCCTCAATTTCCACATGACAGCTTCCTTCATACCATTCAGACTTTAGTGCAAGTACCACGTCAGTGAGGCTTTTGCTGATCATTTCATCTAAATTAGCACCATGTCACGTACCAATAACTCTTCTGTTACTAGTTTCATTTACTTTATTGTACTTAGCATCCACTGCAATAATCTTGTTTTATTGTTCTCCAGTCTTTGTAGATTTGTATCCAGTCCTTGTAGATTTGTCCCATAAAATCATATGACTAAAGTCCTCCACTATATCATCAATATCCGGGATGCAGCTTGATCCCTAAAACTCAATAAATATTTCTTGAATGAACAACTGACAAAGTCATATATATATATACACATATATATATAATATACATATATATGTATAATATGTATATATATGATATTATATATAAATGTCATATATATATGTGTGTGTGTGTGTGTGTGTGTGTGTATACACAGTGGGTCTGAAGGTTTAAAGGTATGACTACTTTTCTCACAGAGATTATAGTCTAAGTCAGAAATTACTCCTCCCCTTCCTAACACTTATCCCTTTTTCCTACAACTGCTCCAGACACTCACCCTCACAGACCACTTCATTAACTTCTTTTTGTGGTGGAATAGCTCTGAACAACATAAACTTTAGAATAGTAGAAACTTGACATTCAATAAGTGTACTTCTGTAGAATTTTACTTTCACAAGTTTGTGAATAATAAAACATTAGATTTCTGGTCAAACATGGGCCAAACACTGTTTCAAAATAAGGGAGTTAATATGAAGAGTCTAAAAGATAAAGCCCTCATAGAGTTTAGAGTTTAAGAGGATAGGGAGATACACAATAGGCAAAGAAATAAATATCATACACTGAAATAGGCTCTTGGAAGACAGAGGAGGGAGGACTGAATATAAAAGACTTTGTCTAGTTATGCAGGTTAGGAAAGATGTTCTTGAGGAAGTGATGTTTGCCCTGTGATTTGGAAAATAAGGAGAGTTAACAGGTGCAATTGAAGTGTACTTAATTAGGAAGGGGTGGCAGCAAGAGCTTTCTAGGAGAGGGAACAGCAAGTGTGAAAAGCTCGAAAGAAATGTAAAGGAAAATGAGGCCAAATGAATCAACAGGGATCATAGTATGCCAGTCCTGCTAAGCCATGCTAAGATTTTTTTAAAACAAAAAGAAACAAACAAAAAGCTTTAACAAAAATGGCATAAATTAAATGTGCACTTTCTTTCTCTTTTTTTTTTTTAAGATTTTATTTATTTATTTGACAGAGAGAGATCACAAGTAGGCAGAGAGGCAGGCAGAGAGAGAGGGGGAAGCAGGCTCCCCGCTGAGCAGAGAGCTGGATGCGGGACTCAATCCCAGAACCCTGAGACCATGACCTGAGCCGAAGACAGAAGCTTTAACCCACTGAGCCACCCACGCGCCCCAAATGCACACTTTCTAAAGGCCTTCAGCTTAGAAATGTTTCTGGGAAAACTGCCTTTTGGTTAGGCTTATGCAGGCTTGGGTTGGCCTCATATAGAAGAAAACTAGTAGTACAATCTTTCATGATTGAATTAGCTGAAAGTTGGAGCCATGATTTTGCAGGTGGTGTGATGGAGAATGGCAGGCCCTGAATATAATGAAAATTTAATTACATACTTAATACAATTAAACCATGAAATCATGAGGGGACATAAAAATTAAAAATATATAATCTATGCTGCTGGGTAGCTAGAAACATTTTCACATTAGAGACCTAACTTCTATTATTAGTGTCAATATCTATATCATGCTCTAATATTTCATATGGATTCCACTAATGAAATTAGGAACACAATCAGGTGGCAAAGAGTAAGAAAGCTCCCTTATTAATAAAATACATCGGCACTGTTTGCTCTCTTTTCCATAGCAGAGGAGGATTTGTTTGTCCTTCATTGGCCTAAATTATATGCATCCTTTCTGAGATGGAGAGCTAATTTATATGATTAATGTTATATGATTCCTGAAAGTTTGAAGATATGACCAAACAGGGGATAGAAGCAAAGCACACAATTTCCCTTTGCCTTAATTGTGAAATAAATTATTAAAAATACAATTGGAGTCCCTATATTTGGTACAGAAAAACATTTATGTAATAATCACTTCATTAGTTTAGCAGGTCTTTGCCTTTCTGCCATAAATGTATAATTCCAAAACCTAATTCAATATTTGGCTCAATTAACCCTCTTGCTATCAGTTATGGCACTTTTGGACCTTGACTGGTTGAACATGTTTTACCTTATCCCATATAATTCTTTCCTAATTTGGGCATTAATGCTCTTGCTTTTATTTTATATTTCATTATAAAACATACAAAACAGAGATATATATAAATAAATATATTTATTAATAAATTAAAATTAAAGATATAAATATACTTATTTATAACTATATATAAATATATACATATGCATATGTACATACATATACATGCATATATATACATATACACACATATGCCTTTTACCTTTAATATTTACTATTTTGTGGTATTCTGTTATGACTCTTTAATACTGATGACCAGTATTTGAGACAAAAATCCCAAGTATTTTTAATTCATCATATCCATGTTAAAACAATAATATTTCATTGGGAAAAAAGGACTCATTTAATCAAATCATTAACTTGAGGGAAGTTCACACGAAGTCAAGAGAAAGGAAAAGACAACCTATCTCATGTGTTGGACCAGCCCTAGAACTTTGAACTGCACATGATTTTTCTCACATCCATATCTAACCATGAAGTAATAAAGGACTTTAATTGGATGACTTGTTCAAAACAAACACACAAACAAGCAAGCAACACCACCAATTTGGTACCTAATTTAAAGAAGACATAATAGTTGTCTTGGGGAGGTAAATATAAATAAGTCAGTTCTAAGATAATGCACAATTTAAAGAAGAGTAAAAACATACACGTGGTCAGTGTGTATCCTCTGTGATAGGGATGCTGAGAAAGAATACACGAAAGACTATGGAAATTCAGAGATGGTTTGGCAGGCACTTCTTGTGAGAAATAATGAGAATTTTATGAAAAAGCATAACATCTTTTCACATGTATCCTAATAAATTAGAAGGGTTAATATAAAAACACTACGCATTTAAACACTTACCATGGTAACTGAATTGTAGAACTTTGAGGAAACACCTACATAGGCGCTCAGGAAAAATAGAGGGTAGAAGCAGATAGGGTGGGGACTTGAAGGAAACCAAGGCAACATAGATACTGAAGTCAATTGATAAGAGTTCAGTGGAAAAGAAGATGGCTGGCAATGTCACACAGTCAAGGTATCAGCAAAAGTTCAAATTGAAGATATATTACTTAATGTGGTAACAAAGAATATTTACTGGTCTTTAAAAGTGTTTCAGGTACATGGAGCAGAAGCTGTAATGGAATGGCTTAGACTTTTGGAGATATTGGGTATATATTCAAATTTAAATAACATAATCATAGCTATTACTAATTCATGCATTCAATATTTACTGAGCATCTACTATGTTCCAAACACTCTTATATAAGAGTTGATGATACAACAAGGAACTGAAACTGAGGCACAAAGGTAATTGTAACTAATTTGCTCATGTGGTAAGGATTCCAGGATTGGCAGCCAGACATTCTGACTCCAGAATCTAACTCCTGACCACAATAAAATACTGCCCTGCTTCTTCTGTACCAGGTGATACCTGGTGCCACTAAGTGTTTTATGTACGTTATTCTATTCAATACCCACTAAAGCCCTGTGACATATTGTTATGATACCAATGTTTAAATAAGTAAATTAAGGTTTAGCCAGGTTGTATAACTTTCCAAAGGCTATACAGCTTGAGAAATATGGAGCCAGAATTTTATTTCAAAAAGAAGTGTGAATCCAGAGCCTGAGTTCTAATTCATCACACTTGACTGCAAAGATCTAGTATCCGGAGACATTTTGGAGAGATGTTGAAAAATAAAACTACTACAGTAAAACTACTACTACTTTCTATAGATAAAATTACTATCAGTATTTCAGCATATTTCCTTATAATATTATTGTGCACTTTAACATATTTGAAAATATTAAATACAATTTAGAACATATCTCTTTGCCATTAAATCATTGACATATTTGCATCTGTTTAAAGACTCTTGGTAAACACAATTATTGGCCAAAAGCTTATTGCAGGGTTACATCAAAACTTATTTAATCTCTCTCAAAATATTAGACATATAATTTGTAACTTTTGATAGTTATAAACAATGTGGTAAATCATATAACTTATTGCAAATTTTGAAAACCTTTTCTATATATTGGCTAATTGTTCTATAGAGGGTTTAAAGCAATTATCATCAAAAGCAAGATGTAAGATTACTCATTTCACTGTATCTTCATCAGCACTGTATATTATCATTACTATTTTTTAAGGTCATTCTTAATTCTGTAGGAAATAAATTATATTTCACCTAGAATGAAAGTTGCATGAAAGGACTTTTTCCCAGTTATTGTACTGATACATTTTTTGAGAGTAGTTGATAAATATTTGTTGATTCAATTAAGTCTCTTTTTAAATATGGGTACAGCTTTTAAAATTCTTGATAATTAAAAAGATAGTCATAGGAGTCATTCATGTATTTGACTACATGCAAAGAGAGACAAATAGCCAAGGGACACATACAGACCTGAAGAAGCAACATCCATCAAAATGAGTTCACAGAAGCAGATCTGCCTTCACCGAGATTGAGATTTGCTAAAAAGGACTCTGAGACTATGATATTTTTAAGTAACACGATTAGGGGAGCACCAGGGCGAAATACACTAGCAATAAGCCCTGACAGAACCCAGCCTATCCTGGAGGGTTAGCATCTGTGGTTTGTATCAGGTAGTAGTTCTCAATGGATCCCTCACATTTCTGCACATCTTGCCAGTTAGACACCAATTTTCCTTTGTTCCAGATTATCTTTTCAAGGATGTCAGTATATCAAACTACCTTCAGAGATAGAGATAGTGTGTCCCTCCAGAGTAAAGGGCATTTTTCTAACAGCCTTAAAAAATAGAATAATGTCTCCTTGTAAAACATAGGGCAGGCTCATTTACTGTTCAGTATAATAAAAATAATGTCCCCCTCCAGAGCAAAGAATATGCATGTTTACTCTCATAAAAGAGTCTAGTTTTCTAAGTTCAAGTTTCCTCTCCTGTATCACAAAGTACTCCATGTGCAGCAGGTACATTCTAGCCCTCTATGTGTTCTCCTATAGGAAATGATGCTTGGGTATGCCGTGTGTATACAAGTGGATACTTTGGCTGCTGCTATTTCTGTAACTAACAAAATAACCCTTATCTCTGACTTAGTAGGCCTAGATAATTTTCAGTATCCATGAAATTGTGGTAACTACATTGCTAGGTTGCAATTAAGATGAAATCCTAGAAATTTCAGAGTTTCTGACAGCTGGGAGTTTCACCATTTTCTCCCTTGGCTGGGGACAAAGCCTAGTTGCAGTTCTATCTCATGGCTAACTAGCAGCAATTTTCACCTCATCAGTGTTCATGATCAAGGAAGCATGAGTCTTAATCTTGTCATGATAGAAGAGAGGCCCAGTCTAAGAGTTGTGTTTAACCAGAAGTGGTGGGCTTAGCCATGGGCTATAGCCACTGGAGCAGGAAGCCAGGATACAAGGATCCGTTTCAGACAAGTTAAACCCTCAATGCCAGTAATAATAGAAGATTGTATTTTCAGGATTACAAACAAGTAAGATTTTAGTAAATAAATGAGCAGGATCCAGTGAGGGACCAATGATTACAGATGCTAGAAAAAGTGGGGAAATTGAAGTAAATAGTCCTATAGTAGGGAATAGTGAATTGTGTGGGAAAATATATAAATATATAATTTATAAATAAATAAGGTAAAGTTAGTATAAATAAAACAAGATACACTTTTTCTTTGGAATTATAAGGGAGAGGAGAAAATTGGTGATGAAACACAATGTTTGATGTGAAGAAAGGAAAGCTGTTAGGGCTCACACTGGGATTGCTTTGGGTATAAACAAACAAATAAGGTAGAGGGAGAAGGTGGAATGGGGGACTTAAGTGTAACTAAAATAACTGAATCCCTCTTATTGAGAGTATAGCAATCAATCATATTGATAGAGAATCAATTTAATCAATATGCAATGAAAAAGAAGATTGGGTGGAGTGAAAGAGAACGGGGCTGATATGAATACAATGTGGATCCATGTACTTTTTTACAGATCTCTCTATAAGATATCACTGACATTAAAAAGTAGTCCCCCAGCTTTCAGATTGGACTTTGAGCTCTTTGAGTGTGAGAGCATTGTCATGATGGCTTATCATGTAATGACTGATAAATGAACAAGCTATTATCAAGATTAAGGTTTATAGATGCAAAACACCAGCACTGCATCTGGCACATGACAGGCATTCAGTAGAAGTTCAGTGGAATTATATTTTACTTTTATAATGTTAACTATCATTACACATTTATATGGTGCTCTGGATGTTTAAAAGTGCATTCATATATATTTTTTCCTTTGCTCTTCAATGCAGTCCTAACAGAAAACGTGAACTTTGTTACATACTCATTTAACACATGAAAAATTCAAGCTGTGAATTTAAGTGATTTACTTAAAGTTGCACAAACAAGCAGCAGCTGTGCTTAGCCTAGAACACGGAGTCAAATAGAACACACGTAAGTGTTAATCAGAATACCATGGCCTCGGAGATTGAGAAATGAAGGATTTCATTTTTACTGAGAGCTTGTTGTGTGCCAGTTTCTGCTCCCTGGGCTAGATGCTATCTTATTTCAGTCCCACAATGACCCTTGTGAGAACTATTATTCCAGCCCTGCAGAACACACACACACACACACACACTCCTCAGCGGAGGCTCTGAGAGGTTAAGTGACTTAAACAGATCCATGCGTCTTCTAGAACATCATGCTTGCAGTGTGTGTTCTTTTCTTCTATAACTAAGGCAGTGGAATAAGCAGAATAACATGAAAAAGATAGAAAATACGAGAATGAGCAACTTCCATTAAAAGATTGTGCCGAGGAAAATAAGGCCAACTGAATGCACTGTAGGAATATTCACTGAGAAAATAGGTTATCATCAGACACTGAATAGGTAGAGATGTATGGACCGTAGTGTGGCTACCTGCAAAAAAGTCAGGGTGAAGAGTGGGTTCTGGGGCCATAAGCATAGATAACAAAGAAGAGGAGCTTGGGATATCTGCTGGAGACATCTACTGTCAACAGAAGGGAGGTGTTCTGAATAAACGGGATTTGGCTATGTCGGAATTCTTCTGAACTGACCAGTCATGTTGAAGGCAATATGATATCTGTTGGCTTATCTTTCTGCCAATCTCTAATTTATGTCTCAAGTGTTGACTTTTAACTGATGGTAACACTCAAGATTTTAACAATAATTGCTTAAAGAAGTAAAAACATTCCATTATTCAGAAATTGCTTATGAAAGTGCCTAATAAGAAGAGGATTATTATGATTTAAACCTATGATGATATGGACCCCAAGAGAGAGTAGACTTTCAAAATTATCTATCCTGATAACTCTACAATTGTCTGGAAAAAAAAAAAAAAGCGAGGAGCTCAAGAATTGTTTGGAGTTCTATTTTGCTTTTCTAATTAGATGAGTTCTTTATCACAATTAGCTGGAGATTAATCACAAAATGTGAACAGTTTTATTTTCTGAACTTCAGGAAACTTAATTGATAATAAGCATTATAATTGTGAAGAAATCTGCAGAGATGTCTCTTTGTGGCTACAACACTGTCTTTCCAACAAGTTCAGTAGCTGTGTGTGCCTGCCTGTGTGTGAGTGTGAATCGGTATGTATGCAATAGGATAAAGAAGAAAGGAGATGCTTTTTTTTTTTAAGATTTTATTTTTTTATTTGACAGAGATCACAAGTAGGCTGAGAAGCAGGCAAAGTGGGGGCGGGGGTAGGGGGGAAGCACCTCCCTGCTGAGCAGAGAGCCCTATGTGGGGCTCCATCCCAGGACCCTGGGATCATGACCTGAGCTGAAGGCAGAGGCTTTAACCCACTGAGCCACCCAGGCGCCCCAAGAAAGGAGATTCTTAAGTGAATATGAGAGATAATGATCTTAAAGTAAAGACAAGAAGAAATATTTCTTTTGGAAATAATCATTCAGATACAAAAATGGAGGCTTATATAAACCATGTTCTGACCTATGTATATGAAATATTTTTAAATCGCTGATGTCTTCAAAAACTGCAAATAGTTTCTTAGGGAAAAAAAAAGAGGTGTTCTTACTTAAAAAGAACTCTTGAACTTAGAGAACTGAGCATAGGAGAGATCAAACAATAACTTATAATTCTCTAAAAGTTTTAAATCCATATAAAACTCACAATGCAGAATAAATATGAACCCACGCACAACCTAAATCTAACCGGTAACTGCTTAAAATCTGAATGTCTCTGTGAAGTGTACCAGAAAACTAAAGGTTTTTAACTTTCCCCAACCTTTTATTGTCATTGAGATACAAACATATTAAAAAACAATCTGTTTATATAAACTGAAAGACAATAAATCAATGCAGAATTTTCCAAATCTCCTTAACTATTTTAAGGTTAGGAACAAAACAAACAAAAAAAGCAAAAATAGCAATTTTTAAAATTAAGGAAGAACAAATTTGACTCATTAGGTTCAAAAATAAGTAGAAGCATCTATCTTAAATCCACCTAAAAACTCGAACTTTAAAAAAAAAATTGGTTCATTATTTTTAAGAATAACACTGCATTTTTGGAGGGATTTATTTTCCAAAGAGGGAAATATCAAATTTGGGAAGAAAAGAAGCCATTATAATTTCTCTTTTTAAATTCTAGCCAAATTACAAAAGAAATTAGTCCTTTAATTTTTTAAATGGGCTTTGCAATATATTGCTCCTGCTAAACTGCAGATTGTTATTCTTATTACAAACTGTAGCAATTATTCTATGCTAAAAACCTTAACATACAAAGAAAAACTAATAAATATTTTATATTAATATAAATTATTTCTACTGACTACCTATACACATATTTTAAGTACCCCATGATTTATCAAAGATCTAGTTGGAACTAGGTCATTTCAGTAAGAAGAATCTTTGAAAGATAATTCATGGTCTATGCATAACAGAGATATCAACTACTTCTAAAATAAGTATAGAAGTATTTTCTATTACTAATTTCTTTTTAAAATGTACTAAATTCACTTGCTGATAAAATTTTAAGTCAGGCATATTTCAATGAAGAAAGTTTGTGTCTAACTAACACTCCTATGTTTAGTTATATAATACTAGAAGTATTGATACAAAGGTTCTACAATTTTATTTTGTAAACCTCTTTGCATTTGTACTTAACTTTGAATCCTTTTCTTTAAACGTATCTTTTCTAGTTGTGCATATAAATACAATTCTAGAAAAACTAAATATAAATCAGCATCTTTTTGTACAATAAAAAACAATTTTCAAGACTTTCACTTCTGGGAAGATGGAGTAGGCACATTTTTTTCTCTTTTCCTCCTCTTAAGTACAGCATACAACTGAAAACCTTGGAATGAATGTATATACATTTTGTATATTCTGAAAGTTATAAGGAAAAAGAAAAATGTATACAATATTTGCAAACTGCATAAATAACAAAGGGCTATATCTAGAATATATAAAGAACTCTCAAAATCTAAAAATGAAAACAAAGAATCCAGTTAGGAAATGGAAAAAAGACATGAGCTTTCACTATAGAATATACAGATGACAAACACAAAAATATGCTTGCCATCTCCAGCCATATTGGAATTGCAAAGTAAATTGCCACTACATACCTATAAGAATGGCTAAAATAAATAATAGTAACAATACCAAAGGCTGGTGATGACACAGAGAAACTGGATCACTCATACATTATCAATAGGGATGTAAAATGACACAGCCACTCTGAAAAACAGTTGCTTTCTTTAAAAAACTAAACATGCAACTGCTACATGATCCAGCAGTTGAATTTCTTGGAGTTTATCACAGAGAAATCAAAAGTTATACTCACACAACAAGCCTACATGGGAATACTTATAGCAGCTTATTTCATAACAGCACCACATTAGAAACACCCACATGGACGCTAATGGGTGAATTGTTCAACAAACTGTGTTCCATCCATGCCATGGAATCTCACCACATAGAAAGGACTGAATTTCTGAGGGACACAGAATCTGAATCAATCTCCAGAGCAATTAATCTGAGTGAAAAGAGCCAATCGCGGAAAGGTTACATACTACATGATTTCATTTATATAATATTCTTCAAATGGCAAAATTATAGAAATAGAGGACAAATTAGCATGTGCCCCTAATGAAGAGGAGGATAGGAGTGCGAAGGAAATATGTGTAGCCACAAAAGGGTGACAGGAGAGGTCTTTGTGATGATGAAAATGTTCTGTATTTTTATTGTATCAATGTCAACATCCCAGTTTTGATATTGTACTATAGTTTTAGAAGAGGTCACCACTGGATGAAACTGGTAAAGGGTCTATGGGTTGCACCATATTATTTCTTAACAAAAGCAAGTGAATTTACAGTAGTTTTCTATACACTGTTCAATCTAAAATTAATAAATGAAAAGATATTCATGAAGTCAAAAAAGGGATTTGTAGAATGGGGACATTTAAAAAATTTTTCATTTATATTTTTGTTTGGGAACTTACTGTTTTGGTAATAAAGAAGAGGAAATACAATGCTCTTGTAATCTAAACTTTCACATGTAAACATATCCTGCTGTTCACGTCATTGTAATGCTCAAGTATGAAAGTAAACTTTTAAATCCATGCTCTATTACAAATGCAACCTGTTCTGAGTATTTATGGCAAGGGTACAAGCTTCTAATTTGAATAAAAGGATGAGTTGAGTTGTAAAAGTGCTGGCCTCACATTTTTTTTTTTTCTATCCTAGGTGCCCTTAGATTCATTAGCATTTACCAAAAATTAAATTTTCTGTCTAAGCTTAAAAGTGTTATTCTAAATCCTAGAGATTCTAACTTAATGGCTTGATAGTGTGGTTTAAAGCTACCAGTTAGATAAAGTGACATCATATCACTTTTGCTTAGCTGAAAGGGTATGTGTGTGCACACGCATATACACGAGCTTCTAGTTTTGAGAAAACTGTTGGCCTATTTTCAAAAGCCAGAAATGAGTGAAGCCCAGTGCTCACTATCAGAAACCAAGAAGTTCTTTAAGTGATGATGATGGGAGTTTCAATGAACACAAAAGATGAAATAGAAAGAAACTGGATAAAGATAATTCTATTCTAAAATGCAAAAGGCAAGAGAAAATCAAGAAATTAGAGTTCAGTATCATTGAGGAGGGAATGACTTTGTAGCTCTAACTGATTCTGCAGTCTCCTTGAGAGACTGCGCTTCCTTTGGAAACAGAAAGGTGTAGAACAGAAGCAGGAAATACATAGCAGACACAGACCAAAAGTTATCCTCAAAGTTATCCTATATTGTACAGGATATATGTGTATATATGTGTAAGATAATTAAATTCTGGAAACTTGAAGCAAAATTCTTCAAAGTTATCTCCTTGTAGTCCTCTAAAAAAATAATAACATAAAAAAATAACTTTTGCCATATGTCCTGGGAAACCCATCTTTTCATCTACAATATGAAAGTGCTTATTTGTCTTAACTTAAAAGACTACTGTAAAAAGGAATGTAAGTTTGTAAATCGTTAAAATCTTATATGATTGTAAAAATATTACATCAACTTCATTATCATGCCCCCCTAAAACGATGGAGAGGACTCAGAGTGAGCAGCTAGGCTAAGCTTGCACTAAAACATTGCTCTACTGCTGAATTAAAGATACTTAGGGAATTTACTTTGTGCCTAAATTCTGTTTAGTGATAGGTCTGCCATCTAGTGGCCATTTAAATAAATACAAGCTGTCATCATAAATTAAAAATTCCTGTGAAGGGCGCCTGGCTGGCTCAGTGGTTAAAGCCTCTGCCTTTGGCTCAGGTCATGATCTCAGAGTCCTAGAATCGAGTCCCGCATCGGGCTCTCTGTTCAACAGGGAGCCTGCCTCCTCCTGTCTCTCTCTGCCTGCCTCTCTGCCTACTTGTGATCTGTCAAATTAAAAAAAAAAAAAAAAAATTCCTGTGAAAATATTAGGTCATCAGAATGGACTATATCCGATCCAAGTGTAAACAGACAAATTTGACTTGTGGTAAGGAAATTTTTGTTTAGGGATTTAATTAAAAATAATTATGCTGATTCAAATCCTGTGAGTACTTGTAAAAGCAAACTGAAAACATTTTTTTACCTTTATATTGACTTCAAAATAAGTTATTTTCATACTTTCACTGAGTTTAAAAGAAACTGCTGCATTAAATTATTTTTCACCTAATTATTTTTTTATTTTAAAAATATGTTTATCTTTTCTACTTCTTAATTTAAATGATGAAATAAAATTTTCCTCAGTACTTCGATTTGTGCTATCTGCTAATTTATCAAAGAATCAAGTTCTTAGATAAAACACAAATGCAGTTCCAGGATTTGAACTCCAAAACACATAAATATATTCATCACCTTCAAGCGATATAAGAACTATCTGGACTTTTACAAAATTGCTCTTGTTTTGATTTATTTGTTAATATAAGTGGCAAGCAATGCTAGGTCCTCCATGCTCATTCTCTTGGCATAACTGTGCCCAGCGTTATGTACTCCCCCCATTTCCTTCCAGAGTATTAATCTGATGACTTATATTGTTAAAATCCCCATTATTTTAAAAAGGCTTATTCATGTCACTGACAATAACATCTTCATAGTGCTTAAGAAGTATACTGAATACATTTTGTATTTATAAGCCAAATTCATCAGACAAATGTACAATATTCACATTCCAATGTTATAATTGTTATCTTAATTGTTTGTTTTCTTGGCTTGTATGCCCACACAAATTATAGTCCTTTGACATTCCAATCAGTTACAGTAAAGCTATTCAAATAAATAATATTTAAAAATCCAATAACCATTAGCCATGTTTTTCATTATTGTTGCATCCATTTAATTTCATTTTAAGATTATTATTGCTGGAGAAAACAAGTTAACATCATTTTATTCAAACTGAAAATAAAGATAATTTTAAATTTGCTAATATTGTGGAAAGATGTCCTATGATAATCCACAATACCATATTGACATCCTAATAAGTATCTTCAAAATACAGGCAATATAATGAAGCAATATGCCCAAACTGCTTAATCCTTGATTTTGTGAGATCCACATTTATTTTGAAATCATAAGTATAACCTTTTGCAGTCAAGTATGGGAACCTCAAAGTAATGAATACGATCCAATTTAAGGTATGAATGTTCATACAGTGTCTGTAAATATAATTATTGTTAAGTAGAATTATCTCACATGATTCCTGAGACTAATTCTGCCAAGACTCAGTCTACTTTAGAATATAGCACCTCAGTGTGTGGACTTTTCTTTTTCTACTCAATCTATGTGCTTTTCTAACAACATAAGCAAACTCCCAGGATCTTATGTCAAAAAAGAAGAGGAGGAGGAGGAATGGGGGGAGGAGAAGAAGAAGATGAAGGAGGAAGTGGAGGGGGACAAAAGGAAGGATGATTTTACAAAAGGAATAGTTTCAGACTTTTAAATGAAAGCAAATTGTCCATATTCATGGTATACAAAAGTCAGTCACAAGATTAAAACCATGGTCTCTAATAATCAAAAATCCATTATTTGGGGCACCTGGGTGGCTCAGTGGGTTAAGCCTCTGCCTTCAGCTCAGGTCATGATCTCAGGGTCCTGGGATCCAGCCCTGCATTGGGCTCTCTGCTCTGCGGGGAGCCTGTTTCACTTCTCTCTGCCTGCCTCTCTGCCTACTTGTGATCTCTCTCACTCTGTCAAATTAAAAAAAAAAAAAAAAATTCATTATTTACTACTTTATTATGTGTCAGAGACATATCCTGGACCAATTCATGAAGGGGAGTATAACATTAGATGACCCCCTTTAAAAAAAAAAAAAAAAGAAAGACTACCATGTGGTTCGAGTGTTGGGGTGGCTCAGTGGGTGAAACGCCTGCCCTTGGCTCAGGTCATGATCCCAGGGTCCTGGGATTAAGGCCTGTATCAGGCTCCCAGCTCAGCAAAGAGCTTGTTTCTCCCTCTCCTCCATACTTGTGCTCTCTCTAACTATTTCTCTCTCTCTCTCTCTCCCTCTCTCGCTCTCAAATTAATTAACTAATTAATTAATAATAATAATAAACTTATCATGTGGTAAAATGAGCCCTTACTAGGAAGTCTGGCTCCAAAATCCTCCCCAGAAGAGTCCTCAGAACCACTGCTGGCTTTTGCAGCAATTTAAGGGAAAAAAACACCACAAAAAGGTATTTATTTTCTAGAAGATAAGATGTATACCATATTTCATAGAGAACAAAACACACACAGAGGTGAGAGAGAAAATCCATTAATATAATTCTTTTGATAGTCCATCCCCTAGCCCAGGGTTTGAATATTCCAACTCTAGGGCCAAATCCAGCTCACCACCTGTTTTTGTGAATATTTACCTACCATGCCCATTTGTTTACATATCATGTAAACAATTACACTTTATAATGATAAAAGGGTCATTTCATCAAGAAGATACTACATCTACCAACATCTACGCTTATGGTCCACTGAGAAATAGCCCACCCAAAGACATCTATATTCTGTTCTAAAGAATCTGTGAATATGGCAAAAGAGGTGTCTCTCCAGATGTGATTAATTTATGAAACTTAAGAGAGAAAGATTTTCCTACTATGTAGATTGAGATCAAGCCAGCCTTACATTCCAAGGATAAGTCTCATTTGGTCAAGGTTTACAGTTTTTAATGTTGTTAAACTTAGTTTATTAATATTTTGTTGAAGATTTTGTTGTGTATATTTACAAGAGATACTCTTTATTTATTTTTTTTTTCCTTTCTTGGATGTCTTTTTTTATGCCTTGGCTTTATCTAACTAAATGGGAAGTGTCTCCCTTCCCCCTTTTATTTTTTGAAATAGTTTGTGAAGAATTGATGTTAATTTATTCTTCAAATATTTGGTAGAATTCACCCATGAATCCCTCTGGTCCTAGGTATTTCTTGTGGGAAGATTTTTGATTACAAACTCAATCTCTTGTTACAGGTCTACTCAAATTTCTATTTTTTCCCTGAGTCAAGAAAAATAAGAAATAAAATTATCTCTATTTGCAAATGTCATAATCTTGTGTGTAGAAAACCCTGAAGAATACACACACTGTTAGAGCTAATAAACAAGTACACCAAGTTTGCAGGGTATAAGATCAATATATTTACCAATTTTATTTCTATACATGAGCAATGAATAATCTAAAATGAAATTAGAAAGCAATTCCTTTCAAATAGTACCCAAAAGAATAAATCCTTTTGAATAAACAACAAAATAATTATAAGACGTGTACACTCAAAACTACAGAACATGGAAAGAAATCAAAGACTTAAATAAATGGGAAAACATCCTATAGTCATGGACTAGAAGATTTAAAATTGATAAGATGTCACTATTCCCCAAATTATTGTACAAATTCAATAAAATTCTTACCAATGTTGCATTTGCAACACTGGCAAGTTTATCTTAAAACTCACACAGGAGGGGTGCCTGGGTGGCTCAGTGGGTTAAAGCCTCTGCCTTTGGCTCAGGTCATGATCCCAGGGTCCTGGGATCGAGCCCTGCATCGAGCTCTCTGCTCAGCGAGGAGCCTGCTTCCCTTCCTCTCTCTTTGCCTGACTCTCTGCCTGCTTATGATCTCTGTCTGTCAAATAAATAAATAAAATCTTAAAAAAAAAAAAAAAAAACCTCATACAGGAGCACCTCACTGGCTCTGTTGCTAGAGTGCATGATTCTGAATCTCAGGATCATGAATTCAGGCCCCACTTTGAGTATGGAGCCTACTTAAAAAAAAAAAAAAAAATCATACAGAAATTCAGCAGATCTAGAATCACTAAAACAATCTTGAAAAAGAACAAAACTGGAGTACTTACAATTAATGATTTTGAAAATTACTATACAATTATGGTTATCAAAACCATGTGGTATGGGCATAAATATAAATGTGTATGCATTTCTCTCAGCAGAAGAGGACTGAGAGTTCAGAAATAAGTCACTACATTTATAGTCACTTCAGCTTGAATAAATGTGCCAAGACATTTCAATGAGGAAAGAACAGGCATCCTGAAAAACTGCACTTGGACAAGTAGATTTCTACATGCAAACAATTACAATTAGATCTCTTCCTCACATCACATGCAAAAATTAATTTAAAATGTCTTAAAGACCTAAATGTAATAGCTAAAACAATAACTTCTAGGAGGAAAAAAGTGTAAATACCACAAATTTGAATCTGGGAATGGTTTCTTAAATGTGACACCAAAAGGAAAAACAACAAAAGAATGCATATACTGGATTGCATCAGATTAAACAATTGTGCTTCAAAGGATACTATTAATAAAGTGAAATGCAAAGCTACAGTGTGGTAGAAAATATTTGTGAAACACAGGTATGATGTTATATATCTAGAATATATAAGGAACTATTACAACACAATAATAAAAATACAAACAATTTAAGAAATAGGCATAGGATTTAAATAGACATTTCTCCAAAGAAAGTAATAGGAGGGACAATAAACCCATCAAAATATGATCAATGTTCTTAGCCATTCGGGAAATGCACAACAAAACCACAATGAGATATCACTTTACAACTACAAAGATGGTTATAATTAAAACAACAAACAATAAAAAGTGTTGGAGAATGTTGAGAAATTAGAAACTCCATATCTTACTTGTGTTAATGTAATAGTGTAGTACCGTGGAAAACAGTTTGACAGATCCTCAAAAAAATTAAACATAGAGGTATCATAAGACTAGCTATTCTTCTTCTAGGTATGCACTCAAGGGAACTGAAAACAAGTCTACACAAAAACATGTACACATGTTTTCATAGCAGTATTATTGATAATAGCTAAAAAGTTGAAACATCTCAAACATCTATCAATTGATGAATGGATACTAAAGGTAGTATATTCATACAATGGAATATTATTAAGCTATAGAAAGGAATGAAGTGCTGTCACATGCTACAATGTGGATGAATTTTGAAAACATTCTGCTAAGTGAAAGGAGTCTCGTCCAAAACGCCACTTATTGTAGGAGTACATTTACATGAAATGTACAGAAGAGAAAAACCCATGGAGACAGAAAGTAGATAAGGGCTTGCCAGGAATGGGAGAAGAGAGGACAATTGTGAATAACTGATAATGTATGTGGAGTTCTGTTTTGAGGTCAATGAAAATATTCTAGAATTTGATAATGTTGATGGATGAACAACTGTGAATATAATAAAAATAATTTAATTGTATTCTTTAAAACTGAATTTTATAGTTTCACTATATTAATTTCTAAAAGTTAAAAAATAATTTGGTGGGATCATTAAAAAGTATTGATCATAGATATCGTTACACATTTTGAATAAAAAAACAAATATAAAAAAGTTACCATAAAAACAGAAAGACAAATTTCTTATGGGAACATCTTTGGAAGTTTCATATAAATTCAATATTTTACATATTCCCTATTGCCTCATATTTTGTTTTTCCTTATTATGATTATATAATTTAAAACAGGGATTGGCAAGGCAAAGCCTTTGGAGCGAATCTGGCCTGTGGCCTGCTGTTGTAAGCAGTTTATTGGAACATAGCAATACCCATACTAGCTATGGCTGATTTTTTAATACAATAAATATTGAGTAGTTGCAAAAGAGACAGGATTCCTCAAAGAGTTGAAACTCTTTACTCCCTTCTTTAAAAAAAAAAAAAATGATGCCCCATTATCAATAAGCATCTCTGTACCCAGAACTTTGTTTGAAATAAAATTCTCCAGTAAAAGGAATCAGGGTGCCTTGAAAAACAAGGTGTTTTTAGGAATGTGGCAGAAATATAAAATGATCCTGGAGCATCTTCTACTGAGAAAATGTAAGGTTGTGCTCCATAAATAAATAGATGGTCAGATAGAGATAGAGATAGAGATAGAGATAGAGATAGAGATAATAGATAAATAGATAGTAAATGATAGATGATAAATAGTTGATAGGTGACAGATCACAAAGAAACATGAAAAATAATGAGGATACATCAGATAGACAAAGAAGCAAACTAAGAGTTCCATCTAGTCAAAACTGAAAAATTTAAACATTAAAATAAATCAAGTAAAATTGGATTGTATAACCCAAAGTATACATATTTATAAAATGTATGAATCTCTGCTAATATAAATTAATAGGGGAGGAAAACCAATCTTCCATCCAGAAACATTACAAATAATTTATGTCAATACTCAGTGCTCAAGGAAGTGAAACATAACCCCCACACATACTCCTTAATTGTAAGCTGCACATAGTAACTTCATTCCCAAAAGTACAGTGTGGAGAGGTAGGAGAGTAACTTTATTGGAGAATCCTGATAAACACAATCATGGTCAGGTGGTCAGGGTTCTCACCAACAGTGATAAGTCATATTCACAGTACATACTCTTGATATGATGTGATATTATTTACCTCCATGGTCTTCCTCCTCAAAACATGTACCCTCCATCTAATCGTGAGAAAACATTTGTCAAATTCTGGTTGAAGGTGATTCAATAAAATGCTTGACAAGTACTCAAAACTACCAGGAAAATCAAAAACAAAGAAGGAAAGTCTAAGAAACTGTCAGAGCCAAGAAGAGCTTAAGGAGACATGACTACTAAATGTAATGTGATATCCTAGATGTGACCCTGGGACAGAAAAAGGACATAAATAAAGAAAGAAAATCTGAATGAAGAATGGACTTTGATTAATAATCATGTGGTAATAATGATTCTTTAACTGTCTAGAAAGGTACCATATTAATGAAAGATACCAATAATAGGGGAAAGTGGGTTGGGGGTATATGAGAGCTCTTGGCACTATCTACCCAAACTTCTGCAAATGATTTTCTGTAAATCTAAATTGATTATATGTATTTTAAAAAGCTATTTTTAAAAATTTGTCAACATCTAGAATAAACAGGAAATCTCATTCTTTTTCATATCACTTTAGACATGTTTTTGCTCTCATCTTCCTCACCCCTGATAGTAATCCCCTCTTTTATATTCTTTGTTTTTGTTTTGTTTTGTTTTGTTTTGAGAGGGAAAGAGAGCATGAGAGAGCAGGGTTTGGGAAGTGGGCAGAAGGAGAGAGAGAGAGACATCTCAAGTACCCCCATGCCCAGCACGGAGCTCAATGTGTGACTTGATCCTCAAGACCCCGAGATCATGACCTGAACTGAAATCAAGAGTCGGATGCTGACCTGACTGAGCTACCCAGGCACCCCTATTCTTGAACATATAAAACATACTGATCTTATGTTCTTCGTCTGGTAATTCCAATATTTGAGGTCTTTACCAATCTGATTCTCCTGACTTTGTTTTTCTTTAGTCACTCAAAATTTAATTGCCTTGTGTGTTTTGTACTTTACCTACATAAGTTCTTTTTAAAAGGTAGGTTGAAGATTGGTTCTTTCAGAAGGATCTGCATTTTCTTCTATCAAGAGACACTATCAACATGGAATTGTCTTCCAAGTACTAACAACTTAAGCTACAAAACAAAGAATCAAGCAATCATTCAACTGAAGCCATGGTGTATCTACATATTTTGGGGACAGATTGTGTCTGGCTCTTCAACACGTTCTAAGGCTCCCAACAGGAAATTTACTTTGATGATACCTATGGGGGAAAAGAGTGGGCCCAAGTGGATTTACTTCTAGTTCACCCTTACTTAGTGCTTAGTACTTTGGCATATACTTATCTGTGATCAACTGTGAGACTGGTCAACTTGGGCAAGCCCAAGGCTTGGTCTTCTATCCCTGAACTAAAAATTGGTGTTCATTAGGTTTGGCAGATGTAGTTATAGCCGAGTGCATTTTTTTGAGTTTGCCCTACCATCTAAAATTAGAACTCAGGAAATTACTTATATTCTGAATTGTTGGTAGATTTATTCTAAAAGTTTGTTTTTATTTCCACTCATATGGTGAATTGTCCTAAGAGTTCATCTCAGTGTCCAGTCCATCACACTATCTGATACAAAAGTTCATTAATACTTCTTGAACTAAATTAATTGCTGTATTGGTGATTCTTAATAAACTAGGTATATGCATTTATCCATCTGCAAATATATTATAAACTCTCTAATCTGTTATGTTAATGCAGTTTCATAGGTAATAAAAATGTTTGGTTAAAATAAGGCCATAAAGTTTCAAACGTAACTGTACATTTATCTGGAAAGCCTTAGACTTAGCAATGAAAATGCTTATTTTAGTACAGAATTACTAATGGAACCCCACTCTTCATTCTTGACTATGAAACATCAATAGTACGTAGTGCAGTATTTCCATTCCTGTTTCTATAAAGGAAAGATGGATTTCTTTTAATCTGTGAAAAATAAATGAGGGTACATACTTATAGTCTTTTAATTCTTTTTCCCTGGGATTTTGTTGTTTTCTCACTTCATCAAATATGATGCAATCATTCTACAGGCTTTCCTTTATAGATTCTTTCCAAATAATTCAATTAGTTTAAAACAATCATTATTATTTTTCTATTCTTTCACTGTTTAACAAAACATATTTCTAAATTATAATAACTAAACTCAATAGGCATAGGTAGTTTTAGGAACAAATACTGTTAATTCTTAGCAGACACATGATTCCACTGGCAGAAACTGAAGTGTGTGTCAAATGAAGAGTGTTCTTTGGGGTCTGGGGTACATTAATAGTGGCTGCAGCATCCTGGGGACATCCACCTGGAGATTTTACAGACTGAGTAGACCACATCATTAATTTGTTTATAAAGGTGACTTGGGATAGATTTTTTTTTTTTTTGCACTATATATAATCTCATGTCACAGAGCCTATGGTACAGATCTTGTCCAGCGGTATATTTCTCTTTAGCAACCCTCATTATAAACACCTCTCTTAGTCAATGTCCCTTGGACATGCCTTATAAGGATTGTCTGATGAGTAATTTTCCTGGTTATGCACACCTAGCACCTGAGCTAAGTTTCCTTTCTCCATGTGCAAAACCCGAGTTCTAGTCTGTTATTTCTTTCCTCATCTCTAATGTTTGTTTTGTTTCTAGTGTTATACCTCTCATTTACTTTCTATATCTTCTAATCCTGTAGTCTCTTTCATAATAGCTCTTTCATAAAATTTAGAAGGGCTTTGAGCAAGATGAGACATTCAGGTAACTGGCCATGGTCATATCTCTCTGTGGTCTCAGAACAAGGAGAATCAAGTGAGTAAACTTAAGCCTTCCCAAAGACCCTGTTTACCAGCTGGTAGATGGTTCTTCAAAGATAAGGGTCCTTCACTAACAGAGTCTGGTATAAACATCAATGATTCCATAGTAGAAGACCTTCAGAATGTCTATCCCATAAGGTCCCTGGCAATTGTATTCATGGGGTAATTGTATTCCTTAAGGATCTCTGGCAATTATATTCCTGTACTTCTGCACATTTGATTCCTGAGGCAATTGTATTCCTGTATTCCATGTTCACTGATACATTTTCGATACCCACATTTATTCATTTTATGTTGAAAATATATGAGATTTCTAGATCAAGCCTAGAGAGTTATACCTTTTGGGATAATGTGATGGAAGCCAAAAGGAAAGCCTGCACATGCAAAAGGGAATTCTGTCATTGTCCTGTCACTATTCCTGAGAGAGGGAGAAAAATCTTTGCTCCCTATTATAAATCAACTTTCTTTTTTTTCTTTTTTTTTTTTTTTTAATTTATTTGACAGACAGAGATCACAAGTAGGCAGAGAGAGAGTGGAGGAAGCAGGCTTCCTGCTGAGCAGAGAGCCAGATGCAGGGCTGAATCCCAGGGTTCTGGGATCATGACCTGAGCCCAGGGCAGAGGCTTTAACCCACTGAGCCACCCAGGTGCCCCATAAACAAACTTTCTTAGAGAAGTTCTTGATCAGTGGATCCTCACACTTTGGAACGGAAATAAATGTTACCAGACAAAAGGTAAGGCAAGAATCTGTGGGTTTACAACCTTTGAAAAGTCCCCCTGGTCCTAAATTTCATTCCTTTTTGAAATGTAAAACATGTAAATGTAAATACACACCTGGGGCATCTTTCTCTAACTTATTATTCTTTCACTTGGAAGGTTTGTCCATTAGTCTAATTAGCAGATTTCTTTGTTCAGAAAACCCAAAGAATGCAGAAACAGAAAAAACTATTCTCTATAGTTCCACAGTTATACTTCATATATCACCGGAAATCTCCGCTGTGCAATGCTACTGAAGTGTTCACCCTGCCTCATGTTAGTATCTCAATGCAAGCTATATGGCCTTTTCTTCCCACTCATACGCCACCCATGCATTTCTCTATTCCTGATTTAGACTAGATGACTATATTCTGAGATATTAATGCATGTATTCCTTATCTTGGATCTGTGCCCCATTTTCTGCCTACTGATGGATTCTCCACCTGAACTCTAAAGATCCCAGAATGGTCACTTTCTCATATGACCTTCCTAGCAGCAAGTGCCCACGGATGGATAAGCTTCCTCTGGAGGTAATCAGAGGCACATTTTCTTTCTTCAGGCTCATTTTAGAACATAAAAATATCTAATTACTTTTGAGGTCTTAAGCACTTCACAGTTCGATCAGGAATCCCACTTACACCACTCGACCATCAAGAAAGTCTATCTCTTCATTCTGAAATCTTTCCAAGACTCATACAATTTAGCCCCTCAGTAAATTAAAGACATCTTCTCTTAGCTTTTTGTTTAATTAATATTATATTCTTCTAACTCTGCCAACTAAATACCTTCAACTACATCATGATTTTTGAGAAAGGATATTTCTCAAAATTTAGGAATATTTCCACCCTTCCCAAAAGAAATATACACTATACACACATGCATACACATATACTCTCAGTAATTAAATATTGCCTATGGATTGGCTTTTTATAGACAAAACAGTTTACAGTGAAGAAAGGGGTTTCATGCCTTATCTGCACATCCAGCAAATATTTTGGTGCTACAGAGTAGAAGGAGTCTTGAGGAAGATCATCCTAAAGTTTCAGACCATGTTTAGATATCCCAGTCATTTTAGGTTGATAACAAACCTTGAGGGAAGCTGATAACTAAACTTCATGAATTTATTATACTTTCAGTAGTTTGAAAGAATAAGCAAACTTAAGTATAAGGACCACATGCAAATGAATTAAAAATTCTTTTTCCCCCCAGTATTAAAATAAATACTCACATGCTTAACAGAACCAACAAAACCCCTAAATGATCAAACACTTGCCTTGGGTACTACCTTCACTTCCCTTGTACCTTAACCTCTAGCCAAACTAGACTGCCTTTATTTCCTCAAAGATAATACTTTCTTCTAGCTTAGAGGTTTTGCAATTTTTCTGTCCCTTGCCTAAAACATTTTTTACATCTTCTAGCTTGCATACGTAAGTTTCTTTGCATTAAGTTGACTTACAATTGTGTTTCATTCACTTCAAATGATTAACTCTGATTGAAATTATACTGTTTGTGTGATTATTTGATTGATTTTATTTCCTCCACAGGACAGTCATTTCCTGAGAACAAAGACTGTCTGTTTTTTGTCCTGTACTGCATCTCCACTATATTGTATAAAGTCTTATAAAAACTAGTTCTTCAATAAATTTTTGTAAATAAAATTGGTGAGTAAATCAGAGAAGAATTTCCTCTATTTATTATATGAAATATAATAAATATTTATTATTATATATAATAATATATGTGAAATATATATGAAAACCACAACCATTTACCAGGTCTACAGGGAGTAAATAGACTGAGAAGAGGGTCTATGAAAAAAAACCTTAAGGAACTCAATATATAATGGCTGAGCAGAGCAGGATGCTATGGCAAAGGAGTCCAAAAAGGAGTAGACAGAGTGGTTGAGTAAAAACTGTAAGACTGTGGTGTCACAGAAACAAGGGAATAGTCTTTTTCAAGAGGGATAGAGTGGCTATGGAAAGATCAGATAAGAGAAATATCTTTATCTATATCTGTATATATATATAGATACATATATATGTGTAGATATACTCCTTGCCAAATCCTATAGATAGATAGATATACATATTTCTACATACATATATGTATATGTACATATATGTATATCTATATATATAGACATACATATATGTATGTCTATATATATAGAATTTGGCAAGGAGGTCACTAGTGATGATAAAGGTTGATATGATGGTTTGATAAGAAAGGAAGTCATATGACATTAACAAACCTCAGGGCCAATGCTGAACTACATAATCTGAAGGAATTATCATTTTAGGAATTGCCCCTAAAAGTATTGCTGTATTCTCTAAAATCAAATGTGAATCTAATAGAGGTTTCTCAATTACATATTAGTAATTAATTCACTTATCCTTATTTCTTAGTGTTCTGCTTCACTTATCTCAGCGTGACAGCACAAGTCACAACAGATTTCTTCCCCAAAAGCATGGCAACATATACTGGGCTATCCTCTATTTGTTAATAATCCATCTCATAGCTCTGGTGGGTGCATAATAGTCACTGAAATCAATAAGAATTATGGGCACAGAAGTGCTTCAAGGCTGACTCTGTAGTACTCAAGAATATATTGCCCATACATAGCCAAATAGCACTAGGATAGTCTGTGAATATAATTATAATAAAACCCATTATGTCTTTTCTTTCAGGGAGAGAATGAAAAAAATGATGAAAATTTAAATATGGCATATTCTGGAAACAGTGTGCTATGGAACAGCCACAGGGATTTTCAAAACTTGATAATCTAAATATAGACAACTGTTTTAATTCAGGAGCAATTTATTAAGGAGCAGTATTGCACTGCAGATACAACCTGGGAGACACTTTTTAAATAGCTGAGTTAACATTTTTCTTAGTAAAGTATTTCAAGAAGCTAATTCTGATTAAGTTTCTCACTAAACGTATGATGAGCCAAAATGGATAGATTTAAAATACAAACTAATTTACTATTGAATGAAATTTACATTTGTTGAGAATTTGAAACAGACATGTGAGAAAGGATAATGTCCACTATGTTTCTTTTCTCAGGTTTACAAGTGTGTACATCCTACTCTCTGTCTTTCTGCAATGGTCCCGGTGACAGGACTCTGCAGAGCACCTCATTATTCACCAAGAGAAGCCTATTTACGCTAGACCAACACTGGAAGGACCAGGTTAAGTAAATTTATGTTGAAAATCAGGCTCTACTCTGCCTTATTCCCGCTACTGAGGTGAAGAGAGTACCTGTATATATTTTATATGTTATTCAAGTAACTCAAAGGCATGTGCTTTGTTGTAGGAGAAAAATTAATTTAATTTGCTGTATGAAGTACTACCAAAGACCTTTCTCTTAATGGTGTTACTGCACATGCACTTTAAAAATGACATTAAAGCATTTAGGTAGACTCCTTTGTATAAAGAATTATTTTAGATAGAACATCTCTAACAAAACTAGAAGGATCTCTATCATATTGGCCACTGATAAATGGAGCCGGTAGATTTCACTGCAACTAGATATCACTAAGAATTAAAGAACAGAACAAGAGTTTTCCAGTATCATTTTTTTTTTCAGATGACCCTTTATTTCCTCTATAGATAACACTGCTGAAAACAGGTTCATTAAGACTTTTCCATCAGCCAGAAATATCTAAAATGCAATCTATGAGCTGTTGTGTCATATACTACCAGTGACCAAAAAAAAAAAAAAAAAGGAAGAAAAAAGACATTCTTACATTTAGGTAAGATTGTGAGTCCTTGATGACCTCACTGATGACATAAATAATATTATTAAGAAGAACGTTACTACAGGTAAATTTATTTGTAATGCCCTGATCTAATAATTTTGGAAGGTATGTGTACAATCTTGTTACCTTGTTTCTCTTATCAAGAGAATACATTTATTCAATGCCAGTAATATACCAGGTGCTGCAGCAGAATAAACCAGATGGTCCAAGAATTTCCACATGGGAGAGCAAACTTGGGCAAGTCTTTGAATACACTTTATTTAAATCCTTCCTACTTTGCCACAGAAAACTGTCAACTGGAGTACATCACTGTGCTAAGGCATAGTAAAATTAATAGAACATTATCAATATCTCCTCTAATTTTTATTGCTTGTGCTGCCTTGGGCAAAAGATCTATATTTTTATAGTGAGATGAACATATATACAGAATGTTAACAGATTCTGAAAAAAAGCAAAATCCTGCTGGGTGAAATGTTAGCTATGGCCACAGTAATGAACTATAAATTAAGGTCTTCAAACCATTGTCATTAGTGTGTAAAAATATCTATCCATAACTACTGCCAATCTCCATACACACACAGACACACTTAGCTACAGAGCATTGTCAGCAAATATATTTGTGATAGTGAAAGCATTCTAAATCCTTCAAAGGAAGAAATTATTAAAAGAAAATCATATAATATTTATACAACAGAGTTCTATGTAGTTTTTAAAAGAATGGGGTTTATATTCAGGTTGCAAATGGGAAAGGATACACATAATAAATCATTTAATGGCCAAAAGAAAGAATGAAAGTTTAAGAAAATGAAGCAGGGGTAAAAGTTTTAAAGTCTATGCAGGCCAACCAGATAACATTAGTGAGAGAAGTAGGTGTCCAAGTCCAGATTCCCAAGAAAACAGGATTTGAAGCAAAGGTGAGATATTGAGATTTCAATTGCAAGGCAGGAAGCTTAGTGGGGAAGAAGAAGAGCCATGGAAAATCAAAAGAGAGGCCATGCAAAGTCAAGGTGGTATTTTACCAAGCTGGCTATGGCTTTGTGAAAATACCCAGTTGGTTGCTTGGCCAAAGGAGACATTTTCAGGGAGCCATATGGAATGACCAGGTCTCTACCTCAGAGGAGGGAAAGGAGAGGGATATATGTGTTAATTCCTTGAGATCTCCTACTCTTCACTGATTCACATTTGCATTAACCGCAGGAATTGGGTCCCTAGCTTCCAGGTGGCATCACCTGGCCCCCTGGATGATGCCTGAGGAAAACCACATTCCATACCCTGTCAAAGGATACTTTACATAAGAAAAGAAGTAGTAGAAAGAGCCAGAGACTCTATATCCAATAATTTAGGCAGGATTTTCCAAAGGAGTTGTGACTCCTGCCACATAGGCAGAAGCAACAAAGCTATTATAGCTCATTTCAGAGGTAGCCAAGCCCCAAAGCAAAGTTAGAATCTGAGGCAGATTCAGCTGCTGTGGTGGGAGCATCACTGGGATCCTCCATGAGCTAGAGACCAAGGGCCAGGTAAACGAAGAAGTTGAGTGAATCAGAGCAGGCTCATAAATTAGATCTGCTATGTAGTTGGTAGAGCAAATTACAACTGACACTTATCCTCAATGATGGAAATGTATTAAGGAATAGTAGAAAACCTGGGAGAATGCAAGATGGCCATGCAGCTACCCAACACTTAGAAAACTGTTACCATACGAGGATGTTGGCCCAATGTGTAAAGGCTGCATTAATTGGTAATTTAAATCAACACATAGAAAAGACATAAGACTTCTATTCTTCCTGATCTCCGGAAGTCCAATGATAACCAAGAGGTATGGTTTAAGGAGAAATTCTTGAAAATTTTCACAAATAATTTTTAGTGACATTTTGATATCCGGGAATTATGAAAAAAATAAAAGCCTAGGAATGACTTGCATTTTTGTGGGGTGTTTTTCCTCTGAAAACAAATACCACCTTCTTATAAACCTCCTGATTTAAGATTAAAAAAAAAAAAAAAAGCTCTGTTTATCATCAACTTGAGAGGGTAAGAATTTGGTTCAGAGATGTCTAGAAAAAGTAACATATGAGAGAACTATACAAAGGAAACAGCTAAGGAGGTAAATGGGAATAAAAAAAAAATCAGTAAGAGATGGGTTTTGTTTTGATTTTGATATTGATTTTTGGTAGGAGGTTAAAAATAGTGTTGAGAAAAAAACTCTCCATCTTTGGAATCCCTTAGAGCTACACTAATTCTGTGTTTAATTCCTAAGCCTTTCTAAGGATTGGGAAAACAAATTTTACTAGCTCCTTGTTTGTTTCCCTCTTTAAGGATAATTAAATTTCAGTTATATTCTCTCTATTTGGTCAGGAACTGCTCAATAATTTTTCAATATTCTCAAATTTTTTGGCATTTCTCATCTGAGACAACTTATTTTCCCAAATTTAGTTCTTTTGTAGTTATATATTATATATATCTATAAGCATTCTTAGATCTGGAAAGAAAGCAAAATGTAATCTACTTATAATCTATCACCTATAATTAGAAGCAGGACAGTCTCTATTTTAGGCAAATTCTCTCATGGAAGATTATAAGAGGGATGACTTCCTGACTTATTTGGTGAGTCAGTATAACTTGGGTAGCAAAACCAGACAGGAAGAGAACAAGGAAATAAAATCATAGATGAATATTACACAGGTACACAACAAAACTATGAAATAAAACATTACTAGCAAATTGAATCTGCCAGAATGTAAATAATAACACTCATAGGAATGTGGGATTGTTCAACATCAGATAATTGATCAAAAACTTTACCATATTCATATATTAAAGAAAAAATATCTATCTTCTCAATAGTAGTCAATAAAATTCAATACTAATAATAAATACCTTAGTAATTGTGAAATAAAAGGACACTTTCTTAAACTAATGAAAATTATCCACTTAAAAACTTATAGCATATATACATACATAGAAGATATATACATTGTAAACATTGTATGAGGTCTTTAATCCTCTGTTTACTGTCTTCATCACTTTAGTGAGAACAAATGTTGATGGGTCTTATTCTTGCTTCTGAGGATTTTGAAGAAACATGTTTTCATTCATCTGGGCTTCTAGATAATCGATAGAGATTATTTTTTCAACTTCTCTGTAAGTGTTAGTAGCCTATACTGGAGGATCAAATCTTCTTTTTATCCTGTCCAACACAAAATTTTCTTTTTTAACCAAAGGGCTATTTCCATCAGGTGAATAATGCTCCTTGCTGCCAACTTAACTCCCTACTTTGTTTTCTGGCCTGATTTTCAAAGTTGGCACAATATCCTTGGCCTCCCTCCTTTGAAGAATCTGAACTGAAAGGTGATCCTAGCTACTCTTATCAAATCATTTAGCAGAAAGCTAGTGTAAGAAGTACCAGTTTTAAATGAAAATTTTCAAATTTGAAAATTGAAAATTTTCATTTGAAAATTTGCAAAAAATTCATTATATTAAAAACATCATAATGTGTGGTGCCTGGGTGACTGAGTTGGTTCAGTGTCTGTCTTGAACCCAGGTCATGGTTCCAGGGTCTGGAATGGGGCCCCCCATTTGGCTCTCAGCTCATTGGGGAGCCTTCTTCCCCTCTCCCTCTGCTTGCCACTCCTCCTGATAGCACTCTCTCTCTCACTCTCTCTGTCAAATAAATAAAATTTTTAAAATTAAAAAATTAAAATAAATCATAATGTAATATACTAAATTGTTTTTAACCTAATATCAAGAAATGCTAACTACCCAAATGAATATATCTCTCTTCTGGTAGCTGACTCAATTGTTGTTTGTTTTTTTAACCCACAAAGGGAGTCCTATTTTGTATAATGATGTCCACACTCAAACGTTTTAATGGGTCAAAAAAAAAAAAAAATCCAGTGCCATATAGTGTCTCCTCCTTCAAGATGAAATATCACCACAAATTATCTCAATGCACTTTGATCGGTTTATTTATTCATTCATTCATTCATTCAATTGTTCATTCATTTATTTGGGAGAGATAGTGAGTGAGAGTGGGGGTGGGCAGAGGAAGAAGAGAATTTCCAGCAGACTCCCTGCTGAGTGCAGAGCCCCTTGAGGGGCCTAATCCCTTGACCCTGAGATCATGACCTGAGCTGATAAAAGGATGGGAAGCTTAATCCACTGAGCCACCCAGGTGCCCCTAATTAGTTTACTTTTTAACTATATACTCATGGATTCCACATGGACAAGAAGTGGGACTCAGATAAAATAAATTATCAACATACTTTCTACCATCTAATTCAAACATTCCACTTCTGCGTACATATCAAAAAGACCTGAAATCGGGGGATGCCTGGGTGGCTCAGTCAGTTAAGCTGCTGCCTTTGGCTCAGGTCATGATCCCAGGGTCCTGGGATCGAGTCCCACATTGAGCTCCTTGCTCAGAGGGGAGCCTGCTTCTCTCTTTGCCTCTGCCTGTCATTCTGCCTGTTTGTGCTCTGTCTCTCTTTCTCTCTCTCTCTCTCTGACAAATAAATAAATAAATAAAATCTTAAAAAAAAAAAAAAAAGAACTGAAACTGGGATCTAAAAAGAATATCTTCACTCTCATGTTCCTTGCAACACTATTCCCAATAGCCGAGATATGGAAATAATCTAAATGTCTATCAATGGATGACTAGATAAATAAAATGTGGATATAACATATAATGTAATATCACTTGCCCTAAAAAAAAAAAAGAAACCTTGGTATATGTGACAGGATGAGGGAACCTGGAACATAGTCACAGAAGAACAAATTACTACATTATTTGACTCATATGACACATCTAGAAGTGAGAAACTCACAGAAGCAGAGAGTAGAACAGTCATTTCCAAGGACTGAGGAGGGGGGAAAATGTGGTTTTTACTCAATAGATATATACTTTAAGTTATTCCAAATGGATAATTTATGGAGATCTGCTATAAAACACAGTGCTTATAGTTAACAATCCTATACTGTACATTTAAAAATCTGTTAATAGGTAGATCACATGTTAGGTGTTCTTATCAAAATAATTTAAAAAAATTATTTCCACAAAGTTTTAATGACCAAGACCGACTCAGAAACACATGTATACACCCATATACCACCTCCTCCCCCACACACGTACTCATCTTGTCTCACCGAGGGTCAAGCCAGAACTGAATACCCAATAGATCGGGGGTGGTTTCCAGGAAGAAGACAACATGTTGTAGAGGCAGGCTTCAGAATCAACGGGACAATGTTTTAAATCAAACCCAGGGAGGATGGCAGAAAGGCAAGGATAAAATCAGAAGTAAGGGAATCTATAACCAAGGTCAATGGAATGAAGTGAATGGTTTCTGAAGCATGAACAAAAGTAAAATAACCTGGAGTGATTACCTGACTACCAGTTCTTACAAGGGTTATATAAGTTTTGAGATAGGAAAGGAGTTATTAAATGCACTGAAGCAGTTTGAATAAATACTGGCTAGTTTTTGAAATGATGATTTAAACTCTATGATGAAGTTCAGTATAAAATATGGATGAGAGTATCACAATCACTGGACTTCTCTTCAAAATTGCATTGCAAATGTGTCCAATAAAATTTTCTTCATGTAATTTCTAATTTATGACCATGGGCAGTCCTTTTATATTTCTGTTCAATCCTCCTATTTCTGAACTATGCATACAAATCATATCCCTGCGCTTATAGTACTTTACTGAAATCTTGTTGTATTAAACATTACTCAGCATATAAAATCTAACTTAATAGCTGAGGTTTAGGCAGCATTTTGCTATAAGGGAAAATTGCTTTACATTGCAGTTTATAGAAAACATTCTACCTATAATGATTAAAAGCCCCAAATCACCCTATCTTCCTCATGACTCCAGCATTTAGACTGGAATTTTTCTTATTATCCATTGTTACTGACACCTTTGAAACCAGTGTTGCTAGCTCATATGACACCCTGAAACTCAGTTCCTTTAGCTCATTTACTATAGTGACTGACTTCTAACACCAAATTATCACCCAGTGTTTCTCTGTCTTCAAAATTTAGACCCTTTTTAGGTGATATCAATTCCATTCTCATTAAACTATTAAACTTTCATGCCATCCAAGTCAAACTGTACATCACTTTTTTCTCTTATCATTTGCTTCTCTAGCTTACTTCTGACTATACCTTATTCACTACACAGACTAAGATTCAGCTTAGTTCTGTCACCACTACCTTCCCTAATAGCCTGTCTTCCAAAGGTTCTTTCCCTCCTCTGACACTATCACCTATCTGATCTTCCCAGGGCTACCAGTCCTCAATCATAAATCATTCTTACCACCTTTTTAAACATTTTGTTTATTCATTTGGGAGACAGCACAAGAACCGGCTGGGTGGGGAGTGACAGGTACAAGAAGCAGGCTCCCCGCAGAGTAAGGAGCCTGATGCAGGACTTGATCCTACAATCCTGGGATCATGACCTGAGCTGAAGGCAGATGCTTAACTGACTGAGCCACCCATGCATCCCCCTTTTTTCAGTTTTAATATTTTTGGAAAAAGCTAGAAGAACTGCCCTGCTGTAACTTCTGATACCTAATTTTAACTGGGCTTTCATTCATAATTGGTATTCCTTTGTTTATTTTGTATTGGCGTTCTTGGGAATTCCCTATAAGGCCTATTTTCTATCTCCTCTTTTCCATAAGCGAAAACTGTGTTTTGTTTCCTCTAAGCTGATGTTGCCGGAAGACTTAAGCTATGTGGTGTTAGTTATTTCATCTATTCTCTCCATTTTTAAAAATGATTGTCTCTGTAATACCATTATTCCTCTCCACTGAATGAACATGATTATTCCACTTTTTTAAGTTTTTTTTCCCCCCCTAGGTTGTTATAGACCCACCGCTATCTCAACACTCTTGGTCATTTAAACTTCTTTGATGGTTTACCCCTACTTTTAATCAAAGAAAGCTATGGACCCTACTTAAAAACTTCAAACAAATCATTGTTTAATGTTTAGATGATTCTCTCTTCTTTTTTGATTTCAAACTTCCAAAATGGCCTGTATTCCATATTACCATACAATCTCCCCTTAATCCCACTCACGTAAATTTAAATGTCCAGCAGTTTATATGGTCAAACTTTTCTAATTTCCAGTTAAAACTTTAGTATGCTTCAGTCTTCTTTGACTTTTTGTATCATATATCTTGCTGTATTTCTTTCTTTCTTTTTTTTTTGTTTTGTTTTGTTTTGTTTTCCTTAGAACTCTTATATACCACACCTTTGTTTCTTAATCTCATCTTCTGTAAGCACTCCCCAAGGTTCAAATCTTGATCTTCCTGGTAAGAATTTAAGGTCTTTTAAGGTGGTATAAATTAATTAGCAAAAAATCTTATACTAAAAGTATGTTGGATTTTCTCAAAAGGATCATATTTAGCAAGGTTCTTTCCCATCAGTGAAGGCTTCTTTTGTACTTTATTAACAAGAGACATAACTATGAAAGAAGACCCCCTTTATGGGCCTTTAATGCTGAGGTCCAGGCTATAGCTCCTGAGAAATATCCAAAATTACAAGCAAAAGTTTGGAGTTTGGGTGAGTATCAACCTTACAGATCCATCTCCATGACTTTTTTCTAATGGAGAGTCCAAACTCTGGTGAAAAAACAGCATTATCACCACACATTTTGCAAGGTCAATAAGATCCCTGAGAACAGAGAAAAGAATCACTATAGCATTAACTGAATGAGTAAAGTATTTAAGTCAATGCTAAATAAATAAATAAAGGCAAAAATGAATTTCCAGTATAAAATCAGTAAAGCATAAATATAAACAATAATAAATAATGATTCAAGTGCCATTATCTTTCAGAAGGTACTATAAAATACTATAGTATAGTATTTTATAGAAGATTCTACAAAAATGTTTCTGAATGGTGACAACCCATGCTTGTTGAAATGAGCTTCCTGTGTTTTCAAGAAGACATGGGTAATGCAGGGAGTGGTCCCACTTCTATGGAAACAAAACAATAATCATGGGAATAGCACAGAATAATCTTAGTGGATTAAAAAAAAAAAAAAAAAGAGGTGGGGCACCTGGGTGGCTCAGTGGGTTAAAGCCTCTGCCTTCGGCTCAGGTCATGATCCCAGGGTCCTGGGATCGAGCCCCACGTCGGGCTCTCTGCTCAGCAGGGAGCCTGCTTCCTCCTCTCTCTTTGCCTGCCTCTCTGCCTACTTGTGATCTCTGTCTGTCAAATAAATAAATAAAACCTTTAAAAAAAAAAAAAAAGAGGTATGAGAGACATAACTATGAAGCAGACACAATCTCAAAGGTTAAAACAATCACCAAAGAATGATGCTCTGGCTTTGAACAATCTCCTTTGGAATTCATTTTTCCCCAAGGAGAAGAAGAAAAAAAAAAAAAAAACTCTAGTGACTAAAATTACTTTAATTTTATTAAACACCTGAAAAATTATGAACAGCAGGGATTTCTAGGCAAAAATAATATGCCCAGTTAAATCTGAATTTCAGATAACCCACAATTTTATTATATTCTTTTTTTATTATATTCTTAATGTAACTATTCATCATTTATCTGAAATTCAAATTTAAATTGATGTCTTATATTATTATTTGTTAAATCTAGCTTCCCTAGAAAAATCTAACTGGTGAATGTTACTTTTGTTGATATTTAACTACTGCTGGTCCAACCCTCCAACTGTCAAGTCTGTAAGTTCTAGTAGGGACCAAAATCTTTCATATTTACTATTTTTATCTTCAACATCTAAAACTCCAAATTCTAAGACAAAATTTGAAGGTATTAAAGGTAGGAAGGTAGGACTAGGATCAATTTCACAGAATCACTTCCATTATTGTTTTCTAACAAAGTTACTAAGCATTAGTAGAAAACAAAAATCATCATCACATCCTGAAAGGTCAGTAAAAACTCCTTCACAAGGAATTGGAGCTTGTAAAAATAATTACTTTAAATAAAAGAATTAAAATGAGCCAATCATTGTTCTCTCTCTCCACTTCTTGGTTACTGCAAGCAGCAGTCAAGTTTTCATCCTTGGTTGACAATACTATGTGGGAGCTGATAAAAACAATCAAGCCATTTGAATTTCTTATTCAGACTCTTTTTTTCTCCTTCCTCTCTCATTAGACAAAATAATGACCCAATTGCACTGATAAATCACAAAATTTTAGAACAAGAAGGGATGGAAAATATCAACCTTAACTCCTTTATTTTACAGATCAAAGGACGAGAGCTCTCATAACTATGAGTTCTTTCTGGATCAAAACCATTTACTAGTTCTGTGTTATAAAATCAACTTTCCAAAGACTTGGTATGGTGTAAATATGCTTCAAGATTCTACCCCAGGCTTCCCCTCCAGATGTGTATCTCATCACAATACTGAATACTGTCTCTTGGCACCTATTACAATACCCATAGGTGACCACTTTCTCCCTTGAATTCCCATCTGTTTGTGTATGTATTATCAGTTTAAACATCTATCTTCTCCTATTAGTCTGAATTATGTGATGTAAGGACCATAGCTTGCTCCTGCTGGAATTACTAATGCCTATTCGAGTGCCAGGGTACACAGTAGAAACCCAAGAAGCTTTTGACAAATGAGGAAATATACATAATTAATGACACAAACAATATCAAAGTTTAAGTACCGTATGTTTTTTTTTTTAAACCAACCTATAGGATTGAACTAAAAACCTGTCAAAATTAATGTAAAAGTGGCAATAAATTTTGAGATGAAATTTATCGTCAATCTAACAGACGTGCTGAGAAGTCTGCTCTAGAACATAAACAAACTTTTCTATTTTCCACTTTCCTGTCCACTAGTCAAATTTTATTTTCCTTCAGGCACAGTTTGAACATGTGGAATATTTCTTATTCCATTGTGTGTAATTTCTTTACTACTACACTTTGCAATTTTTCATCACACACACATATACACATATACTCACACTATTTTAATGAAAATGTGGATGAAGCATATTTTGGAATCTAAGCATTTTCAAACAATCACATTGCTTCTATAATTAAACACACTGTAAATTCTCAATTCCTAATTTAGGAGTGAATTTCTAGACTGTAACTGATGTGAAAACTAAGACTTGCTTTTGTATGCAAGGTATAAAAAGCAAAAAAAAAAAAAACTATACTCAACATGTAAATCAGAAATTAGTATATTGTCAGATGGTAACTAGGCTTATTGTGGTGGCTATTTCATAATATATATAAATATCAAATCACTATGGTGCATACTTGAAGCTAATACAATATTGTATGTCTACAATTCTATAAAACAAATAAATAAAAATAAAGCCAGAAAGCTACTGAAGGGCAGAGAAGAAGAAGAAGAAGAAAAAGAAGGAGAAGAAATGGCATGGGTTATAATACGATTTTCTCTTATAAACACATTATAAACAAAATTTTCAAGTGACAAGGATATGTTAATTGATACATAATGGCATCATCATTTTCAAATTTTCTCATTTCATTTAGATTCAGGTGGCAAATAGATACAAAATAATACAGCTATCTACATGAACCGTCGTTATGTGTGGATGCGTTATTTATACATGTATTAACAGACCTTTTGTTATTAACATTGAAGGCAAAATATTATATAAAAATTGGTGATCCTTTTTATACATATAAGAGGTTATCTTTTATTTGCCATGTGTCAAGTACTATGTGCAAATTATGAAGCTAAGCAAGCACCCTGTTAATTTAAACCTCAGTATTCTTCAGAAAAATCAGTAATACTATTATCCCCAAGTTTGATTTAAAAAAAAAAATGAAGAAATATAAATTCAATGGATATACTCAACTATTAAAAAAATGACTTTCGTGGAGGGCACCTGGATGGCTCAGTCAGTCAAGTGTCAGACTCTTGATTTCTGCTCAGGTCATGATCTGAGGGTTGTGAAGTTGAGCCTCACATCAGGCTCCATGCTCATCGTGGAGTCTGCTCAAAATTCTCTATCTCCCTCTCCCTTTTCTCCTCAGCCTGTTCATTTCCTCTTTCTCTCTCTCTCCAATAAATAAATAAATAAATAAATAAATCTTAAAAAAAATGACTTTGGTTACATAAGTATTACTTAGAAAAAAGGTGGTCACCTTATATTTGATTCCACACAAATTTAGTCAATTCACCAGGTGTAATCTCAATTGTTTCTTTTGGTCAACATGCTTAGGGAAGATTTAATCCATTCTTCCTTTGGCCAATTATAGATGCCACATATATGATTTAATAAAATAACAAAGAAATATAACAACAATTTAGTAAATATTCCTGAGATGTCATCTCATAACTATTAGCTATTAGATATAATTTTAAACAAACATTTTGAAAATCACTGTATCAAAGTAAGTGGTTATCTTTTGGAAATCATGTATAAACACCTATAAAATAAATGAGTGAATGGAAATGACCTAATTTTCTGGGATATCTATGAAATAAATTTTCAAGTGATGACATTACCCATCTATTCATTAATTTGAGTATTTAAAACAGAGTTATATTTTCTGGAAAATTGTTTTAGATGACTCAAAGACAAAAAATGTAAAGCTACTGATGTCTCAAGATGCAAATAAAGAATGCAAACAAATGTGTTTGATGAAATGTGACCAAAGGCCAAGTAATAGTTCTCAATTAATGTTTCATTTAATGTTTATTATAAACATGCATATTTAAATTTGCATATTAAGTAATTTGCAAATATTTGACTATTTCATCTATACTCTGAAAGTTCTGGTTTTTTTTTTTAAGATTTTATTTATTTATTTGACAGAGAGAGAGAGAGAGAAAACAAGTAGGGGGAATAGCAAAGGGAGCAGGAGAAGGAGGCCACTGAGTAGGAAGCCTGATGCAGGGCTGGACCCCAGCACCTGGGGATCATGACCCAAGCTGAAGGCAGATGCTTAACCTACTGAGCCACCCAGATGCCTCTACACTCTGAAAGGCTTTATAGTTAAATTGGCCAATTAAAAAATTTTCCCCTTTGTAAAATAAAATATTGGCTTATATTATGGGGTATTTCTATTAGGGGCATATATCTCAACATAACCTCTGTTGTTCAAGTAATAAAAGAATCAGAATAACCAACAGCTGTCCACATGCACAGCCTGGACTTTTAAATACTGTCTACTTAAAATATATATCTATGTTACTACATCTAAATTTTTAATGTAATCCACAAAATAAAATTATACGTTTGTGGTTTTCATACTTTTTAAATTCAAGTGTAATTAACATAGAGTGTTATCTTAGTTTTGGGTATACAATATAATGATTCAACGATTCTATACATTACTCAGTCCTCATCAGGATAAATACACTTTTAATCCCCTTCTTCTATTTCACTCATTTCCCCCAACCCCTCCCATCTGGCAATTACCATTTTGTTGTCTGTATTTAAGAGTCTGTGTTTTTATTTTTCCCCTTTTTTTTCTTGGTTTGTTCATTTGTTTTTGTTTTTGTTTTTTCTTAAATTTTACATATGAGTGAAATTATATTATACTTTTCTTTGTGTGACTTATTTCACTTAGCATTATACTTTCTGGGTCCAACCATGTTGTTGCAAATGGGACGATTTAATTCTTTTATGACTAATATTTCATTATATATATATATGTATATATATAGTCTTTACCTATTCATCTATAAATGGACACTTGGATTGTTTCCATATTTTGACTATTGTAAAAAATGTTGCAGTCTTTTCAAATAAGTGTTTTCATTTTCTATGGGTAAATACCCAGCAGTGGAATTACTGAATCTTATGGTAGTTTTATTTTTAATAAAATAAAATTATTATTATTATTATTTTTTTTTTTTACTGTTTTCCATCGTGGCTGCACCCATTTGCTTTCCCATCAATAGTACACAACTGTTCCCTTTTCTTCCCATGTTGGCCAACACTCATTATTTTTTTTTGTCTTTTTTATTCTAGCCATTCTGACAGGTGTATAGTGATATTTCATTGCAGTTTTGATTTGCATTTTCCTGTTGTTTAGTGATGTTAAGCATCTTTTCATGTGTCTGTTGGCCATTCATATGTCTTCTTTAGAAAAGCATTTATTCAGGTCCTCTGACCATTTTTTTATTCAGATCATCTGGATGTCTTTTGCTGTTGAAGTCTTTAATACTTTTTAAAGGTAGCCTCTTGGAAGATGAAAGGATGTGTATGTATATTCAGTTGACACGTACTTTCTCAGAACTCAGTATATTTTGGTGAGTGAAAATAAGTAATATCTAACCACAACTCACCTTAAAGGAAGAAGGAAAATAAGACTAGACAAGGAAGAAAATAAGTTCCCCTAATATATAATTTATAATGCTATTATTAATATATATTGTTCTAAATGGTATATATTTTGATCCTTAAAGGTCATGCTGTGATTTTATGACAATTCTGAAATTTATTCATTACATTTCCTGAAAAAAAAAAAAATGTATCTAGGCACTCTGAGGAGGAACTATTTTACTGTATGGGGTTGGTATACTTTTGTATAATATGCAACCAAAGAGAGCAGTTTCTTTTTCCCAGAGAAGATTATTGAAAATAGACAATGTATTATTCCCCCATGTCCAGGATATCTGGATAGCCATGAAATAAGCTAGAGAATCTTTTCCAAAATGTTATGCATCCCTTAACCACACATCTTGCTCTCATGTTAATTTTTTTTAAAGCTCTGTTGTTTGAAATTCTTTTTTTTTTTTTAATTTCTTTTCAGCATAACAGAATTCATTGTTTTTGCACCACACCCAGTGCTCCATGCAATGCGTGCCCTCCATAATATCCACCACCTGGCTCCTCCAACCTCCCACTCCCCCACCCCTCAAAACCCTCAGGTTGTTTTTCAGAGTCCATAGTCTCTCATGGTTCATCTCCCCTTCCAATTTCCCTCAACTCCCTTCTCCTCTCCATCTCCCCATGTCCTCCGTGTTATCTGTTATGCTCCGCAAATAAGTGAAACCATATGATAATTGACTCTCTCTGCTTGACTTATTTCACTCAGAATAATCTCTTCCAGTCCCATCCATGTTGCTACAAAAGTTGGGTATTCATCCTTTCTGATGGAGGCATAATACTCCATAGTGTATTCTCATGTTGGTTTTACCTTCAAAATAAGGCCATCTTTTGGACATGCCATCAATTTATCTATTTTGTCAAAAGCAATGTTTAAAAGTGATGCCTTTTACCTCAGGAAACTAACCATGGCAAGAAGTGAGAAATGGAGTAGGCAAGATGTTTACTGAATATACTGATTTATCTAACTCTATTTTTTAAAAATTGTTCTGAAGATTTTATTTATTTATTTGACAGACAGAGATCACAAGTAGGCAGCGAGGCAGGCAGAGAGAGAGAGGGAAGCAGACTCCCTGATGAGCAGAAAGCCCAATGCAGGGCTTGATCCTAGGACCCTGGGACCATGACCTGAGCTGAAGGCAGAGGCTTTAATCCACAGAGCCACCCACGTGCTCCATAACTCCAAGTATCTTAATTGCTTTTTGAAATACATGAGTTCAGATTTTTTTTTAAAATGAGGGCTGGTGGTGATCATCTAGCTCTCACCATACTATTGCGCTCATTTGGGTTGAAATGGTATTGCAATGCCCAAATCACTATTTTTAAAGTAATTTTCTACCTGATGTATTTGTTCACATTAATAAAAAATTATTTTGCCATAGTCATTTAAAGCCGCTGAAACAGCAAATGCAAGCTAGTCTAAGATGATCTAATTTGTACTTGCCACCACAGTATTTCTTCCGGGCATAATCAGCTACTCTGTCAGCATCAGTGAACCTCCTCTCTGTATGTTTAATGAGAAAATGTGGAGAAAGAATATCAAAAAATATTTTTATCAGGGCTCAATTTTCCATCCCACTTATAGTTACAAGATTCCCAGGCAGTAGATGAGGCTCAGGCAAAGGTGAAAAGCAGCTAATAATTTTGGTTTCTCATTTCTGGAGTAAGAACTAGGTAGAAAGATGGAGAGGGAAATTGTATAGGATTTAGTAATTCTGTAGTTATTCAAACACAGGAAAGAAAAAAAGAAAAGAATTTTAAACCTGCCAATGCCTTTCCCTTTACATATTCCCAGGAAATAGATTACGAAGATGAAATACACCTGCCAATGATACTGAACTTTATTTGCATGCCTAGACTGATAATATCCTAGAACATTATAGCAGAGCTTAGCTAAAACATTATATAATTGCCACTCAATAATAATAATTAAAATAAGTAGCATTTATAGAGTGCTGTGCAGTTTCCAAATTGCTTGGATACATACATCATTCTGTATTTATATCATCCTTAGCAAACACATAAAAACCAAACTTCCCCAGGATGTTTTAAGGAAAAAAAATGTTTAATCAAATAAATTTGGAAAATTGTACTTAAAGGAATTTAAAAAGGTGAGATGCATATAAAAAGACTATATATTACTAGAAAATAGAGTCAGTTTACATTGAAAAGTTACTTCTTTCTGGCCTTCTATTTTGTTCACATGTACTGTTTTGTTTAACTATGTGATGAAATACCACTACTTGCCTCCCATACACCCCACATACTCCACATTTCCACATAAGCACCATTGTTCCTATATTATGAGGATTCTCCTCTCCTAGGCACAGAGGCATCAATGCCCAGGGCATACAAGACCAGGTGGCTTGAGTTCCCTGCATTTCAATACTATCTGGGCCCCTACCAAGACCACCCTGAGAATATTCAGTGGAAAGTTGCTATGCTTTCTATGCAAATGCATATTTTTGAAAGTTCTCCAACCCCATCTTCACCTTCTCAGGAGGTGGCAATATTTAAATTGCAGTTTAAAAGTCTGTATATGTCAATGAGTAAAATATTGTTGCAGTTAAAGTAATAATTTCTGGTATGTCATACATATGTATGCATTCAGTTAATAAATAAAGACCCTACTTTATCCCAGGCACTGTTCTATGATTCGGGGATATGTATATGGAGGGAAAAAAAGCTTCTATTGAGGGGAAAGACAAAAAATGTAATGGATGAGGGCACCTTGGTGGCTCATTTAAGTGTCTGCCTTTGGCTCAGGTCATGATCCCAGGATTCTGGGATCAACCCCCACAGCAGGATCCCTGCTCAGTGGGGAGCCTACTTCTCCCTCTGCCTCTGCCTCTGCTCATGTTCTCTCTCTCTCTCTCTCTCAAATAAATAAATATTTTTAAAACTATAATGAATGAGTAAATGTCTGATATTTTATAAGGAAAGAAATGTTATAAATTGCAACAAGGTAAGAAGAATGAGTGCGCAGAATTTTAAATAAGGATATTAAGGTACATCTTATCAATAAGGTACATTTGAAAGAGAGATGAGGGGGATGAGGGAGAGGTGCATGCATACATCTGGGATAAAAAGATGCAATTCAAAGAGAACTGGTATTTCCAAAGCCCTACAGTATGATCATACTTGGCATGTTTGAGAAACTATAAAAAAGGTCAGTGTTGAGAAGTAGGTGGATAGAAGGTAGAAGATGCAGACATTATAGGTGTCTTACAAGACAATATGTTTTAAAAGACATGAGAAAAACAGAAGAGTCAGAGATAAGCCCATTTTCCATATCTCCATATTTTATAGTAATAAGTTAGGTTCTGTTTACAGATTGGGACTATAGTAAGCCATGTGGACTCAGGAAAACTTGAATATGTGTTTCTCATGCTTGGTTGAAATATGTATATGTTATGGCAAATATCTATGCATTTTCTGTATGATATAATAAACATTTCAGTCTATACTCTAACCAACTTTTATATGAGAGTAAGAGAGATAAAACAGAGAGAGAAAGAAAGAGAGAGAGAGATGTAAAACAAAAATATGTAGTAGCTAAGAATGCTTTTCTCTAACTTTGTGCCCTTTTCTGGCTCTTGTATCTTGAAAACACAGTCAAATACATTATGTAATATAGATTTGTAAGAAAATTCATCTAGCATATAACATCTAAGGCGTGTTAAGTTAATTTTTAATTGATTGCTTAAAGTAATAGCATTGTACGAATCAGCTGGAGTAAAATGAGAATAAATATGAGAAAGGATCTTCAGGCATTGAAAAACAACTGTGCCATGTATGGGTAGAAAAAGCTTAGGTATGCTAGGAAGCATGAAATATACAACTGTTATAGGAGAAAAATAATCATGATCCTTTAGTATCTTTCTATAATTTAGTAAAGCAAACAAGATAATAAAAACATCAAATTCATAATTTTAGCTTAGTAAAATAATCAAGCCTCAACTGGTCAAAGGTTCTTGCATTACAAATAAAGGGGTACAATTTTTTTATTCTGATAAGAAAAAAATCTCTAGCTACTACACGATTTCTTAGGCTCAGCAATAAAAAAGAATTTCTATAGAGGATGGCCAATTTCACAATTCCAGGGAAAAGCTACTGAGTGGATATGACTATTTCTTTTAATCAATGCTTACAATTTTATCTTTAGCTTAAATGTATATATTTTGGTACACTTATTTTCACAGAGATTTACATTTCCTTTAAAACTGCATGAACTACAATAATATAATATTTTTTTTTATAATGCAGGTAGGATATCAGTGTGTCCTGCACATATATAAAACTATGATAAGCAGATGGGGTAACAAAAACAAACAAACAAAAAAAAAACATAACTGAATAAGGTTCACAAACAATTCACACAGAGTTTATTTACAAAATGTGTTGAAAACATGATCTCACTGAAAATGATAGAATTATAATATCTCTCTAGGACCCAAGACGCTTGGTAAATGCAGGAAGCCATGTTCTTGGGTGGGTTAACCCCACCGAAATGTTCTCAGATGTTACATTGTAGAAAGAACACTTCCCATAAACAAGAGAGCTCTCTGGGGGGCATCTACAGGACTAAGTGGTAACTTTCAGGGAAGCAACGGTTTGGGAACTTTCCGTCATGCTGTATCATTAATGAATTGCCTGATTTATAACCAATGTAAATTTGGAGCTGGATCCCTTCCCAGAATGCTTCCAAGCAGCAGCAACACCATTGACACAGAAAAAGACAGCAGTTTGAGGAATTAAAAAAATTGAAGTTTTGGCCAAGGCATGAAGATATAATGGATCCTGAGTTCCAAAGGGAGAGCCAGACCTCATGGAGAATATAAAAAGTGAAATAGTAAACATGAATAATGTAACACTTCAACCTTTGCCACACCAAAGCTCCAAGGGGCTCCAGATATGGGGACAGCAGACACGGGCAGCATCTGCGAAGGGATTATTTAGGGAGAGGGTATGCAGTGAGTAGTCCCTCCCACACCAAAAGGGAAGAATGGGAAGGTGAAACCAGAGTAATTGAGGGCTACAGTGTTCAATGCTGAATTGTTGTGAAGGTTTCAATTTAGTATTTGCATAAATGTATTCATTAATGTTTAGCTTTCTCTCAGGAAAATATCATTAGAACAAGAACGACGGATGTCTTTTTTGTCCTATGTTGTACAAATTGCCCATACAGTCAGTAAGTGTATCATTTATCACAATCCCTTTGCAAATTTTTCATTCAAATAACTTTAAGAATATATATATATATTTTTTTTTTAATTTTACTATTTTTTTTTTAGGAATCTGGGTGGCTCAATTGGTTATGTCACTGTCTTTGGCTCAGGTCATGATCCTGGAGTATCAGGCTCCCTGCTCACCAGGGAGTCTGCTTCTCCCTCTGGCCCTCCCCCGCTTCTCATGCTCTCTCTCAAATAAATAAATAAAATCTTTTTAAAAAAAGAAGATTTTTTTTCTGTTAGGGAGTTTCTACTTATAACTTCATAGAATATTTCGATTACTTTTAAATAGACAAAAAAATACTTATTTAATGTTAGGTTTCCTCATATCTGCAGAAGAAGGAAAGTGATCCTCATAAATTGTAATGCCCCACATAGTATTCCAAATGTCTTTACTTGCTTTGGTGTATTTGATATGGATTACAGATTTTAAAAATTAAAAAGAAAATAGTAATTTATTCATATATCATGCCATCTAAGATAAATTAAGAAGCTATATTATTTAAATGTCAGGGAAAATTTATAATATTGTACTAGTACTTAAAATAGATATAAGATGATTTCCAGAATAATTTCATTATTATCTTATAATTGAGTATGAGCTAAGCTGATGAGAAGAAATATTGAAACCATCTTGTAAACATTAGTAATATTAACCCACCTTGGCCTCCTAAATCACTTTCAGACTCACCCATCACAGACCATGAACTAATTTAAAACTCCCAAACTTTTTAATTCAGAGCATTTCCAAGTGCCTGCAGCTGTAAGACGCATTTCAGGAAGAAAGAAGTGACGAAATGCCCAATTCACAATAATGGGTTTAATATGTAAGAAATGGCAGGCTACTGCTTTGCAAAGCACATTTTCTGCTTTGGCCCTTAGCCATATTTACCCAAATTTCTTAGGGGGATTTTTTTTTCCTTCCTTAGAATTGCTTCATGAAAGTAGATTCAAGAAATTATTTTAAGAGTCATTTAAAATGGGAAATCAGCAGAAAGTGGGCTTTTGGTTGATAGCAGCCAAAAACATTGTAAGGAGCATTGAAGGTTGTGTAATTTTGAAAGGATTGTGTTTCTATGCATTGTATTCAGTAGTCTACATGAGCAAAAGCGATAAGAATAAAAGATTTAGCAGACTCTATTGCCTGCGATGCTGGCAGCCTGCCAAACTCAGAGAGGTAACAGCTATCCCACCTCTTTGTCTTCAGAGTTAACATTACCCTTTGCCTGCTAAATAAAAGAAAACGTGCCCATTGAAATCTGCAGCATGAAGTCACACCCACTTAAGTTGTGCTTGCTTTTCCTTCATACAAAATATTTGTGTATCTGCTAGCAGGAGGTCAAATCCTTACCTAGCGTATAAATTGTAGAAAATACCATGTTAATTGCTGACATGACAATAAAGACATAAAATCTTAGTTAAGTGTACTTTATTATATTGTTTGCATCTGACAGTAAATTGATATAGTTGCATTAAATCTACTTTTGCTGCATTTATATATACATATTGATACATATATGAAGAGAGAGATAGGTGGGGTGAGGGGTGGGAGCATGCGGCCTGGAGAGTTCAGGACAATGTATTCTTCATTGTTTTAAGAAATAAGGGTTGCTTCCTATCTCTTATTGTCCCTTATAATACAAGTGTTTGGTTAAGCTAGTTTCTAATTTTCTATCACATGACTTATCATTTAGGTATTTCAGGAAAGAGAGAAAGAGAATACATATCATCCAATTAGTGGATTTTCTGAACATAAAGTGAGGAGAAAAGAGAAAGAAAATAGTGCGACCTATTAAACTTGTCTCTTTGGAACAAGGAATCTGTTTGTTTGAGGAACTGAGCAACGTCCTAAAAAGGAACTCAGTCTCTATGAAATAGAAGCGATATGCATAATCTGTCCAAAAATGCAGGTTGGTTGCCCGAGGGGAGAGGAGATTCTCAGTATATAGTGTGATGATTTCCCTTGAAGTAGCCCCCGCCTGATTCCCTATAGACTTGTGACTCATGAGTGAATCTTCAAAAAAAAGGGACACGTTATGTTGTTGTGGAATGTAACTCAATACTTGAAAGGAACAAAAGGGAAGAAGGCTCTCTTTCCAATGTGGCTTCAGTATCCAGTGGAATCTGATGTGCACAGAGTAATGGGCAAGAAATGATGCAGTGAAGGAACTTACAGGAGGAGAGAGTACTCAGAAAATGTAGCACGACTTTAGCATGGCTGAATGGATGGCTACCATCATGAGCCAGTGCAAAACAGAGAATGTTCATGAACAAATGTGAGGGGAAACAGTAGCAGAGGAAAATATAGGTGCTGGTATATTGAGTTACTGTTTATTCAATGTTTAAGCCAATATAGGCAATGCCCTATGTCCTTCACAAACATTATTTCATTTGATCCCCATAGTAAGTCTTTTAAGTTAGATATTATAATCCCCATTTTGCACATGAGGCAGGTGATTACTTAAGAGCAGATATTTTAGGGGTGCCTGGGTGACTCAGTGGGTTAAGCCTCTGCCTTCAGCTCAGGTCATGATCTCAGGGTCCTGGGATTGAGCCCCACATTGGCCTCTCTGCTCAGCAGGGAGTCTGCTTCCCCTTCTCTCTCTCTGCCTGCCTCTCTTCCTACTTGTGATCTCTCTCTGTCAAATAAATAAATAAAATCTTTAAAAAACGGAGCAGATATTTTAAAACATATCATCATCCTCTCATACTTGAAAACATGCAATGATTCCATCTCTAAGGGCTGAGGAAATGGAAATGTTGGATTGTAAATCATTATTAGAAGAGCAAAAGCAGGAAGTGATGACATTAATAAGAAGTTATAAGTAGAACAATATATGGTAACTCTTTATACACGCTCCTAAAGTGTTAGCAAAGAGAGACTGTTAGCTGTATTTCAAGAAAGATTCGGTCCAGCTGCAGTGGAGCTCTATCTACCCAGTTTCTGATGTCGCTCCTGATTCCCTGCTGTCCACTCTCAATGAGAAACAAGTGGGTCAGGAAGCTGCAGCACAGCCATGGCTTTTAAAGGTCCGGGAAGGACACCTGTGCAACCACACGTGACCATTCACTGAATTAGAATGACTCCAGCAGCAGCAAGGTAACATTTTCGGAGAAGTTATGCCCTAATTTGATGAGAGGGAAAAGGAAAAGAATCTCCAAGAGAAAGGACCAGACCAGATGCCCAGAAAACTCTGAGAATCACTACAGGAAAATCTTCTTGTAGTGAAGATTCTAAGACTTGGTATCATTTTCAGGTGAGGATCCACAAATGACTCATTGACTTGCACCATCCCTCGGAGATTGACAAGCAGATTATTTCCATCACTATTGAGCCAGGAGTGGAGGTTGAAGTCACCAACTGCTGATACTTAAATCAACCTTTTTAATAAATTTATTATCAGTTGCTTAAAGAAAAAAAGATTCGAGATGAAAATATAATGATACTAAATAAGATCACTGAAATATTAATAACATAAGAGCTGGGACCAACAGTTTAGATAAGTATCAAAGACTTATGTCATGACTACACCCAAGAAGGAAAATCAATGTTTCAATAATGCCTCCCCCAGATTATGGAGACTTGTGATGAGCACTGGGTGTTGTATGTAAGTGATGAATCACTAAAAGCTACTCCTGAAACCAATATTACACTATACGTTAAATAACTAGAATTTAAATAAAATTTGAAACAAATGAACAAACCAAAAGAATGCCACCCTTTGGTAAGAATAACACAAGCTATAAGTTACAGATTGACAATTAAATTCTGGAAGGACTTCACTCTCCGTTCTGCCCCTCCCACACTATCTCTTCACCCCTTTTTTTGGTACAGATTTGAAAAGTAAGAATAATGCAAGGAAAGGTAAAATCTTAAGTCTCCTGTATTTTCACGTTCAGGTGTTTTCTTTCTAGCCTCTGTGTACAACTTTTGTCATCACGAATTATCCTAACAAATTAACTGGGATCCTCTAAACTAATAAAAAAAAAGGTTGGGGCGCTTGGGTGGCTCAGTGGGTTAAAGCCTCTGCCTTCGGCTCAGGTCATGGTCCCAGGGTCCTGGGATCGAGCCCCACATGAGGCTCTCTGCTCAGCAGGGAGCCTGCTTCCTCCTCTCTCTCTCTGCCTGCCTCTTTGCCTACCTGTGATCTCTATCTGTCAAATAAATAAATAAAATCTTAAAAAAAAAAAAAAGGTTAAGCAATTTATCCATAGTTAGTAGGTAACAGAGGTGGGATTTGAAAACAGTCTGATTTGAAGAGCCATGCCTTATTTTTTAACCTTTTATTTTGAAATAATTATATATTTACAGGAAGTTGCAAGGTAGTACCGAGCAGTGCCATGTACCCTTTACCCCTTACCCCTCAATGGTTACATTACACACAACTACAGTATAATATCAACACGAGGGAACTACCATTGGTGCAAAGTATGTATGTGCTTTCATGTTATTTTATCCCATGTGTAGACTCATGTAATCACCACTACAACCAAGAGACGGCACTATTCCGTACCACAGAAATTTCCTTCAGACTACCCTTCCAGAGTTGCACCCACTCTCTCTCCTTGACTATCTCTAAATTCTGGCAACCATTAATCTGTTCTTCATTCTATATCTTTATTTCAAGAATCCTGTAGAAGTGGAATCATATAGAATGCAGTTTTTTGAGATTTACTTTTTTTTCACTCAGGATAATGCCCTGAGGTTTATTCAAATTGTTGCACCTATTAATATTTTGTTCTTTTTTATGGGCAAGTAGTTTTCCACGGTATGGCTAAATCACAGTTTGCGTAACTAATCACATGAATATTTTGATCATTTCACTGTTTGAATATAGCAAAAATCTTCTATGAAAAATTAAGTATTTATTTTTGTGTAGACTTTAATTATCATTTCTCTGAAATTAATTTCTAGAATGTAATTGCAGGATTATAAGATAAGTGTATATTCAGCTTTTTTTTTCTTTTTCCCAAGAAATTGTCATTTTTTTCCAGGATAGGGAGCCATGTTTTAGCCACTCTATTTTAGTGCTTCCTAAATTTAAAAAAGCCACATCCATCCAGCCTCTAATATGGTCTCCAGTGATCCTTGCCTCCTCCTGGAATCTATAACCTGGTGTGATCTCCCATGGCTAAGAGTTTATGACAGAAGTAATTGTAAATACTTCCAAGATTAGTTGTTTTTTTTTTCTTTCTTTCTCTCTTCTCTCTGTCTCATTCTCTCATCATTTGTTCTAGAAAAAGCCATGTGATAAGCCCTATGAGAGAAGCCCAGTGGTTAAGAACTGAATCTCCTTCCAAAACCACATAGGAGAACTTAGGAGTGAATTCTTCAGTCCCACTTAGGTCTCCAAAAATGATAAACCTGCCCAATACCTTGACTGTAAACTTATCTGATATCCTAAGCCAAACTTAACCAGCTTAGGGATCCAAGATTCCTAACACACACACACACACACACACACACACACACACACACACACGAAATAATAACTATTGTTTTAAAAAGCTGTTTTTGTGTGCTTCATCATGCAACCATAAATAGCAAATAAATATTTTTATATAGTAGGTATAATGCTACAGTGATAAGAACTTAAAATATGAGTGTGTCTTTGCAAGTAGGTATGCCATGTTGCGTGAGCTGAAAAAACTTAAGGGATTTTGAGATTAGGGTATACAGAACTGTAGCTTCTCTTTTGTGTTCCTCTTTCTCTCGCTTTCTTATCACTTGCAGTGGGAAAAGACATGTTGTGAGCAGCCCATATGGCAAAGGACTTAATCCTACTGTCAACAGCAACATGAGCAATCATAGAACCATATTCCTGAATCCCAATCAAGTCTTCATATACTCTAACTCTGGCCAACGCACTGACTAAAACCTAATGACACAACCTAAACTAAAACCATCCAGCTAAATAGTTGCAACATTCCTGTCTTACAGAAACTGTGAGATAATAAATGTACTTTTAAGCCATTAAGATCTGGGGTTGTATGCTATGCAGCAATAGACAACTACAATGTATAGTTACTCATAAGACTTAAGAATAAAGATATCCACAAATAGAGAAGCATGGATAAGATTTACCAGATGCAGAAATAATTTGGGAAAATTTCTATAAAATTGTTCACATTTCAAACACAGACGTCCATGATATTGTCTTAGAAAGACATAACTAGATTGTGGTTATAATTTGGAGAATACATCTTTAACACACTGCAGTTTACCCTCTTTGAGTAAAACAAAAAGGGTCATTAGTGTGTTTCTTGCACTGTTCAGGAGAGCAAATATCCTGACCAGGTAGTGTGAATTGACTTGGCCAGTGTTTCTCCCTATTGAGGGTAACATAAAATTGATGATGCTATGTCATCCAGTCAACTCTGGCTCTGATCGCACATTCACCAAGCCACCTTCTAATTATAACCTGACTTAGTACACAAATTTTCCTAGAGGAAGAGCAGTTCACTAGCTAATTGGTATTATTTCTAAGCTACTTCCCTTCTGTGACCAAAATAATAAATAAATATTCAATTTAACGGTTTTCAGTTTAAGTGTTTTGTGGCCATGTTAGCAAAAGCCAGCTAGCATAATCCTGATCAGTTTCTGGGTGCCCCCCAAAAATGAGTTTGTTAATCTTTAAGTCCAAAGAACATGATAACTGCACTCATCTTAACAATTAGCGAGCTTGCCTCTGATCTCCATAAGATAATCACTGACTTATCTCATTCTACATTCAATACTGTGATTTTTAAATTTCACCATGTCACTTATCTAACCAAATAACACTTACTAGTAGCTTTCAGGAAAATTATGAAAATAATCCCATTGCATTTTTTACAAAACAGCTGAATGAATGAATGATGGGTCAGATAATTTTGTGAATCCCAAGTTCAAAGGAGACATTTTGAATGTATTAACAAGGCAGCATAACAAGCCAGTGAGAATGGTGCAGGCACCTTATGGCATAATGTTTTGTGTGGTATATGCTTCAGTTTTGTCAGCCAAGCACAATTTTACAAAGACCTTGTAGTTAGAATCACAGTGCTTGAGAGTAATCATTCTGCATTTTGGGATTTGCCTTAAGAGAGACAGAAGGCCAGAGGCTTCTGGGTTGAGAACAAATTACAGAAGAAAAAGAAAGCCTTGCATCTTTTATGAACTAGGTTACTGTCCAATCAATGGGTCATTTGACCTTTATCATTTTAATTAAAATTGGTTCACTTTAATGACATAAAATATGTTGATTTGAGCTATTCTTTTCAGAGTCTTGAAAATTTTGCTAGAAAGTAGTAGTCTCCACCTTTCTCATGGTACCTATCGATTCTGTTTACTCTTTTTCTTTTGTCCTGATTCCTCTTTTCTTTGATTTTTACTTCAATATGACTTTTTCTTTTTATTCTTTCTCCTTAGTAATTTTATGAAGATGACACTCCATCTGGACCAGTATATACCAGGAGTCATAACAACTCTGTACCTCATAAAGTTAGAAAGAACCCTTGCTCATCCAAAATGTCTATTCATTCCCTGCATTGTTAGATGTATATCTGGATCTTAGTTTCAATATATTTTAATTCAAACCCTGTCATTTGACAATGAGTCCAAAATGATCCTCTTATCTTTTTGGTCGTTTTTAAATTTTTATTTATGTGTTTATTCATTTATTTAAAAATTACTGAGTCCATACTGTGTATTAAAGAAGTTAGATTTAAAGTAAGAAAGGGAGAAAGGGAGAGAGAGAGAAAGAGGAAGAGCGAAAGAAATGGATCCTACTCTTAAAGGTCTTACAATCTAACAGAAGGGCATGAAAACAAATGAGTATACTCAAATGCTACAGTGTTCATATAGCGGCAAATATTCCAAAATAAAACTCATTACTTTCTAAATGGGTATTCTTTTCTAGACCAAGTTCATCTGGTCAAATGTCCTTATTTTTTAAAGTTACCTGGTAATAACTGTCCTAACTTTATTATATTTTTTGATTTGCTGTACTTTGGCTGTATATAATTAGATATTTGGGTTATCAGTCCTACTTTCAACTCTGAGATACAAAAAAAAAAAAAAATCCTTCATAAAATATCTGTAATTCCCTTAAGATGACCTTTAGAACATTCCTAAAATGTTTCTTTGGCTCACAATTTTTTGTTTGTAATGTTTCTGGAGATTAAGAAAAATCAATATGACCCAGGTAAAACAAGTAAGGAGTAAATATCTGAAGAATAATACCAACTAGCAGAAAGGAAGTTAACAATTTTTTGTACACAAGATACTGTGTTATTTATGAAAGTAAGTATATATCCATATCATTTTATAGAAACTATGGTGCAAAATATATAATAGAATCTATATTCCTTTGGATTTTAGAAAATAAATGCCTTTCTTTCTCTTTCCATAACTATATTTCTATAACTATATTAATAGTTCAACAACCAAAGGTATGATAATTCACACCTTTGGATTAAAAAACCTTGGATCAAACCTTAGGATTAAAAAAAAAAAGACTCTCACTAACCTCAGAACACTTCACACAAATTTTACCACCAAATGATTTACAAGAATAGGTTCTGTTTTTCAGAGGGATTTTTAGATTTTAGGATTGCCAAAAAAACAATTGTAAATCTTTATTTAATCTAATTTACAGGTGAAGAAACTGAGGTTTATAAATATAAATTACCCATCCTGATGATTATTGGCCAGATATAAATGACCAAGATTATCACATTAATATTTAGTAGGAAGTATTCAGTTCAACAAAGATTTACTCAGTAGAGATTCAGACTTACACCTGCCATAATTCATAGTATCGTCCGTGCTTTTCCCATTACCTCAAGTAATGGAAAATTAGTACAAAATACTTTCTCCACAAGGCTTGGTATTTGTAAACGTCATATAACATTTTTTTCTGTTTGCCATGATAATAATGTATATTGTAAGAATTTTATTCTAAAATATTTGCTTTTAATTTAGGAACTTCCAATTTTTCTTCCCACAAGGCGGGCACAGAGGAGAGTCAGACACTGATGGCAATTCTCACCTGCTCTGTTATGCTTTAGCATAATTAAGAAAAGGATATAATAAGATACTTTACCTAAAGATAACTAATATGTTTTCATCAAAGTCCTAAAATATTTAACTTCAAAAGAGGAGACATGGTGCTCCTAAGATATAAGCTAACCATACTATGATAGCAATTAAATGGTACTATATACTGAAATTTATAGTCCTAATGGTTTTTCAAAAGTGTACATTTCTTTCTTAACCATGATTTTATTTTCTGAATCTAACTTCATTTCAAAAAAGTCTTTCCATGTAGAAAATTTCATAATGGACAAAACTCTCAAGATTTACTGGATCATCAAATACTTTTCTTCATTTCTGATGAAGTCATTTGAAATGTCCTAATAGTCAGTAGCCATACCTCTAAAACATTTTAGGGGGTGAGGGGATTCTCCCAAAATAGGAATGTTTAAGAATTTAACCTGACACAAGAGCTTGACTTCTTGGCTCCTGATGTTAGTGCTATTTCCCCTCATTATACAGTGAGATATATTTATACAATATAATTAGTGGTTTTAGTCACCATTCATTTCAGAGTAAAGGGCAAACAAAATGAAATGTCTGGAATGGGTGTATATGTTAAATTAATAAAGTTATTTTATTTTATCCTCCCCTTCTACTAGAGAAGCTCACTGCAAAACTACAGTAAATAAGCTAGCTCTTATTATCCAATTATCCACAAATATGTGTATGATTTAGCTCTATTTGTAAGAATTCCAACAATGAGAAAGTTAAGAGTTTCACAATTATCTGACAAAGCCCCCATTCTCTCTCTACTCCTCCTTACTTTCAGATTTCAAAAGACCAAATTAGCACTACTGAATAAATTATCTTAATGCTATACTACTGCTTCTAAGTACATACAAACAGAAAATATGATTTCCGATTCTAAACAGAGAAGAGGGATCCAGGGAGATCAAAAGAAATACAGCCCGCAATGTGTGCTAATCACTGGATCATTTGAGGTTTTCAGAGTTACATCCTAATGAGAATGATGACTTCCCCAAGGTTCCGATGATATACCAGTCCTGGCCAACACTTTGATTTTAGCCTAGTGAGATTGTGAACAGAGAATCTAGCTAATTTGTACTCAGACTACCAACCCATGGAAATGGCAGGATAATAAATGTGTTTTGTTTTAAACTCTTAAACTTGACATAATTTGTTATGCAGCAATAGACAATGAATACGATTTATCATGCTTATTCATTAGAAGATTCGGTTATGTAAAGATGTCGATTCTCAAGTCAGTCCAGAAACAGACTGGCATGTATACAGTCATTTGATTTATGACAAAGTTGACCTTGAATTGAAGTGGAAAAAGATGGTTGATTTAATAATTGGTGTTAACAGATCTACAGGAGAGCCACATGGGAAAAAATCTATCTTGACCTTTATCTTACAGCATAGTTAAATGTCAATTCCAAGAAAGCTGTACATCTAAATATAAAAAGATAAAACAATAAAGTTCTATGCAATATCATGACATGGAGGTTTGGCAATTACTTCTTATGCAAGAAAAAAGTCACTAACCATAAAGGAAAAGTCCAGTTGTTATAATTCAATTTTATTAAAATAAAAATTAGTTCTCTCAAATAATCAACAAGTGAAAAGCAAGTCACTGAGTGAAAGAAGATAAACATAATACATTTTATCTCACCAATGAAAAGCATCTAGAATGTATAATAATCTTATATCAATGAAAAAAATCATACTATTCGTTTAAAAAATAGGTAAAAGCTTTATAGGTCTTTCACAAAATTGGTAAATCATATGGTCAATAAATATTTGAAAAACTTCTCAAAATCCACATCCATCAGAGAAATGTCTATTAAAATACAGTACCACTAACATCCACTAGAATGGCTAAAATGGAAATGACTAAAGAAATTGTATTTTGTAAGAATAAATACACAATTGTTAGGATCAAGTAATGACTTGCATGACATAGTTGGCATATGTTATTAGTCTATCTTCTCTAGATGGAATACTAACTATTGTATACAAGATATACCTTTCTTTGCAATTTGAAGGCATTATTAGCCTCACATTCAACATTTGTTTCATAATTTTCTCAAAATATAATTTTCTTGAGATAAATAACAGATTTTTGTGACATCAAAAAAGGTATGAATCTGTAGTATTCCAAATGCAACAATGACCTACAGTACTTATAATCCAGGAGTTGCCTGATAGGGCCATCTTAGATTCTTCTTTTTTAAAAATTTTTTATATTTATTTTTCTGATTGTAAGGAATTCATATTTTATACCAGTGAGGGAACACTGTCACAAAATGCTAGTGGGATGGTTTCATCATTCAAGTTCTAGATCCAGGGTCCCTGCAACCAAAGGGGGTTTACAAAGTTGTTTGGTTAGTCTATATAACTAGCCAAAGAAGGATCACCTTCATATGTGTGAAATATAAAGCTAAAATAGCATGAGCCGGCTAGTTTAGAAAGCAGTAATAACTGAGGCTCTGGGTGGAAAAGCCTAAATTGGGGGAAGAGGGAACAGAGATTGGAGAATGATATATATAATCCAGTCCCTTTTTGGAATACTAAATGATTTAAAAACATATATTTGCATACTAGAAGGAAAATGTCTGAAAGAATATATAGTAGTTATGTCTGGATAATAAGACAATTAACTAACGCTTTTGTTCTTTTCTGTTTTTATTCTAATGTTCCTATTATAAATATGCATTTTAATTGCATATTTTTTAAAAGATTCTTTATTTTAAGACACCACAAAATAAGCATTCATTTTTTTCCCTGTGAAAAAATAGTTCAATAGAGGTCAGTATTACATTGATGAGTAAGATAAATATGGTTTGTATTCAGGAGGAGCTTATAGTTTAATAGAAATGATGCAGAATCAATAAAAAATCTAATAATACATAGTAAGGGCAATGATAAGTTAGATACAGAATTTTATGAGACTATTATCAAAGGAAACTGATAGAGTAAGAGCTAACCTATAGCAATGGAAAAGAAATAACTATAAGAAATTCTTCAAAAATGGCAATTTTCATTAATTAATCATATTTCACTATTCTGAAATATAAAGTATACTTATATTCTGTTTCAATTTTTATTACCTTAACCCTGGGGATGAAACAGCTAAGGTACTATCTGCTCCATCCTTAATCTCCCCACCCTGGAGTATTTTACTATTAAAATCAGTGGCCTGACTGTTCACGTTAGAAAAGGCCTAATCTGTGGCACCTGGGTGGTCTATTAGGTTAAGTATCTACCTTCTGCTCAGATCATGATTTGGAGTCTGGGATGGAACCCCGAGTCAGGCTCCCTGCTCAGTGAAGAGCCTGCTTCTCCCTCTGCCCCTCACTCTTCTAGGACAGTCTCTCAAATAAATAAATAAAAGCTTTAAAAAACCTTTTTTTTTTTTTTTTTTAATGAAAAGGCCTAATCCTACAATTTCTTCTTCATAGTCTCTTTTGGTTCAAAAATGATGTTGATAAAACCTAATAGATTTAGCAACTCTCAATAACAACATTATCATCAGAAACAAAAGTACTTTATCATCATTTAGAAAATAAGGCAATTATCACATCACTAGTAGCATTCTAGTTTACTCAGAAATATCCTTTGAAGAGAATATGTTTCATATTTGCTTTTCATCAAATATTTTAAGTATTTTCCTTATGAATTTCAAGTGGCACTGATGCTGGTTTATTTGTTTTTTGTGTTCATATTCTCTTCAACTATGTGCACTCTTGGGAGCAAGACATGACATTGTAGCACATGTTGTTAAAGTATCTCTTTCACTGCTAAACTGTGCAGTTTTTCTTGACACAAAATCCTATGTAGACCTTTGTACAATATGTTCAGTTTAAATTCCCCTGTCTGCTATTCCAAGAAAAAAAAGGCTATAAATACTAAGCCAGGAACAATGATAATAAAGTATAGCCAATTCAGGACACCTGGGTGGCTCAGTCAGTTGGGTATCTGCCTTCTGCTAGGGTCATGATCCTGGAGTCCCAGGAGTGAGCTCCTCCCCCACCTCCCTGCTCAGCGGGGAGTCCTGCTTTCTCTCACTCACTCTCTCTTGACTAAATAAATAAAATCTAATATATATATATATATATACATATATATATATATATATCCAATTTAGCATATATATGTGTATTTTGGAATATACGTAGATCCCTAAATTTTAACAAATGCGTTATCTATAACTATAATGTGTTTAAAATAATTAAATTTTGAAGGGCTTATGATTTCTGAGCAAACATCAGTTTCAATTGGGCAGCACCATACTGAAAATGGCTGGGAGTCCCCCACTGACAAGAGCTAGAGGAAAGGCTTTTATAAGGCGGACATAGAAGCAAAGCATAGAAATTAGTTCCCTAGCTATAGCTTAAACAGTTGTCTTATTTGAGAAAGCCTACTTGGCTGTTTGTGATTGGTTGTTCTTGCATTTTGCTTTCTTAACCTTGAGGCATTTATAGGAATTGACTGGCTTAGGTTTCAGTTTGGTTGCCAAGGTATTATAACCACCCAGGTCTAATGGCTTCTTTGTTTAATTACTTTAACATATGTGACTTGTATATCTGTATTCTTACTATAATGGTAAACTTACACATTGGCATATTTTTGCATTCAAAGCTGCATAGTAGGAAAGTCTGGGTTGTAATTTCCCTTTTCTCCCTTTCTGTTCTCTTAGGAAATTCCAAGATTCTAAAAGTCAGTGCCTGTGGAAATGAATCATTAACATTTCAAATGAAGTATCAAAATCAGTATATGCAAATCATAATTCTGATACCCACATGAACTTATGCCAAGTGGCCTATTTGCAATTACCACACTTGACTTTACTGTTTATAAAACAGAGATATCTTAACTTTAATCATTGCATCATCCATATGTGATTCCATCTTTGAGCTTTTGAATACACGCCAGCCAGGCAAGACAAATAATACTCTTTATAACACCTAGAGATCCCTGTAAGATCCAAATAGATAGCCTACTGGGTTACCAGATGCACTGTAGTACTACAATATTAAAGGAACAGATGCTCTTTGTTAACCTCATTTTCTAACAAAAAATAAGCAAAGTTTTAAAAATAGGGATTGGGAAGGAATCTTAGAAACTTAATCTTCAAATATCAGGAAGTTTGAAAGATATAATTGAAAGTGTTGGCTAAGATCATAAAGCTAAAGATGAAGGGAATCCTTTGATAACAAAGAGAACAGACATCAGGAACCAAATGGTGATGTTAAGCAAATAAACATAATGCATCGTGGTAAATATGGCATATGTAACAAAGAACAGGGAAAAAAGTTCCCGAGGCAATCTCAAAAATGTTTTTGTTTTGTTGTTGTTTTAGTAAAGAACAAAGCTTGTTACTACATAAACTTTGTCAAACTGACTTTAAAAAAAGAAAAGAAACTGTTCAATTCAAGTCAGGGCAAAAATGCCTAATTTTGAGGAAACAGCACTCTAAGGATTTCAAATACAAAGAGAGAAAAATAATGTTTTATAGGTAGTGATCCATGCATTGCCTTACAAGTAAGAATGAGAAATGAAGAAAACTAAGGAGCTCTTTGAAACTCATATTGTACCAGGTAAATCACAAACAAAAAGACCAAACCTTAAATTGTCTTTGTCTTCTTAAAAAGGTTAAAAAATAAAAGACATGCACACACATAGAGGACTGCATGTAAAATGGGTCAGTGGATTGCTTCACTCATAATTTTCTGGTTGTGACTGTGCACTGTAGCTATGCGAGTCATCACGGTTGAAGGCTATATGAGATCTCTCTGCATAATTTCTTACAACTGCATGTGAATTCCCAAGGATCTCAGACTAAAAGTTTAAAAAATAAAATAAAGGCAAATAAAGAATGACCTGTGTAATCATATCAGAGTCATTGTGAAAATTAATTACTCTAAGAAATTTAACCTTGTAAAGAAATGAAAGAAAATTAATCTGATAAATTTCCTTTAAATGGTCTTATACCCTATATTTAGGGATGTCATTAAGACCCTGGGCTAATTTAACAGGAGAGTATTTAAAATTGATGAGCTAAGAGAAAATTCAAAGGCCCAGAAGTGGACAGTGTATGAGTATTTTAAGAGACCTTCAAAGAGTAACTTAGTAAATAAAAAAAAAAAAGAGTGATCATATAGCTAAAATTTAAAACACAAACAAACAAAAATATCAAGAATGAAAATACCAGGAGTTTGGGAGTTTCTTAAAAAGTTAAACATATGCCCTTGCATTTACCCAACACCTTTGCAATTCTACTATTAAGAATGGAAATTTACAAAGGAGAAATAGAAATTCCAAATTAATATCAATAAGAATGTCTGTGGTTTCCTCACTCACAGTAGCCCATAAAATGAGAAAAACCTTAATGTGTTTAATAGGAGAATGGATAAATAAATGTGGCTTATTAATATAATGGAATACTACTCATCAATAAAAAAGAGTGTACTACTGACATGAGCAACAATATGGATGAGACCAAAAATATTATGCTAAGCAAAAGAAGACAGACACAAAAATAAATAATTCATGATATATTAAATTCATCATAAAGTAAATTTATTATAACTAATTTCTTTGGATTTTTGCTCAGCTTGTTCATGAGAAAATAATGAACAATTACCCTCAAATTTTCAATTGCCTTTAGGATTCCCTATTGTCAAAATCCGTACTAACTTCAAATGTATTTTATTGACTTTTTATCTAGGTTTATTTTCAAAAAGCAGTCAACTGATCACCAAAATGAATTTTCTCTAATCCAGTTTGATGCTATTGACATTGCATTGTTTTCTATCTACACAGCCCACAAAAAATATTATTATTTCCGCAGACTGTTCAATGCTAGAACTCTTTTACCTAAAAGGATGATTATTGTCTTTAAAATTACTAGCTGAATTGTGAAATTTCTCTGTTTACTTCTAGAACTTTTACACACCATATTCTCACTGTACATAACGATGGCATGGTAAAGAGCCTTGTTAGTACAAAAGTATAGGACACCAGAACAAAACTAGCTCATAATCTTGGAATTAAAATATCCTTAGGGGCACAATAGTGACATATCAGTGAATTAAAATTGGCAGGTGCAAAGTTTCCAGCACATCCAGATAATGTTGCAGCTCTAATAAACTTGCTGTTTTACCATTATTTTACCAGCAGGTGGTAAAATTGCTCCCTAATTCAATATTCTACAGTGACTCAACTACACCCTATCTATGCTTCTATTGTTTCTTCTTCTCTTGCCATTATAAACTCCACATTCTTTCAAAATTTATTTCTGCTTACTCAGAGCTTTTTTTTGTCTAATAAGTTCACCTCACTACTTTTATCTTTGTGTTTCTGGCTTCTGTGCTGCTCCTCATTATTGCTATTTCTATGTGACCTTTTTTATATAAACCACAAAAGAGGATCCAACTGAATTGGCCAATTACAACATATGGCAAATAATACCAGTACTGAAGAGTATAGACCTCTCATACTGGTATCCTTATAGATTATTGATCATTCTACATGGGTGACTTTGGAAGAATCCCTTCTCCAATAATCCATGGCTAGATTTGCAGCATCATGTAGAACTAAAAACAGAGTAATGCATGAATTAGGAATCCCTCAGAAGGGAACTGTGAAATGCCAGGCACACAGAGGCTCTCTGGAAAGATGCCTGTAGCCAGAGGTCACCTTGCATGGTGTACCCCAATATATTCATTTATTAGTGTCTCTTTCAAGGACATCTCTTTCATTCCATGGATCTGTGTTCATATTGGTGAAGCAGTACCATATGATTAAAACAATACCTTTGAAATTCTTTAAATATCTGGCCATTGAAAATGCCCCTTCATATTCTTCATTTTCTAAATCTTAACCATTTGGTGCATTTGTCTTATTAGGAACAAATTTTAGAATAATTTTGTCCGTTTCAAAAAAAAAACCCTCTTCCTTGAAAATTAAGTTGGAGCTGCATTTTTATAGGTTTCAAGGGTAAATTGGCATCTAAAATATTTATTCATTCCACCAAGTCACTTTAGTGGACTAAAATCCATTGAACCAAATGCTTCTAATCCAAAAAATTCCAATAGTTCCATATTGGCAAAATGAAATTAAACAAGAAAATACCAATTGTAGTATGGCTCAGCAGCTACATAAGAAATGTTTTGTGATACTTCAGTAAATGAAAATGACTTGAGGATATAAGAATGATACTAATTTCTCTAATATGATAGCTCAGAAATTTAAAATATAAACATTGCTTGAAAAATAATAACTATTTTGTAAGCAGTTACTACGTTCCAGAGTTCCAAGTGCTTAACATGTATGGAACATTTAATCCTCAGTGGGGGATTCATCAATCTCATTTATCAAATGAGGAAATATTCGTAAGAGGTTAAGCAACTTGCCTAATGTAACACTGCTATTAAGTGGTGGAAAAAATGAACTCCAAGTTCTCTAAGTTTGATCTAAAAGCTGTATTCTTAAATATTATGCTTGATTTACCTGTGAAATATAAAAAGTATCAATTTGGGGTGCCTGGCTGGCTCAGTTGGTAGAACCTATGATTCTTGATCTCAGGGACGGTGAGTTTGAGCCCCACTGGATGTAGAGTTTACTTAAAAAAAAAAAAGAAAGCAACAATTTAATTTAGCAAAAAGCATTTATTTGTGATATATATTAACTTTCACACACGTTTAAAAAACTTTAAAAAGAATGTAAGTTTTGTGTAAGCAAAAATCAATACATATTATCACTACACTATCTATATTTCCCAGATCTTTATGTGATTATTAAATAAAGTATTAAAACCAGCCTATTAATTTGAGAACATATTTTGAAGTGTATTTGCCTCAGGCATCAAAATACTTTTAAAAATTAATCAGTTCTTAATTAAAATCATTACTCTTGTCATTTTCATTTTAATATTCCTCCCTAATTCTTAATTTCAGAAAAAGTCATTCATTCTCTTATTCCTTCAAAAACAAGTTACTTATGATCTGCTATGTGCCAAGCATCATGATGCCATAGTAATGAAAGGAGACTTGGAACTATAATCTTGGTTTTCCTTAGAGGTTAGATTCTAACAAAAAGCATGACAAATAGTTGTAATAACTGCTATTATTGGCAGGTATGAGGTGCTATGTAAATATACTGGAATACCTAAGTCATAAGTTGGGTTGAGAAAATCTTTCCATAAGGAAGTAACATCCAAACAGACATCCAAGGATGAGTAAAAATTATTATAGAGAAAGGGTAGTAGGGCCAGACAGAATGACAAAATGACTGCATGTCCACAGGTGGTACGACTGGCGAATAATTTGAAAAGGGACTGTCAGAGGATGATGGCCACGTTGCTGGCTCCAGAGCTCGGGTGAATGTTAATATTTCCTTCAATTTTCATTTTTAAACCATTTTCATTACCCATGATCTCCATTTAACCTGAGAACAACCTTTTGGTTGATACAAAGGTATTTTCTAGCTTAAAATACAAAAGGGTTACATGGTTTGCCTGAAGTATCAGCTGAAGAGAAGGTGATTAGTGGAAAGCACATAGAATTAATTTCTTTTTACCATTATTTATACTCAATTTTAGGACACACATCTAATACTACTGTCTAAAGTACAATATGTCTTCTTTCAATCTAGACTGCTATCCGAATTCAGGTCTGTGTCATATTATCCCCTCTGCTCCCTAATGTAGAAATTCCTCACTGGCTATCCTGACAGGAGCAATCCATCATCATTGCAGCCGAACAATTCTGATCTTGTGAAACCCTCATTACCCTCAAGAGCAAAGTGCACATAAATAGTTTGTATAATGGCCAAACAGATACAGAAGGACAATGCATTTCTGCAAGAGGCGCTACAGGTTTCTCTTTTGTTCCATTATCCTCCCTCTTGTTTTCTAATCCATATTAATATTTAGCAGGTTTTGCTCCTATGTTCTGAGATATAAAGTTCGGTTGGACCACACGACAAGGGTGTGTACAGTCACAAGAACCCCTTTCTGACAGTTCTAGCTCCATGTACCTCCAGTGCCGAGTCATGAACTTAGACATGAAAGAGCCAGTGAGGACTCAGAAGCCATAAAGTATCCTGTTGGGGGATACCTTACTAACATGGTGACAGAGTTCACCAGTGCTCTAGCTCAGTAGGGGGCAGGCACCTCAACCTGGTTAAACTGGATCCACCATAGCACTAGGCAGGGAAGCTTTTACTTGACTGGAGATTTGCATCCAAAGCCCTGCTACCTCTGTGTCTGTCTCTCTCCCTTTTTTGTTTTTTGGATGGAACACTAAAGTACTCATCCAGGAAGAGGCTGGAGAGCCTCATATGCCTACTCATTTTTCCCATATGGTCTAGGCAAGCCTGGTCCCGCCGACATCCTTTGTTACTCTGATCCTCCAAGACAGACAAAACTACTAAATACACCTCATGGGGTGGGGGGGTTGGAGGGGGAAGTGGGCTGGGGAGTGGGGCGGGGTGGGGAGAAGGGTGGGGGGGTGGTGAGGGTAGGGGTGTAGAAGGGTCTAGCTTTTCCTCTAGACTCTCTTAAATCTATTCATTATTGATAAATTTTATATCTCTTCTCTAAAATTGGACTTTTGCTTTTTTTTTTTAAGATTTTATTTATTTATTTTGACAGAGAGATCACAAGTAGGCAGAGAGGCAGGCATAGAGAGAAGGAAGCAGGCTTTCTGCTGAGCAGAGAGCCTGATGCAGGACTCAATCCCAGGATCCTGAGATGATGACCTGAGCGGAAGGCAGAGGCTTAACCCACTGAGCCACCCAGGTGCACCTGGACTTTTGCTTTTTAAAAAATCTTTTCTACTTACCTCTCAAAAGCCCTGCTCTTGCAAATGAATAGCTTTAGCTTCAAAACAATTGTCTCTTAAAGAGGGATATGAATTCAAATTTGCAAATAGGAGGACTAAATGAGGCTTGAATATAAGGCAAGTCCATATTTGCATAAAATATTAAAAGGATTCTGAGAAAATAGAAAAGTTCTATGTTAGAGTCCAGTCCTGTCCCATTTTTGACTCCAAGTCTCAGTGTTAGGGCCAACTTGCAAAATCAATGCAAATGGAAGAATTGACCTGCAGGTAGAAATTTTAGTGAGAGGAGCAGCTTTTCAGCCTTGACTTGTTTACTTAGCTTTGAAGTACTCTCTTTACCTACTCAAATTTCTTCGAGCTCCAAAAAAGCAGAGTTTTAAGTAGGGAACAGCAGAATAGGTAAATGACAGGAAGTTTATACTTAGAAAACCTTTGTGAAACAATGTGCAATACCTAGCAAACCATTTATAACTGAATTTAATTATGCTTTATAAATTTTAAGGATAGTTCGGAAACACTAAAATTAATCTTTCACGCCTGTAAATCCAGAAACTCTGGATACAACACTAAGATCACTTTCACCTCAGTGAGTCCTAAAGGCAGTGTGGGTAGCACAGTAGCCCAGACTTTGGAATCAGATAGAAAAACTTGATGGTGAATTCTGCTGGACACTGTCTATCTGAGTGACTTGGGAAGAGTAATTTTAAATGATTTGTTTCCTTTCCTGCCAATAAGATGGTTATTTGAATCCCTTCCTCAAGTGTTTCTTTAAGGGTGAAATGAGAGCATGTATGTAAAGTTCCTGCCAGGTAACAATCTCTCAACAAAACTTTCTCCCCTCAGGCTAGATTTCTTTATCAGCAGCTCAAGGATATAGCTTTTACCTCTACTTGATCTTCTCAGTTTCTGTTGGGAATTTTATTTTAAACTGAAGGGCATTTTCTCTTTACTTCACTTCTTAAGCAAATTCAATACATTTAAATTATTTCCCTTGATCTTCCTACCTCATCTTCTCTTCCAGAGAAGTTAATTTGACCTTCCCCTCAAGCTACTTGTCACTTGTTCTTTTCTTCAGTCCTTATATTAATGTATTCCTGTTCTTAGCCAATGATTTCAAATATAATTCTTTAAGTGATTTTTAAAAAATATATGTATTTAATTAATACAATATGTTCTACTGAACACATATTACAATTGTTTTTGATTAATGCAATGTATTTATTTAGCTTTTGTTTGTTTGCATCTGTGGTTTTGGTAACATCAAAAGTATACTGAATTTGGGGTCAGGAGATCAGTGACTTTAACACTAACTGGCTGTATGCAGTTAGGCAATATATCTCTTCACCTCTCTAGAACCCAAAGCCTTCTGAAGATTTTGAGCTATGTGATTTTTTTTTTTTTTTTTTTTACTCAACTCAGCTCTATCATTTCAGGATATAACTTTGGTAGCAATGCAATGCTCCACTAATGACATTATATTGGCTTTCCATAGTTTTCAACCCATGACCTTAAGTGACTATTTGCTTCCATTTTTCCATGTGTTTTCTCTCTGGATGCCTTTCCCCCTTTCTTCTCTTTCATACTTTTTGCATCTATAGGAAAATCTTATAAGACAGAGATGTGTCGCCAATAGTTTTATGGGTTCATGGTAACTTTTTTGGGGGGGCTGAAACTAAGAGAACCTAATGTATAACATTGCATAATTATAAAAATCAAATCAAGCTTCCTAACAGTAGGTATAGAATGGTCTTATTTTTGGTAAAAGAAACAAAGAAACAAATATATAAACAATCTAGTATATATGTTAGAATTTGTGTAGAGAATGCTCTGAAAGGATACAAATGAAAGTGCTAAAAGCAATTAGCAGTGGAAGAAAACAATGTGCAACAGAGGAGTAGGAATAGTCAGGGTTTAAATGTTTACCATAAACTATTCTGTACTGTTTAATTTGTTATCACAAGCATGCATTATTTTTATAACAAAAATGCTATCAGTGACTAGTATTTGTTTTTATTTACATATATTTTTACAAAGTGGTTTTGTAGTTGACTATAAATTGGGCATAAAGTTTTTAACAAGAGGAATGTTACACAGGAAATAGCCAGTGGGTGAATCTGTTTTCAGCTTTGGCCCAAGCAGGAAGGGATGCTTTCTTCTGAAAGTGATTTGAGACTGCTGCTCTCATTGCCTTTATGGCAAGAAAACTAATTAAGGTAATTAAAATATAATTGGAAGAGGAAACATGGATAGAACTAAATCTTTACATTATAGAAAGTACTGAGAGCTAGGCAAAAGTCAACCCTGGAGTTAACAGAATAGAGTATGGTGGTAGGATTTGCAGAACTTATTGGAACAAAGCTAATCTTTCCAAAGAAATCAATAAGTAAAGACTTCACTTAAAGACAATTCTTTCAGAAGTACACAAAGACTAATGACTCTGCAGATATCCATAAGGACGCAGGGAAAAATAAGCCTTCCAACCAAAGATAACATGATTAAATAGCAAACACTGTAAGAATTAAAAAAAAAAAAAAAAAAGACAAAAAAACTGGGCTAAAATCAAGACTACAGTCATCATCAACTCAAGTTCTTTTTTTTAATCAACTCAAGTTCTTATCAAAATCCTACATATATATAGTATTGACAATTGTATGACTTTATACCTACATAAAGTATAAAGAGTTTACTTTCAGAGTGTGGGTTCAATCATTTTCAGGGTATCAGGTTTATTTTGTTGTTGTTCCTCCATGATGTTGTGAGGACATCATAAAATGTCCTAAAAACTCTAAAGGGAAAAGAGAGAACTGTTTAATCTCTCTCTCAGAGCACTACTTATTTCGAAAATTCTAATATCTCTCTTTCTGTCCCAAATTCTCTACATGTATCTAAGCTCTGTGGAAGTGCGCTTGTCCCAACAGGCTGTCATTTTCTCAACCTATAATTGCAGTATTTAGCTCCTTTTGCCTGCTGCAGTCTTAGTCATCTATTTCAGGAAAACTTGATACCAAGGCCCTGCATATCTAAAGATACATTACCTATTTGATCATCTGTGTCCCTAAATACAATGAAATATCTTCTTATCTTACCAGTTCTCTATCTAACATTCTACACAGCTGAAAAACTGTTGCCTGGGCTTCTGACTCAGCACTCTTCATTTTCCTCTCATTTTTCCTGTCACTTCTTGTCAGTCTCCTTTGCTATCTACTCCTCCTCAGCTTGAATTTTAAATGTGTTTGCTCCTATGTAATTTTTTTTTTCTTTTCTAATATACCTTCTCCAAAGGTGAGTATATTCTATGCCAGGGAAAATCAAATTTCTATGATACAGCAAATTTATGTGCGAAGTTCCAAAATCGTATATCCAATAACCTGTATATCTATAAAATAAGCAAATTTAGTATCTAATGAGCATACTAAAATGGAATTAAGCTTCTACCCCAAACTGGTTTCTCCAAGTCTCCACTAGCTCATCAAGTCACACATCCATACAATGGCCCAAAACAAGACACCAAGAGGCAAATTTGTTGTGCCAGTTTCTTTCAATTCCACATTTATTCCCAGCAAATTCAGTAAATTTTTATCTTCAAAATAAATTTCAAATCTGTTTACCTCTTCTTCCAACTCTCTAGTTCAGAACTGTCCAATATAAATACAATGCAGGCAACATATGCAATTTTAACTTTGTTAATTCAATAGTAATTAATACACGTTAAGTATATATTTTGGATATATTTGGTTAAAATATATAACATCAATTTTCCAAATATAAATATAAAAATAGATGAGATATTCTTTTTTCCTTGTTAAGTCTTCAAAATTTATTGTGGGTTTTATACTTATGTAGCACATCTCAGTTCACACTAGCCAAATTTCAAGAGTTCAATAGCCACATGTAACTATTGCACTGAACAGTGTAGAACTAAGCTACGTGGAAATCATCACTTACCTGAGAAGACTATCACAAATTCCTATGTGATATTCTCACTTCCCCTCTTGCCAACCCCACCTCCAACAACGTATTTCCCATGGACTAGTGAGAACTGAAAACAGAATTCTCTGCTCTGTGTTAAACAACAATGGGGCTGGAGAGACTTTCTTACTTTTGTGTCCCTAATACTAAGATTAAGCAAAAATAACTGTTTTTTTTTCTAGGAATAACTGCTCCTGGAAGAGAAAACTGACCCAGCAAACCTGTTAAATTATCAAGACTGACAAGCTCATCTAGGTTCACTTCAAGATCTTTAATTCACTGTGTTCTCCCACTCCAATACACTATATGACCAAATCCCAACCAGTGTTCCCTCTTGAAGTTGCACTTTAAAATCCCTCAGCACAGTCCTTAAAATAATGTAAAGAGCCTTACCTAATTTCCTCACTTTGAGACACTAGTAAGACTGTTTACAGCACTAAGTCTAACAAAGTTAGTTTTGTTTGATAAACACATTTTTTGAGGTCTTTTGGAAAGTCAGCAGTCAACAAAACCAAGAGAAAACATTTTTTTTTTTTTTTTAAGATTTGATTTATTTGACAGAGAGAGACACAGAAAGAGAGGAAACACAAGCAGGGGGAGTAGGAGAAGCAGGCTTCCCGCGGAGCCAGGAGCCCCATGTGGGGCTAGATTCCAGGATCCAGGGATCATGACCTGAGCCGAAGGTAGACGCTTAATGACTGAGCCACCTAGGCGCCCCAAGAGAGAACTTCTTAATACAAATGGGATCATGCCACACACATGTTAGAGGTATTTTAATAGTCCCCAATGCTTTGGAATAAAATCCAAACTATTTAATGTATCTGAAAAGGTCAAAATAACCTATTCTCTGTCCAACTCTCTAAAATCATATATTACTACCCTTCCTCCCTTCACTAAGTTTAAGACACAGTGTCTCATTCCTGTTCTTCAGGTATAACCAGTGTTTCCCCAGTCTTGACATCTTTGCATTTATTCTATTCTTCCTGCAACATTCTTCTATCTTAAAATTGCTGACTCATCCTGATTCTTATTAACTAAGTCAAATTTGATCTCCTCTGGGAATTTTTCCCTGACTATATTTAAAATGTCGTCGTCTCTTATGCCAGTTTTCTCTTCATCACAAGATCCTACTTACTTTCTTTATATCATTCATCAAAACCGCCTTGTCTATAGTCTTAATTGTTTACTTTATGTCTCTCTCCACTAGAATATAAACTCCAAGTGAGTAAAGATCTTGCCTATCTTATCTATCTCTATATGCCTAAATGTCTCAATAAAAACTTATCAAAATAAATGAAGCCAAATAATTCAATGAATAGCTTAAAAAATGAGAGAAGGAGAAAAAGGAAGAAAGGACCCTCCTAAAATACATGATTATGAGCAAGACAAGTGTGATTATCCCTTCCTACACGTTAGGACACTATAAAACGGTATGCTCAAGGTAGGAAATCAGGACTCCACAGCTACTATAGAATGTAACTAAGACCAAGATCAATGTCTTCCGATTTCTCATCCAGTGCTCATCACAGCATAACACACTGTCTTTCAACCTGCTCTGACTGATGTGATTCTTTTGAAGCTAACGTGTAAAGCTTCAGATTTAATAATGAAACAAGGCATTTGAAGGAGAAAATGATTCTCTGTGCATTAATTGGTGAGTTCATATCTTTTTTGCATTTACATCTCCCACTTGCATTTTGATTAGCAATTTCTTCCGTCAATTTAACACCAAAATCCTCTGTAATCAGTGGCATGTTATTTTCTGGAACAGGCTCAATGAGTCCCTGAAGCTGGCAAGACAGCACTTCAATTCCTTCACCTTGGCTGCTCTAGTGGTGAGCATGCTTGACTGTCAGTCTGATTTCCTAAATCTCCTATGAGGGAGTTAGGCAGTTAGAAATACTGTTGGCATATGCTGGGCTTTAGCTCATTTCAAATACAAATGCTGGCTGGTTCCAAACACAAGCCTCACTTATTTTCTATTATTATTATTATTATTATTATTAATCTTTACTAATCTTCCAACATCCCTTTTGAAGAGGTTTCATGTCCTAAGGAAGAGCAATTCCTGAAAATTACACTTGATCAATTTATTTAGTGAGGCATAAATAGTAAATTAGCTTTTGATTAAAATTCCTACTCTGTTTTCATAGTAAATATATTGTAAGGGATTGTTTGTTGTCTACACAATCACTAATTTCTACTTTCTCTCTTGCTAAAAGAAGCTCGATTTTCAAATATTAGGAAGCGTGTGGTGGATGACGGTGGCAGGGGAGGAGGAGGATACCCCCATCCAAACCCAATGGAATGAATCCTGAATATTCTATGCCAAGCCTAGTAATTCTGTTCCTCCTGACATTTGTCAAGGTTATGTATCTTTGACATGGCATAAAATATATTAATAATCTGGATTCTTTTTATTTTCCCAGTCTTTTCCCACTCATACCCTGGAGTCCAGGCACTCTGACCTAATTACTTTTTTCTAAACATGCTTTTACTTCTATTTCCTTGGAAATGTCCTAAATCACTATTCCAACTATACAACTCCTATCCAGACAACAAAGCCAACTCAAATGTCACCAAATGATTACATCTTTGCATAATTTTCTCCATGACAGAATTAAAAATTCTTAATTACCAATGATGATTCTATATACTTCATTATAGCACTTACTGCTATAAATTCTTATCATTGGCTCACAAATCTCTTTATTCCACGAGAATGCTATTAATTAAGAATAGGGATCATGCTTCAATCATGTTTGTGTTCTTAAAACTTAGCAGACAGACAGGACTCGAATATCTTTCCAAAGGCTGACTGAGGAGACTATATAAGAGGTAGAAAATTATTCCTTAACGTGATGACTTCTTCATTCTTTGCCATCCAGATTCACAACTTTATATTCAAAGCTTTTATTCTATCTTGTACTTTCTATATATTATTATTTCAGAGGAATTTTTTAGAGAGAGGTATCAGAAGGACTTTATGTAGCTTAACATCTTAAATACACAGTGAATAAGCTATAGAACAGATTAAAATGTGGTAATTTAAAATACTGTTATTCTATTATAAAATATTATATTCTATTAACTAGAATATATTACTAATGAGAATGCTTCAAAACTTTTTATTAAACAAATGATTAACTGCAACATTTTCGCAATATTTCCATTGGTTTATGTTCCTACTTAAAAGCAGTAAGCTGTTCAAGCTAAGTTATAGTAACAATGTTAATCAGTAAAAATTATTAGTAGTAATAATGGTGACAATGATAAGAGTATTATAATAACCGGAGCACATTACATTTTCCAAAGATGGACTCGATATTATTTCCCAACACAGATGTTCCTTTTGACCTTTACACTTCTTCCACTGAAAGGTGAAGTTCATGACACCTCCTCTTAAATTGGGAAGGATTTTGACTTGTTTGTAAATAATAAATTATGACAAAAATGACAGTGCATGATTTTGGAGATTAAGTTAGAAAAAGAAATACTACTGTATGTGTTTTGTTAGCACTTATCTTTGGGTTCTTGAAATGCCATGAAAAACAAACAAACAAACAAATAAATAAATAAATAAATAAATAAATATCTGGAGGCTGTCATGCTATGAGAAAGCCAAACCACATGAAAGCTGATGCAGTTTTCCTTAGTCTTTCAGTACTGAGTTCCGACATCAGATATGCAAGTGATCAAGCCTATGCCCTTTCTGAATTCTTGACCCATAGAACTTTGGACATAACATAGCAGTTGTTGTTTTATGCCACTAAGTTTAAGATAATTTGTTGCATAGCCATAATAACTAGAACAAAAATTTTGACATGGTTGGGTGCATGGGTGGCTCAGTCATTTAACTGTCTGCCTTCAGCTGAGGACATGATCCCAGGGTCCTGGGATGGAGCCCCATATCGGGCTCTCTGCTCAGCAGAGCGTTCTTCTCCTGCTCCCTCTTCTGCTCTCCCTGCTTGTACTCATTCTCTCTCTCTCTCTCTCTGTGTCAGATAAATAAATAAAGTCTTTAAAAAAAAAAAAAAGAGAGTGTAATGAGGAATGGTTAGGTATTCACTAATCTCATTTATTCTGACTAAACATAAAGGAAAAAGACTTACCTGTTCCTTTTTAGTTTACATGGATCTCATTTGACTGAGTATTGGCCAACAGTATGTAGATAGAAGTATGCCACATTAAGGTCTGGTCATCAAACTTCCTGTTCAATCAGCCACTGTCTCTTCCCTTTCTCCAGTGACAGTGGAAGCCATATTATAAAGATGGCAGTGACAAAAGACTGGAGAATCCTGAATCACTGAGTCATTACCTGGTAGAAACTTATCCAGGAAAATTGGCTAACATCAGAACACTGTATAAATGATAAATAAACTATCAATGAAATAATCTACTGGGATTTGTGGGATTCTGTTAGAGCAACTAGAATTTGTTATTTTGACCAATACACATAACAAATTTTTTGTGTGTTACTACACTGTAATATTAATGCAAATTCAGTGAGCATTTACAACGTGCTGGAAAACTTTGCTTGGTATTGTGCTTGTGTTATCCCATTTAAACTAAGATCAACCATAACACTAGGCCAGTATGGTTTTTTTTTTTCCTTATTTTACAAATGCAAATCCAAAGTTGAGAAAGAATCTGATTTACTCAGGGTAGCAAAGGTATTCCAAAGAAGGGGAATTTCCTTAAAGATGAAGCACTGTGAGGAAAACCTGAAATAAGGTTGTTTTCCCGGAGTTAAATTTGCAAAATCCATTGGAAAAGATAAGCTTATATAAATGTATTGTTGATATAAAATTTGTTAAGAAGGTAGTCTAAATTTATACCTAGACCACTAATTTTGGTTATAATAGAAGATACGCAAAAATTACTGATTTTATTTTCATATTTTTTTAGTAATTAGACCACTATGGACTCATTACAATGTATTTTATAGTTATTTTTTAAAGGTTAGAAATAATTTTTGTTATAGAATCTTCCTATATTTTATGACTTTAATTAAATTTCTAATTTCTTTTCCAAACAGTGCAATATAAGACAACATAAAACATATTTTAAATTATTAAATTTGTGGATAACTTTGTCACTTTTCAGAGCCTCCAACAATGAGGGTCTGATAATGGAAGATAATGTGCATAAAATACATTTCAGCAAGCTCCACAAACTCCTTCCTCAATGATCTTTCTTCCACAGCCCAACAGCTAATGCATACAATCAAGAAGTCTCATGGAGCTATTCTACAACTGTTATCATCTTTAAAAAGGAATCTTATGACCCGAACAAGGTAACATGAAGGGCTTTTATTTTTTATTTTTTAAAGACTATATTTATTTATTTGAGAGAGAGAGAGAGAGCATGAGCAGGGGGAGCAGGAAGAGGGAGAAGCAGGCTCCCCACCGAACAATGAGCCTGATGCAGGACTCGATGCCAGGACTGAAAGATCATGACCTTAGCCAAAGGCAGATGCTTAACTGATTGAGCCACCCAGGTGGCCCACATGAAGGTCTTCTAAAAGAACTATATATTCAGTTTTGCAGAAGTTTGTACTGAGAGAAATATCATTGATACAGACATTTATACCCATTTGTGGCCACATAATACAATACATAGTAGAATACTTGGTACTTTCAAAACAATCTCATAATGAAGATCAAGCAAATTTTATATCTTTGTGAAAGTATTTATCAAGTTAGTTTTTTTAGTGTCTGTCACTTTTTATAATATAAAATATAACAAAGTAATTTTTTTCTTGCCATTAATTCCTTGAGGTCTACTGATTATGTTTCAAACAAGTGACAGATTTGACAACTAAATCAATCACTGTATTTAACTGTAAAAAATCCTAAGATCTGATTATTTTAAAGGTCTAAAAAGCACTTCTTTTATAGAGCCTACATTCTTGTATGAGGAGACAGACAGTAGATAAATAAGCAAGAAGTATGTAATATGTCATTTGTCATGATAAACACTCTGTAAACACAAACTTGGGTAAGAAGACAGAGAGTGGCAGAAGTGAGAGATGCTATCTCTACATATGGATCTGTATAAGATCTGTACAGGAAGATATAAAAGTCATGATGGAGCAGACCTGAACAAGTCTGCTATGCAAATTCTCGGAGAAAACATATGGTTAGAAAGGACAGTAAATGGAAAAATACCAGAAGTGTAGGCTCGTCTGGCAAATACAAGGAACAGACAGAAGGGCTATATGTCTGAATCGGAGGGAGCAGAGAGGAGCATTATAGGGTAGATATTCTTCAACAAACTGCCCAAAAAGTAATTTGGGAGATTTATGTGTTTATACCTGGCCCATCAACAAAGAGAATTCAATGGAATTTTTCTGTTGTTTATTTTTGATATACTTATCACCAAGTGATTTTTATTTTACTCAACTCCTGTTGCGTAAAAACACTGGGCTATTTTTCCTCTTGAGATAAAGGGAAATGTTCTGAACCAGGTGCCCTAAGACCACAGTTTCCAGCCTGCTACTTCCCCTTATCAGAGTGTTACCTCAAGTGCCTTACTTCATTTATGGACCTTTTGTTACCAGTCTCCAGTATATTTCTCTCTTTGAATCTACATCATTTACCAAAAATGTACTGAGTATATACCGGATACTGGAAATATAAAATTCTCAATATCTCTCTATTAGGTACGCTAAGGTATATTTCCTAAGTCATCATTTTATAAATGGTGTTTCTCAGATTCTTTTCTCTAGAGCTCTAGCATTCTCTTGAACTCTCCAAAAGTTACTTTTGAAATGTAGGTAAATAGCCAAACATCTTATCTGAGGTAAACAACCAGCCCAACTGTAAGTTTTTAGGATTGAAACAAAACATAAAATAATAAAAACTTATTATTAGATTTAATACCTTATATAAATTTACTAACTTCATTACTAATTCAAATTCATTTATAATTAATAAAAATCACTTGGTGATAAGTATATCAAAAATAAACAACAGAAAAATTCCTTATGATTTGACAACTTAACATCTTCTCCACATTATTCTTCTATTCACAGAGCTAGCTATTTCCCAGGAAGGTGATTTCAAAGAGGGATGCCAGACTCCTTATTTTTTTTTTTATAAAGATTTTATTTATTTGACAGAGAGAGATCACAAGTAGGCAGAGAGGCAGGCAGAGAGAGGAGGAAGCAGGCTCCCCACGGAGCAGAGAGCTGGATGCGGGGCTCAATCCCAGGACCCTGGGATCATGACCTGAGCAGAAGGTAGAGGCTTTAACCCACTGAATCACCCAGGCGTCCCGGGACTCCTTATATTCAGCTATCTGGAGTCAAAAGCTCCAAGCAGCACTTGCATAGAGTTCTCTGAGCGCAAGATTGGTCTGTCTCTGAGTCCTTCTCAATCATGGGCTTTCTTGCTAGTCTGGTGGTTTTGACTCTTTGGTGAAAGAAGACTTCCCAGAATGACTTCAAGTGGAACATCTTTCTCTCAGCATGAGCAGCAGAGATTACTGGCTAGAGCTGCTTCAAGGTTTAACCAGCATGTTTCTCAATGAGCACTGTTTCTCACTCTAGCCACTCCTGTTCCCTTATTCAGAAGTCTCCTCAGATGGTATATCCATGAAGAAGGCCATTAAGCATGCTGAGCTCATAAAAGTTCATGTGTTGCTGACCAGTGCTAGCAGGGAGTTCTGCTTTTTCTTATCTTAAACTCTGTTTTTAAAGGAAACAGCAAGAGCCTCACTACAGAATTCTTTGCCACTAATTTTTGATTTAAATTTGCATACAAAGCTAAATTCACTTTGCTACAGATCTTTTATTAAGTTATTTTAGAAAGCCCCCTGGTTGCTGGCTTCTTTACAAACTGGTTCTGCTATTATAAAATGGTCATATCCCTTCCAAAAAGGACAGAGTGTTTTAACTGGGATTCTCTGGCAAGACTCCTGTGAGAGTGAGGAGTGGATGACTAAGATGAATTCAGGAAATCTGTTTAATACTGAAAGAATGAAAAGGTGTAGTCTCTGTACATTAAATAAATTTGAAATGGTGCCTGAATAGATTCTCCAGTCAACAAAGGATTCACAGAGCATGAAGAGAGGAAGCTAACATTTGATAGCAGTTAGGCCTATGGAGACAAAGTGTTCCCTGGGGTTGGAAAAATGGGCTTGATAAGGAAATGTGATCATTAGCGCCTCAACACCGTCGGCATCACCCAGTGGGTGAAGATGCACCATAGGGCCTCAAGCAGTATAATCAGGGCCTCGAAACTAGATGAACATGACACTTTATCACCCAAATTGGACACTTTTGAGAGTAGGGGGGTAATAATCCAAATGTGCCCTAAGGAAAATAAGGCATATAGTCTTCCTAAATCCCTGCATGTCAAACACAGTTAGTAAGCACTTATTTTATGAAAATTCATTTGTAATCCAATAACCTTTGGACAAATTTTTATTACTATAACATAAAGAAAAGAGAAAGTAGGGGTGCCTGGGTAAGCATCAGTTAAGCCGACTCTTGGTTTTGGCCCAGGACATGGTCTCATGGATCATGAGAGGAAGCCCCTGTTCTCAGCAGGGAGTCTCTCCCTCCCCCAACCCCCAACTCATGTGCATGCATGCACTCTCTCTCTCAAATAAATAAATTAATTAAAAAAAAGAAGAAAACAAAAATGAAATGAAGTTGATGAATTTCAACATCCCATAAACCCAAAAATTGAATTTCAAAATATATGATAATCAAAGGTCAAGCTAAAATTTAATTTTACCTGTTAAACAAATGATGCAAAATACCAAGAGGAATGTAAAAACTCCTTACAGCCTTTGGAGAATCCTAGTAACTAAAGCACTCTGCAAAGTAACAGGGCATGAATATAAAATTTGCAAAGAATAAAGCACAGACAGTTTAACCCACAAAAGAAAACGTAAAAAAAATTAGAGCACCTGGAAGAATGAAAACCACATGAGTAGAAAAAAGGGTGGAGGAAACCACCAGGGACCCTGCAATGGGAATAATAAGGATTAGTAGAAATTGCATGGGGCAGTCACATGACTCAAGGATTTTGAAGAAAAGACAATTCTAATATTCAAGTATGTTGGATGATTGGATTTACACAGGAAAACTAATAAAAGGGCAACTTGGAAAACCCAGTCTAGATTTTAATAGAAAGCCAAAACAGATTATCTAAGACAAAGGTCAGTAAAATTTCTCTGGAATGAGCCAAGCAGTAACTGTTTTGGGCCTCGTGAGCCATACGGTTTCTATAGCCATGACTCAACCTTCCCCTTATTGTGTGAAGAGGTATCTGTCGGTGTGGCTATATTCCTAAAATTTGAATTTCATATAACTTTCACATATCAAATAATATTATTTTTTTAAAGATTTTATTTATTTATTTAACAGAGAGAGAGAGAGAGAGAGAGAGAGGGAGAGAGGGAACACAAGCAGGGGGAGTGGGAGAAGGAGAAGCAGGCTCCCTGCTGAGCAGGAGCCTGATGCAGGGCCTGATCCCAGGCCTGATCCCATTCAGCTCAGGTCATGATCCCAGGATCCTGGAATCGAGTCCTGCATTGCGTTCCCTGCTCAGCAAGGAGCTTGCTTCTCCCTCTCCCTCTGCCTGCTGCTCCTCTTGCATGTGTGCTGTGCTTTCTCTCACTCTCTCTCTGGCAAATAAATAAACAAAATCTTAAAAAAAATGCAATGATGACTGAGAGCAGTAATTAAATACTATGCTTCCATTTCCCTCTATAGTAAAGAAACTGCTATCATGCAAAGTAACAGGCCAAATGAGAACACATAAAACTAATACTTGAACACATACTGATTTCACACATTATTCTTCTCACTGTTTCATTTCTGAACTTAATTCAATAGAATTCTAGTTGTACAAGATAACATTTTACACTAGTTAGTGATTGACAACCTCAGAGTCTTTTCCTCCTATATTTTAATTATGAGACTTCGGAGAAACAAAGAGCAACTTATTCAGAAGACATATAAAGCAAAATAATTTTCTGAGATCAGAGGAAAAGAAGTTATAGAGAACAATAAAAGATGTTCAAAGAAATCATGTTAGTGGAAGTAATCTTAATTCCAGTGAAAGCCATCTATAAATTCCTGCAGGTATAGTAGAATCAGAAAAAAAAAAAAAAAAAAAAAGGTTTTTCAGGGCACCTGGGTGGCTCAGTTGGTTAATCCTTGGCCTCTTGATTTTGGTTCAGGTCATGATCTCAGAGTCATGAGATCAAGCCCCTCACTGGGCTCCACACTGAGCTGGAGTTTTCTCAAGATTCCTTCTCTCCCTCTGCCTCTACCCACTCCCCCCACTCTCACTCTTACACTCTCTCTAAAAAATTAATTAAATATTAATTTTTAAAAAAGAAAAAAATGTTTCTCTGGCTATATATGCTGAAATTGTATATTGAACTGTGTTTCAATTCTAGAAGTCATGTAAAAGATTCATATAGAAATGGTTCATGTAAACTGGGCCATGTAAATGTTTACTTTATTTTCCTTTGTTTCTTCAAAAATTAACTTCCATCAAGTAACATATCCAAAACATGTTCTTCTTTCCTAAAACATACAATTAGACAACTAACAGAGAAAATCTGTTAGTGGTAGTCCTGAAAATATTCACATTTGGTTTGGAAAATGTGCTTTTGATAAGTTACATATGAAAATTCACACACAAAATATATATGAAGCCCACATTCTGAATACCTGTTAAAAGGCTGATTTTTGCTGAATCTTTTCTTCTTTTTGAGGATATTTCACTGCTGGCCACCCATGTTTCTCACAATTCAATTATGTTGCCCTTTTTAATATCTATTTCTGGTTAAGCACATTTCCCAAAAAGAGGAACTATCATGTCCTTGCACATTTTAAGAAGTTAATAAAAATAACATATAGAATTATATGCTAGCTTAAAGTCATATAGTCTCAAAGGCACAATTTGTATTAAATAATCTATAATTTAGATACTCAATAAACATGTTTCCTTTTATATAAAACAAAATCTTGAGAAAAATATAATTCCTTGTTTAGAACTTCACCTTTTAAGGTACTTCTTGGGCTTTGGTTTCATGTTGACCGGCAGACACATTTCTATAACTTCTGTAAGTAACATTCTTCAAAATATAAAGAAAATAATAAGCAGTCTCAGTAGCACTAGCACTATTCATAATGGCAATAGAAATAGTAGCTATCATCTTATAAAAGATACTTTTACTTAGTACTTCATTTCTATTAGCTCATTCTGTCAGCATAATAACTTTTTGAAGTAGGTTTAATACAAAGTTTATTTTACAAAGGAGGAAACAGAGGGTTAATGCGATTTGTGACTTGGTTTAATGTAAACTATTATGTAGACTCTTAATAATTGCAAAATTTATCCATAGATACTAAACACCAAAAAATAATAAATATTCAATACTCCCTTCTCTCTAAGGTTATTAAGAATGAGATTCTATAACTTCTTTGTCCACAAACTGAATCCAGTGGAAAGAATAATATTAAATGTCAAAGTATTTTCTCTTAGAAATTTTAAAAATCTGAACAATTGCTAACATAATTATTCATCAAAATAAATATTAAAGGTAGATAAAATCATATTTCTATAAAACTATTTATAAAATTTCAGGCACTGATCTTAAATTAGTATTTTGTTGTTTCAAGGGCACAGAATATTCATAAAAATTCAGACATAGGACAGGATTCTGAAACAGTCACACTCTCAAGAGCATAACTAGCCCTCTTTGAATGTGCATAATTATAAACATATTGCCTTAATCTTGACACTCTTTAGATTCTTTAAAGAAAGCATCAAATTTTTTGCAGTTCTAAGATTGGGATATTGGTCAGCATTAGATTTGACCTTACAAAGAGCAGATTATATCAGATCAATTGTATTATCTTCTGTGATAAAAGAATAGTCCTCAAAGGAAAAAAAATGATAGAATTTCATTTACTGCACCTGAGTTAGATTTCTATTTTCAACATATAATCTGATTAGCAGCTAAGTACAAATGTTTATGGATCATCCTCCAAAGAATCCTTATAGAAGTTCTATGGAGGTTTCCCTAGAAGCTGTCTTAGGAATTGGGCATGCAGGCAACTGGGCCCCTGGACTTTCCTTCATGGTTTCAAGTACAGCAGCTCTTTTTTGTATGTTTTATTTATTTATTTATCTATTTATTTATTTATTCTGGCCATAAAGTGTGTTTAAAGAAGAATAGCTCTACCTCAAAATTCAGAAAACATTCTTACAAGCCATACACCTACCAGTATATTCTCAGTTGGATGGAACATCAGTTTCTAAGGTCTCTTAAGACTAAAGTCCTTAACTGGAGCTATCTAGCAGAGATTACAAAGCAGATAAAGAACTAGTATAATTCAATATTTTGTTTAGTAATCTAGAGGAAGGAACTGAGATTATAATTTCATGTTTCTAATTAATGCTAATTTAGATACAGTCACAACCATGTGGCTAACAGACACATGAAAAAATGTTCAACATCACTAGCCATCAGGGAAATACAAATCAAAAACCACAAAGAGATATCACCTTACTCCAGTTAGAATGGCCAAAATTAACAAGACAGGAAACAACAAGTGTTGGCGAGGTTATGGAGAAAGGGGAACCCTCTTACACTGTTGGCGGGAATGTAAGCTGGTACAGCCACTCTGGAAAACAGTATGGATGTTCCACAAGATGTTAAAAATAGAGCTACTATGGGCACCTGGGTGGCTCAGTGGGTTAAAGCCTCTGCCTTCAGCTCAGGTCATGGTCCCAGGGTCCTGGGTTAGAGCCCCGCATCGGGCTCTCTGCTCAGCAGGGAGCCTGCTTCCTCCTCTCTCTCTGCCTGCCTCTCTGCCTACTTGTGATCTCTGTCTGTCAAATAAATAAATAAAATCTTTAAAAAAAAAATAGAGCTACTCTATGACCCAGCAATTGTGCTACTACATATTTACAAAGATACAGATGTAGTAAAAAGAAGGGGCACATGCACCCCAATGTTCATAGCAGCAATGTCTACAATAGCCAAATTGTGGAAGGAACCAAGATGCCCTTCAACAGATGAATGAATAAAGATGTGCTTCATATATATAATGGAATATTATTGGGTCATCAGAAAGGATGAGTACCCACCATCTTCATTGACGTAGACAGACCTGGAGAGGATTATGTTAATGGAAATAAGCCAAGCAGAGAAAGAAAATTATATGGTTTCACTCATATGTAGAACATAAGGAATAGAGCAGAGGACCACAGGGGAAGGGAGGGAAAACTGAATGAAGAAATCAGAGAGGAATACAAACCACAAGGGATTCTGGACTCTGGGAAACAAACTGAAGGTTACAGAAGGGAGGGGAGTAGTGCAATGGAGTAATCAGGTGATGGGTATTAAGAAGGGCACATGTTGGGATGAGCACTGGGTATTATAGGTAACTAATGAATCGTGAAAACTACTTCAAAAACATGATATACTACATGCTGGCTAACTGAACATAATAAAATAAATGAATAAATAAATAAAAGCAACCTGATAAATTGTACAAAAAATCATTTAGAAATATAATAAAGTTTAATATGATAAGGCTTTATGGCCAAGAGCAAACCTATCAAATAAAAATGGAGTATATACGGCAACAGCAGGGTAAAAATAAAAATAAAAGGAAATCATTGTCTATCCAACAATCTTGCTGTTTAAGAGGGAAAAAAATAAGTTCACAGCAGTTGGCTGTGTTATTGGCAATAACATAAGAACAACTTTTCCACTTTATTTGACTTTGGACAGGTCCTAATTAGATATGCTTTTTGATAGTCTCATTTGAGAATTTTGTTGAAAAGTTAAATAAGGACTAGCAAAGAACACAAAATACTAAATTATTCCTATGAGGAAAAGTTAAAAGAAATTAAAGTATGTACCTTGAAGAAGAGATGACTATAGGGAAATATTACTGCCCTCTAAGGCTATTAAATAATTATAATAAATTGTTCTCTTGCCCTACAGAGGATTGCTGGATATGAGAGATATATAGAAATACGGCAACATAATTTGATTTGCTATAAGTAAGCTATTTTGATAATAAGGAAACTTTTAAATAATAAAATGTACAAATTGGACAAACTAAGACTTTTTTTCATCCATAGATAGCTTTTTCAGGGGAGGAAAAAAAAAAAGCATTTTCTACCCTGGTTCACCTATGCTATTTCACTGGTTTAATCTTATCACATATCTACCCAGGGATACTGGAAATGCAGGTGTTTTACTCTGGAAGGTCTATTTCCTGAAATTCATGTGTCTTCTCACTCAATGTTTCTCTCCTGGTTCTACCTATCTTTTCAGTTTTGGATTATTACCAGTCTGCTAGTCCACTAGTCCACATGGGTAAGGTTTAAAATCCTTTTTAGAGTAAGAAAATATTTGAAAAAATACTTTGCAGCTCAGACATAATACTTGTACAGTGCCACAGCACTCGATTCCATATGAACAAATACTTCCTGGATGTTTGCAAATACATATATGAAGTTTCTCTTTCATGTATTATTGGCTTCCTTTCAGGTTTTGCCATGCTCTGAAATGCTAGATCCTATATATTGACAACTTTAACTTTTCTTTTAGAACTTCTTTCATATGCATCCATTGGCCCTGCCAGTGTCTTCAACTTTCATTGGCACTTTTCCTTACAAGATCCTCAAATGACTCCATTTTTATGTACTGCTCTGTGTACCTTAACTATGACATTTAAGCCCATCAGATATGATTGGTGCTCTGACCATATATCTTCAGAACTTATAGTTCCATCTTTATAGTTTCATTAACAGTTAAATGTAGAGACTTTCAAATTAAACTTTATTCATACTTAACAAATTACACTCACCATTCCTACTGAATTTTCTTACTGCAAGCACATGCCACTCTCCCTGAGGGTTGCTTTTTTTGGTTACAAGAGTTTGACTGATCCACACAGGAGACTTTAGTAACACCTCTGAGGCAGGGTAGTCTTTAATCAAGGATGAATAGGTAGATAAATTGGGTTTTGTTCACCTCAGGTAAGATAATCGTGAGGTGTATTCTATAGTGTCACCTAGATTTCCCAGCAGGATTAAGCCCTAGCTTCCAGTAGTGATGCATGATAACATCTTACTGGCTTACTTCCCCTCCCTGCCTCACTTTTACTGTCTTAATTTTTCCTAAATAGACTACTAGTCCCCCTAAAAAGACTAATGGTAACACAAATCCTTACCTCAAGATCTGCCTTCAGGTGAACCTATTCTACGATAAAATATCCCCATATCTTTTCATGGGCATTTTCCAGAAAACTTCCACTGTTTTTCAAATAAAATTTGAATAAACACCCCACATTAATATTTGAGTTGAAAGAAATAACCCTGGGGTCTGTGTTTGCACAGACCACAATAAATGTCTCACTTTCACCCTTAAGAAGGCTGCATTTATTCCCCCAAACGGACAATTCACAGACTGGGGCAGTTCAAGTGTTTGTTGTTCCTGTCAGCTCCAAGTGTGATTTCTTAAAGAACAGTCATTCTGTGAGTCTCTAATCCAGTATGAGAGGGTTTGACCGTAGAAACACCCTATTTTAGACACACTTTTTTACTGATTTCAATACAGTGATGAGAAAGATGCTTTCCTTTCCATTCAAGAAAAGAAATCAAATTACTTTATGTATTTTCCTTTGGCTCCTGATCATGCTATGTGACACTTCAGTGAATTCTGCACACAAGGAAGCCTATCATTTCTGCACACACAGCAGTTAAATGTGCTCATTTGCATAAGTTATAACCAAATACATAAGTGAAAGTGTTGTTTGTGACAGTAGATTTCACTTCAGAGATACATACGAATTTCTAAAGTTCTAATAGATTTCAGCATTGACATTATGAAATAGAAATAAAATATTTCTTGCAATCATTCCAAGCATTCCAGATGGTGAGGAGCATTGTGATAATTCAATGGAAAGCAAAGCAAACTTACCCGAATCATCATGACCGAACATCTGATATCATGAATTGTGTCATAGATCTTCTTTGAGATGTCCACAAATTGATCATCATCAAATACATCCAAAGAGTTTTTATTTAAGGCTTCTAAGGCAACATCCACTTGTGTTACAAACTCAGGTATTGCTGTTAAAATTAATAAGAAAGAAAAGATTGTCTCATTTGTATTTTCTGATTTCTGGAGTTTCATAAAAATATGAGACATATTTTAAATAAATATTTGGTTAATAGGATTTTAATATTTTTTTCATGTAAAGAAACAAAATATTTTGGCAGGCAATTTTGGATCTCTGAAAAGTGAAGGGAAACAAAGACAATAAAATATATATTGTATAGAAATGTTTCAAAAGATTATCTTTCTCCTTCATGTCACTTTCATTTCCACTAAAGCTAGAACCATATAATAATTTCTCATCCTATTCAATATAAGCCCCAAGAAATTACCAAAAAGAATTGGTGTGTTAACAACTGAAATTATAAACATAAAGATATTTAAAGAAAGAAAGCATTTGAGTTGCTAAATATAAGAAATTTAATTAAAGGTAACAACTCTATCTCAGAGATATAACAGAAACATCATAAACTGTCTTTCATTAAGATGTTTTCCCTAACATCAAAGAGATTAATGGAGAAAGGGGGTTCCAAGATGGTGGTGTAGGAAGACTCTGAATTCATTTCCTATCATGGACACACCATGATAGCTATATGTGGAGCAATTCTGTAACTATATGTGGAGTAATTCCCACTGAAAAAGAACTGAAAACTAGCTAAACAGCTCTTTCCACAGCAAGGGATAAAAGGACTACATCAAGACAGGTAGGAAAGGCATTCTCCCCCAAATCCTACCCACACAATAGGGAGGAAATTTCATGGGTCCAGAGCTTCTCCCTAAGGAGTGAGGAGTTTGGGTTCCTTGTCAGGCATCCTAATCTTTAGGATCTGCTCCAGAGAGATGAAGCCCCCAAAACATCTTGCGCTAGAAACCAACGGTGCTTATATCTGGGGAACCCAGGGAATTGCAGAATATCAGATACTACTTTTGAGGGCTAGCACATAGAGTCACTCATCCCAGGACACAGTGCAAAGGCTGAAGTTTGAGAGGTGCTGAAAGATGAGTGAAGGAGATTTATTTGCTAATCTTATAACATTTGCCAGAGGCACAGGAACAGGTTGGGATGTTCTTTGGAGGTGGAGGTGATGATAATACCATATTTATATTCTCCTTCTAACTTGCTAGCCCCGGTGGGTGTGGGTAAACACAGCCTCACTAAAGCCAAGTGTGTGCCCACCCAGGCACTCTTCTCAGATATTGCTAACCCTGCAGACATACACTGTCCCCAGAATATTTTCCTGGTCTCACTAAAGCCATGGGCTCTGCATCCTTCTTTGGCCCCACCAAAGTTTATAGATACCTCCAGAAAGGAGCTTATACACTCATCTCAACATGTCATTATAACCATCAACCAGGGGACACTCTAGATCCCCTAGCCTGGAAGTCACTGGGTATACAACTGTGATCCCAAGGACTATATATATTTACATACATTAAATGCTGCTGCCTAAAGACTTGGCTTCTAAGCAGCTGAAAGTAGGCGCTGACTGAGATCACTCTCTTTGGTACACTGACAGGTCTTGATACATCCTCAATAATTGTAATCTATCAAGAATAAATAAGCCAAAACAAAACCACCACCACCAAAAAAGCCAGGTTACTTAGACAATCACAAAGGTTCAAAAGACAGCCAAAGCCTGGGCAATGTTGAGCTCCAACACAAAGCTACTCCTTAAATACTGAGAAAAGTCGGTGTTTCATATAATACCTAGAAACAAACACAAAGTTGAAGGAAAGTGGGGAAATTGAGGAATATGTTCTAAAAAAACAAAACAAAAACAAAAACAAAACAAACAAACAAACATTCAGAAAAAGACCTTAATTGAACAGAGATAAATTATCTATCGGATAAAGAGTTCAAAGTAATGATCATAAAGATGCTCACCAAACTCATAAAGATAAAGAAGAATTAATGAACATGGTAAAAACTTCCAAAAGACATAGAAAATGTAAGACTGTATCAAACAGTGATCAGAGAGCTGAAAAATGTAGTAATTGTACTGAAAGAATATAACAGAAGAATTCAGCAGTAGACTAGAAGAAGGACAAGAGTAGATCACTAATCTGAAAGATGGGGCAGTAGAACTCACCTTAAGAATGCAGAAACAAACAAATAAATAAATAAATAAATGAAAATACCTTAAGAGACCTATGAGACAATATCAAACAGAATAATATTTGCATTACAGAGGTGCCAGAAGGAAAAAAGAGAGAAAAGGAAAGAAAATGAGTTTGAAGAAATAATGTCTAAAAACTTACAATCTTAGGGAAGGAAAGAGATATCTAGGTCCAGGAAACACAAAGAATTCTGAAGAAGACAAATCCAAAGGTATCAACAAGAAGATACATAATAAGTAAAATGTCAGAAATTAAAGATTAAGAAAGAATCTTAAAAACAGCAAAAGAAAAACAACTTATTATATGCAAGGGAATCCCCATATGACTATCAACTGTTTTTTTGTTGTTGTTGTTGTTGTTTTGTTTTGTTTTGTTTTGTTTTCAGCAGAAACATTGCAGTCCAGAAGGAAATAGAAATATATATTCAAAGTGCTGAAAGGGAAAAAACTTCTCACCAAGAATATTCTACCCAGCAAGGCTTTTGTTCAGAATTGATGGATAGATAAAAGAGTTTTCCAGGTGGGCAAAAGCTAAAGGATTCACCAACATCAAACCAGCATTTTAAGAGATGTTAAAGGGACTTCTTGAAAAGAAGAAAAAAAAGAAAAAGAAAAGATAAAGAGAGAAAAGAAAAGAAAAGAAAAGAAAAGAAAAGAAAAAAGTAAGGTCACTAACTAATTACAAGAAAACATATGAAAGTAAAAATCTCACTGGTAAAGGTAAATATTATAGTAAAGGTAGTAAATCAACCACTTATAAAGCTAGTGTGAAAGTTAAAAGACAAAAGCAGTAAAATTAATCACATAGTAATTAAGGGGATTACAAAATTTTAAAAATGTAAAATACAACATCAAAAACACAATGTTTTTGTGGGAGAAGTAAAATTACAGAGGTTTAAAAAGCATTCAACTTTCTTTTTTTTTTTTTTTTCAAGAAACAGATTTTTTTTTTTTTTTTTTTAAACAGATTTTTTTTTTTTTTTTTGTAAACAGATTTTATTTATTTATTTGACAGAGAGATCACAAGTAGGTAGAGAGGCAGGCAGAGAGAGAGAGAGGAGGAAGTAGGCTCCCTGCTGAGCAGAGAGCCTGATGCGGGACTCGATCCCAGGACCCTGAGATCATGACTTGAGCCAAAGGCAGAGGCTTAACCCACTGAGCCACCCAAGTGCCCTAAAATGCATTCAACTTTCAATCAATTTAAAATATGTGAACCTTATGGTAACCTCAGAGCAGAAACGTATATTATCTACATTAAAGATAAAGATTAAGGAATGTAAACAAAACAAAAAAGAAAGTCATCAAACCACAAGGGAAGAGAACAAGAAAGGAATGGAGAGGAACTACAAAAACAGCCATAAAACAATTAACCACATGGCAATAAGTACATAGTTGTGAATAATTACATTAAATGGTAATGAGGTAAATTCCCCAAACAGTGGCTAAATGGATAAAAAAGCAATACATCTGTATGTGACCTACAAGACACTAAATACAAACCAGAGAAACAGAGTAAAAGTGAAGAGATGGAAAAAGTATTCCATGCAAATGGAAACAAAAAGAAAGCTGATGTAGCTGTACTTTTATCAGACAAAACAGACTTCAAAACAAGGAGTGTAACAGAAGACAAGAAAAAAAAAAAAGTTACATAAAGATGAAGAAGTAGGGGCACCTGGGTGGCTCAGTGGGTTAAGCCTTTGCCTTCGGCTCAAGTCATGATCTCAGGGTCCTGGGATCAAGCACCATTTCAGGCTCTCTGCTCAGCGGGGAGCCTGCTTCCTCCTTTCTCTGCTTGCCTCTCTGCCTACTTGTGACTTCTCTTTCTCTCTGTCAAATAAATAAATAAAAACTTAAAAAAAAAAAAAAGACAAGACAATCCAACAAGAGGATATAACATTTGTAAATATTTATACACCAACACAGGAACATCTAAAAATATAAAGCAAATATAAACAAACTTAAAGGAAACATTGACAGCACTACATTAATGTAAGGGACTTTAATAGCCCCACTTATATCAACAGACAAATCATCCAGACCAAAAAATCTATTAAAAAAAAAAAAAAAAACTTTAAAAAACACATTAGACCAGGTGGACCTAATAGATGTATACAGAACATTCCATCCAGTAGTAGAACATATTTATTTTTCTGGTGTGCACATGGAATGATAGATCACATGATAGGCAACAAAACAAGTTTCAACAAAATTAAGAAGAATTAGGGGAGAGGGAAAAGATGGTGGAGGAGTAGGAGACCAAAATATTATCAGGAGTTCAGCTAGATAGTTATCAAACCATTCTGAACACCTATAAACTCAAAAGGAGATAGAAAAGAAGAAGAGCAGAAATTCTAAGGAGAGAAAATTGACCACTTTCCAGAAAACAGAACTTGCAGAGAAGTGAATCTGAGGTGACAGGAAGATAGACCATGGGGGGAGGAGGTGGCTCCCGGCAAGTGAGAGAGTGGCAGAGCACAAAACAGGAATTTTTGGAAGTCTGCTCCACTGAGGGACGTCACTCCAGAGGCTAAGCAGGGAGTGGAGCCCTCGCAGGGATGGTGTGGTCTCAGGACCCACAGGGATACAAAAAGATTAGGGGTGCCTGAGTGTGGCAGAGCGGCCAGGTATCAGATAGGGGAAGCCAGCTACAGAGACAGAGCCAAGAAGTGGGTTGTCAGCTCGGGGTTACCTTAAACCATGATCCAAGGCACAATGGGGCCCCTGCTCTTTGAGCAGGGACCCCACAAGTGGCAGATCCAGAGAGATTCCCCTTTTTCTCCTCCAGGAGGTGTGGCACGGCAGCACAGGGCAGGAATCTGCTGGGTTTGGAGACTCCAAATGGACTATGTTCAAGAGATAGAAATGCTGGGTCATAGGCCAGGTGAGCACAGAGTGTGGTTGGAGACCAGAGAGATGGGATAGATTGACTGCCTTTCTCTGAGGGTGCACTGTGGAGTGGGGCGCCGAGCTCTCGGCTCCTCCCAAGGAGATGGGAAGCCGTCATTTTCATTCTCCTCCAAAGCTATATGGAAAGCATTCAGGGAACAAAAGTTCCCAAGAGCAAAACCAAGCAGATTACATAGCTGGCCTCTGGCAAGGGCGATGCAATTCTGCCTCAGGCAAAAACACTTGAGAATCATGGCAAGGAGCCTTTCCCCTGGAAGATTAGCAACAACATCCAGCCAAGATCAAGTTCACCAATCAATGAGAACTGCAGAATTCCAGAGCTAGGGGAAAGCAACACATAGAATTCATGGCTTTTTCCCCATTATCCTCTAGTATTTCAAAGATAAATTTTTTTAATTGTGTTTTTTTCTCATTCTATTTTTTAAACTTTTCCTCTTTCCTATTTTAACATTTTTAACTATTTTGCCTGATCAATACCTTTTTAAAAAACTTTTTAAAATTTTGATCCTTATATTTTATCCCTTCATTGTTTTTAACCTTTTTTTATACATATTGTTTTTTTTTTCTTTAAAATTTTGGGATACAATTTATTCTAATAGATCAAAATATACCCTAAATCTAGCACATGGCTTTGTTCTAGTCTCCAGCCTGATCACATTCTTTACTCTTTTTTTTTCTTTTGTCAACCAACTTCTTATCAATTCCTTTTTTAGAAACCTTTTTAATTTTCATCTTCACAGTCATATCCCATCCCTTCATCATGTTTACCCTTACTTGTGTGTGTATATATATCTCTTTCTTCCTTTCTTTCTTTCTTTCTTTCTTTCTTTCTTTCTTTCTTTCTTTCAAATTTTGTGAGTAGTTTCCTATAACAGACCAAAATACACACAAAATTGAGTGGGTGACTCTGTTCTATTCACCAGTCTAATATATATATTTTTTCTTTTCTTCCCCCCCCCCCCATTTCCTTCTCTTCTTGGTTTTGGGCTTCTTCTGATTTGTTCAGTGTATATTTTTCTGGGGTCATTGCTACCCTATTAGCATTTTGTTCTCTCATTCATCTATTCTTATCTGGATAAAATGACAAAGTAGAAAAACTTACCACAAAAAAAGAACAAGAGGCAGTACTGATGGCTAGAGACCTAATCAATATGGACATTAGTAATATCTCAAAACTAGAGTTCAGAATGAAAACTCTCAAGGTGCTACCTGGGCTCGAAAAAGGCATGGAAGATATTAGAGAAACCCTGTCTGGAGAAATAAAAGCCCTTTCTGGAGAAATAAAAGAACTAAAATCTAACCAAGCTGAAATCAAAAGAGCTATTAATGATGTGCAATCAAAAATGGAGGCTCTTACTGCTAGGATAAATGAGGTAGAAGAGAGAATTAGTGATATAGAAGACCAAGTGATGGAGAATAAAGAAGCTGAGCAAAAGAGAGACAAACAACAACTAGACCATGAGGGGACAATTAGAGAAATAAGTGATACCATAAGATGAAACAATATTAGAATAACTGAGATCCCAGAAGAAGAAAAAAGAGAGAGATGGGCAGAAGGCATACTGGAGCAAATTATACTAGAGAATTCCCTAATTTGGCAAAGGGCACAAGCATCAAAATTCAGGAGGCACTGAGAACCCCCTTCAAAATCAACAAAAATAAGTCCATACCCCATCATCTAAGAGTAAAACTTGCAAGTCTTAGTGACAAAGAGAAAATCCTGAAATCACCTCGGGAAGAAATGGTAGAAATATTAGACTGGCAGCAGACTTATCCACAGAGACCTGGAAGCCAAAAAGGACTGGCATGATATATTCAGAGCATTAACAAGAAAAATATGCAGCCAAGAATACTGTATCCAGTTAGACTGTCACTGAAAATAGAAGGAGAGATAAAAAGCTTCCAAGACAAACAAAAACTAAAAGAATTTGCAAATACCAAACCAGCCCTAGAGGAAATATTGAAAGGAGTCTTCTGAGCAAACAGAGAGCCTAAAAGTAGTAGACTAGAAAGGAACAGAGACAATATACAATAACAGTCCCCTTACAGGTGATGCAATGGCACTAAATATCTTTCAACAGTAACCCTGAAAGTAAATGGGCTAAATGCCCCAATCAAAAGACAAGGGTATCAGAATGGATTAAAAAAAAAAAAAAAAAGACCGATTGATATGCTGTCTATAAGAAACTCATTTTAGACCCAAAGACACCTCCAGATTTTAAGTGAGGGGGTGGAAAACCATTTACCATGCTAAAGGACATCAAAAGAAAACTCGGGTGGCAATCCTTATATCAGATAAATTAGATTTTAAGCCAAAGACTATGATAAAAGTTGAGGAACTACACTATATCATACTTAAAGGGTCTGTCCAACAAGAACATCTAAAAATTTTAAATATCTATGCTCCTAATATGGGAGCAGTCAATTATATAAACCAATTAATAATAAAATCAAAGAAACACATCACAATAATACAATAATAGTAGGGGACTTTAACACCCCCCCTTACTGAAATGGAAAGATCATCTAAGCAAAAGATCAACAAGGAAATAACGGCTTTAAATGACACACTGGACCAGATGGACATCATTTAGATATATTTAGAACATTCTATCCCAAAACAACAGAATACACATTCGTCTCCAGTGCACATGGAACATTCTCCAGAATAGATCACATCCTGGGTCAGAAATCAGGTCTTAACTGGTACCAAAAGATTTGGATCATTTCCTGCAAATTTTCAGACCACAATACTCTGAAACTAGAACTCAATCACAAGAGGAAAGTTGGAAAGAGCTCAAATACAGGGAGGCTAAAAAGCATCCTACTAAACAATAAATGCATCAACCAGAAGATTAAAGAAGAGTTTAAAAAATTCATGGAAACAAATGAAAATGAAAATACAACTGTTCAAAAGCTTTAGGACACAGCAAAGTTGGTCCTGAGAGGAAACTCAAGAAACAAGAAGGGTCTCAAGTATATAATTTAACCCTACACCTAAAAGAACTGGAGAAAGAAAAGCAAAGAAAGCCTAAACCCAGGAAAAGAAGAGAAATAATAAAGATCAGAGCAGAAATCAAAGAAACAGAAACCAAAACAACAGTAGAACAAATCAACGAAACTAGGAGCTCGTTCTTTGAAAGAATTAATAAGATTGATAAACCCCTGGACAGACTTTTCAAAAAGAAAAGAGAAAGGACCCAAATAAATAAAATCATGAATGAAAGAGGAGAGATCACAACCAACACTAAAGAAGTACAAACAATTTTAAGAACATATTATGAGCAACCATAGGCAAACAAATTTGACAATCTGGAAGAAATTGATGCATTCCTAGAGATATATAAACTAGCAAAACTGAACCAGAAGGAATAGAAAACCTGAGCAGACCCATAACCAGTAAGGAGATTGAAGCAATCAACAACAATCTCCCAAAAAACAAGAGACCAGGGCCAGACAGCTTCCCAGGGGAATTCTACCAAACATTTAAAGGAGAATTAATAGCTATTCTCTTGAAACTGTTCCAAAAAAAATAGAAAAGAAAGGAAAAACTTCCAAACTCATTTTATGAGGCCAGTATTACCTTGATTCCAAAACCAGGCAAAGACACCATCAAAAAGAAGAATTACAGACCAATACCCTTGATGAACAAGGATGCAAAAATTCTCACCAAATTAGCCAATAGGATCCAACACTACATTAAAAGGATTATTCACCATGACCAATTGGAATTTATTCCTAGGCTGCAAGGTTCATTCAACATCTGAAAATCAAGCAATGTGATACAATACATTAATAAAAGAAAGAACAAGAACCATATAATACTCTTAACAGATGCTAAAAAAGCATTTGACAAAGTATAGCATCCTTGCTTTTTTTTTTTTTTTTATAAACATATATTTTTTTCCCCAGGGGTACAGGTCTGTGAATCGCCAGGTTTACACACTTCACCGCACTCACCATAGCACATACCCTCCCAAATGTCCATAATAACTCCACCCCCCAAACCCCCCTCCCCCCAGCAACCCTCAGTTTGTTTTGTGAGATTAAGAGTCACTTATGTTTTATCTCCCTCCCAATCCCATCTTGCTTTATTTACTCTTCTCCTACCCCCTTAACCCCCATGTTAGCATCCTTTCTTGATCAAAACTCTTCACAGATCGGCCTAGAAGGTACATACCTCAATATCATAAAAGCCATCTATGAAAACCCACAGCAAATCATTCTCAATGGGGACAAACTGAGAGCTTTTCCCCTAAGGTCAGGAACATGGCAGGGATGTCCACTATTACCACTGCTATTCAACATAGTACTAGAAGTCCTAGCCTCAGCAATCAGACAACAAAAAGAAATAAAAGCATCCAAATCAGCAAAGAAAAAGTCAAACTTATTCTTTGCAGATGATATGATACTTTCAGTGGAAAACCCAAAAGACTGCACTCCAAAACTGCTAGAACTCATTCAGGAATTCAATAGAGTGTCAGGATATAAAATCAATACTCAGAAATCAGTTCCATTTCTATACACCAATAGCAAGACAGAAGAAAGAGAAATTGAGGAGTTGATCCCATTTACAACTGCACCCCAAATCATAAGATACCTAGGAATAAACCTAATCAAAGAGGCAAAGAATCTGTACTCAGAAAACTATAAAGTACTCATGAAAGAAATTGAGGGAGACACAAAGAAATGGAAAAATGTTCCATGCTCATGGATTGGAAGAACAAATATTGTGAAAATGTTTATGCTACCTAAAGCAATCTACACGTTTAATGCAATCCCTATCAAAATACCATCTTTTTTTTTTTTCAAAGAAATAGAACAAATAATCCTAAAATTTATATGGAACCAGAAAAGACTCTGAATAGCCAGAGGAATGTTGAAAAAGAAAGCCAAATTTGGTGGCATCACAATTCTAGACATCAAGCTCTGTTACAAAGCTGTAATCAAGATAGTATGGTACTGGCATGAAAACAGACATATAGATCAATGGAAGAGAAGAGAGAGCCCAGAAATGGACCCTCAACTCTATGGTCAATTAATCTTTGACAAAGCAGGAGAGAAAGTAGAATGGAAAAAAGACAGTCTCTTCAACAAATGGTGTTGGGAAAATTGGACAGCCACATGCAGAAGAATGAAACTGGACCATTTCTGTACACCACACACAAAAATAGAATCAAAATGGATCAAAGACCTCAATGTGAGAGAAAAATCCACCAAAATCCTTGAGGAGAACACAGGCAGCAACCTCTTCCACCTCAGCTGCAGCAACTTCTTCCTAGAAACATCACCAAAGGCAAGGGAAGCAAGGGCAAAAATGAACTATTGGGACTTCATCAAGATCAAAATCTTTTGCACAACAAAGGAAACAGTTAATAAAATCAAAAGTCAATTGACAGAATGGGAGAAGATATTCTAAATCATCTTTCAGATAAAGGGCTAGTATCCAAAATCTATAAAGAACTTATCAAACTCAACACTAAAAGAATAAATAATCCAATCAAGAAATAGGCAGAAGCCATGAACAGACATTTCTGCGAAGAAAACATCCAAGTGGCCAACAGACACAGGACAAAGTGTTCCACATCACTCAGCATCAAAGAAATATAAATCAAAACCACAATAAGATAACACCTCACACCAGTCAGAATGGCTAAAATAACAAGTCAGGAAACAACAGATGTTGGTGAAGTTACAGAGAAAGGGAAACCCTCCTACACTGTTGGTGGGAAGGCATGCAGGTGCAGCCACTCTGGAAAACAGTATGGAGGTTCCTCATAAAGTTGAAGATAGAGCTACCTTATGACCCAGAATCCCACTACTTGGTATTTGCCATAAAGATACAAATGTAGTGATCGGAAGGAGCAATGTCCACAATAGCCAAACTATGGAAAGAACCTAGATTTCCATCAAGAGATCAATGGATAAAGAAGATGTGAAAGATTATGTATATATAACGGAATACTATACAGTTATCCAAAGAAACGAAATCTTGCAATTTGCAATGACATGGATGGAACTGAAGGGTATTAAGCTAAGCGAAATAAGTCAATCAGAGAAAGACAATTATTATATGATCTTTCTGATATGAGGAATTTAAGAGGTAGGGCAGGGGGTCATGGGAGGTAGGAAGGGAAACAAAACAAAACAAAACAAACCAAGATGGGATCAGGAGGGAGACAAACCATAAGAGACTCTTAATCTCATGAAACAAACTGAGGGTTGCTGGGGAGTGCGGGGGTAGGTATAGGCTGGCTGGGTAATGGACATTGGGGAGGTTATGTGCTGTGGTGAGTGCTATGAAATGTGTAAGCATGATGATTCATAGACCTGTACCCCTGGGGCAAATAACACATTATATGTTAATCAAAAAGAAAATGTAAGAAGAATGAAATCATGTCAATCATCTTTTCTGACATCATGATATGAAACTAGAAATCAATTATAAGAGGAAAACTGGAAAAATCACAAATATGTAGATATTAACCAACATGTTAAAAAAAACAACTAATGAATTAATGAAGAAATCAAAGGGAAATTTAACACAATACATTGAGTTTATGAAATAGAAAAGAAATCCAAAATCTATGGGACACATCACATTAATAAAAATCATTATCATCTCCACTGATACACAAAAAGAATTTGAAAAAATTCAGCATTTATTTATCATAAAACCTTCCACAAAATGGGTATAGACAAGAACATATATCAACATAATAAAGGCCAGGTATGAAAACCTTATACTCAATGACGAAAACATCATACATCATACTCAATGATGAAAAGCTGAAGATCAATAAAAAGACTTGGATGCCTACTTTCAGCCCTTTTACTAAACATATTATCAAAATCCTAGCACAATAATCAGACAAGAAATAAAAAGGCATCCAAAATATTAAGGAAGAAGTAAACTGTCACCCTTTGTAGATGGCATGATGCCATACATAGAAAATCCTAATCTCCACCAAAAACTGTTAAAACAAATAAATGAATTCTGTCACATTGTAGGACACAAAATCAAGGATACAAAGCCAATACACAAAAATCTGTTGCATTTCTACACATTAATAATGAACTATCAGAAAAAAAAATTCAGAAAACAATCCCATTTATAATTGCACTACAGAGAATAAAATACCTAGGAATAAATTTAACTGGGACATGAAAGACTTGTATGCTGAAAACTACAAGACACTGATGAAACAAATTTAAGATGACACAAATAAATGGAAATATAATCCAAACTCATGGATTATAAAAATTAGTATTTTTAAATGCCTATATTTCCCAAAGCAATCCATAGATACAATGAAATTCCTATCAAAATTTCAGTGACATTTTTCATGAACTAGAACAAAGAATTCTAAAATTGGGAACCACAAAATACCCTTAATGGCCAAATGATCTTGGGAAAAAAAGAATAAAGCTGAGGGTTTCATAGTCCATGACTTCAAACTACATAGTTTGATTATAACTACACAGTTATAACCATCAATGTAAGGACCTAGTTAGCCAGAGCGCTTCCATCCGGTTAAATAATAATTTTGTTGTTTAAAACTTAAACTGTCCCTGCCCTCCTTCCCCCAAGGGACTTACTTAAAAACAAGTCCCAGAAACCAGTCCCAGGTAACAAAGCCCAAATACAAGGGTGGGTCAGGCCAGGTGGAGACATCCGATCAGTGGGGGGACGCATACTGTCTCCCTAGTTACCAAGGAGTATGGGCCCCGCCCTTTGGGCACCTTTTGGGCACCAATTCTGACCAAGGTGATAGGCTAGTTCAAATATCTACTAGGGTAAATTATAATTCAGTTGGTCACTTATGTGTGACCTAACATGACTGTGCAGCTTTCTCTGTGTGTTACAATTTCATTGGCCACCTGTGCATGGCCAGGCCCAACCACATGGCCTTTGCCCTTAAAAACTAATCTGTGGGGAAGCCTGGGTGGCTCAGTTGGTTAAGCGGCTGCCTTCAGCTCAGGTCATGATCCCGGTCTCCGGGGATCAAGTCCCACATCGGGCTCCATGCTCAGCAGGGAGCCTGCTTCTCCCTCTGCCTCTGCCTGCGACTGTCTGCCTGTGCTCTCTCTCTCTCTCTCTGACAAATAAGTAAAAATAAATTAAAAAAAAAAAAAAAAGAAAAGAAAAGATAGTCTGTGAAGTAGAGAAAGGTCGCCCTCTCTGTAAGAAGTGCGGCCCCGAACATTCGGTCTGATTCTTGATGCTTGGCGTGGAATAAAGCTTTGCTTGACCTTCGTTTTATATCAGTCTCGCTCCTTTAATCACAGACCCATTATTGGGGGACCTAACAATCAAAACAGTACGGTATTGGCATAAAACAGACACACAGATCAATGGAACAGAAGAGAGCCCAGAAATAAACTCACACATACATGGCCAATTAATTTACAACAAAGAAGCCAAGAATACAAAATGGGAAGATGACAATTTTTTTAATAAATGGTGCTGGGAAAACTGGACAGCTATATGCAAAAAAATGGAACTAGACCACTCTCTTACACCATACACAAAGTTTATTCAAAATGGATTCAAGACTTGAATGTAAGACCTGAAACCATAAAACTCCCAAAGAAAACGTAAGCAGAACAGATGAAGTCATCAGAATTCCCTAAAATGGAGGTAGAGTAGGAGGACCCTAGGCTTATCTTGTCCCACAAACACAACGAGATAACTATCAAATCATCATAAATAACCCAGAAATTTGCCTGAAGACTGATGGAAAAAAAATTCCACAACTAAAGGGAGAGAAGAGACCACACTGAAGAAGGTAGAAGTAGAAGTATGGAGACATGGTTCAGGGGAAAAATGGATTATGGCTGCTGCAGAGGGGAGGGAGTCCTGGTCCCATAGAGAAGGGTGAAAGAGAGAGGAACACAGGGAAACACACAAGGAGAGTGTTTCCCCAAAGCCATTGGCTTGGAAAACCAGAAGGGCTGAATTTCTTAGGTTCTTGTAGTCACCAGGGCTTAAAGTCTAGAGTTTTAATGGTCAGCAGCCTTGGCTGGGATAGAGACCTGAGAGCACTCCCCTAATCCTGGAGAGAAGGCAGGCAAACAATCCCAGGGTAGGCAGTGAGGAAACAGTGATTTGAAGAATGCTTGGAGCACACAGTGGGGAGATTATTCACTCAAGAGTGTCTGGGAGTGGGAACATTCACAGAGATGCCTTTCTGGGAACAGGGGTGTTGGCCAGTTCCATTTCCCTCCCTCCACCTCTCAGCATTAACACAGAGCTACCAACAGGAGGCAGAGGAGCGCCAGCACTGGCTGCCTGACTTGGGACTGCTCTTCTCAGTCAAGCTTACCTCAGTCTCAAGGCCGTGGGTCCTCTCTCAGAAGACCAGCACAACTCCCTGCCCACACCATGTCTCCCAAACAGAATTCTGCAGGGTCTCAGTTCTGATGGAGTTGGTATCAGGTATTATTTCACAAACAGACCAGAGCACAACCTGTTAAAACTTACTACATTTAGGCCAGAGACCAAACACTGCCCAGAGTAGGCAAGTAGAGCCTCTGCAGATGATAGGCCTGAAGCATAGTACAAACAAAATACAATAGCTGAGCTCACCCAGGACACACCAAGACACTCCCCCAAAGCTCCAGGCCATGGGCGCTACATGACCACTTCCTCAGAAGGCTATTACTAGTAGGAGACATAACTGGCTTTTCTAACACAGAGAAGAAGGCAGGTTCTTAGACAAAATGCTAAGATGGAGGAATTTATCCCAAATGAAGGAACAAGATAAGACTGGATATCTAAGTGAAACAGATAGAAGTAAGAAGCCTGATGTAGAATTCAAAGTCTTAAGGATGTAAAGATGCTCACTGGGCTTGAGAAAGGATAATCACTGGGCTTGAGGAAAGAATAGAAGACATCAGTAAGACCCTTACAACAGAGATTTGAAAAGTTAAAAAAAAAAAAAAAGAATCAGAGAAGAAGAATGCAATAAACAAGATTGGAAACAGGCTTGATGTAAAGAACAGCAGGCTGGAAAAAGCAGAGGAATGAATTAGTGACATAGAAAAGAAATCACGAAAAATAATGAAGCTGAGAAAAAGAGAGAAAGAAGAATTATGTAACATGAGAATAGACTTAGGGAACTCTGTGACTCCATCAAACATAATAACATTCACATTATAGGAGTCCCACAAGAAGAGAAAGTAACGGGGCAAAAAGTTTATTTGAGGAAATTATAGCTGAATTTATAACTCCTTAATCTGGGAAAGGAAAGAGACATCCAAATCCAGGAGGCATAGAGAACTCCCATCAAAATCAACAAAAGTAGACTAACACCAAAACATATTGTGATGAAATTTGCAAAATACAGTGATAAAGAAAAAAAAATCTTAAAAGCAGCAAGACAAAAGAAGTCCTTAAATTACAAGGAAAGACCCATAAAGGTAGCTGGAGATTTCTCAACAGAAACTTGGCAAGCTAGAAGAGAGTGGCATGATATATTCAAAGTGCTAAATGCGAAAAATCTGCAGCCCAAAATACCCTATCCAGCCAGGCAATCATTCAGAACAGGAAAGATCAAGACTATCCCAGACAAACAAAAACTGAAGGAGCTTACAGCCCTGTAAGAAAAATTAAAGGGACTCTCTGAGTGCAAAGAAGAGACCAAAAGTGACAAAGAGAAGAAAGGAACAGAGAAAATCTCCAGAAACATTGACAAAACAAGGAGATAAATGGGATAAGCACATATCTATCAATAACTATGTATGTAAATGACAAATTTTGTATGTAATTTTTTTGTTTACATTTTATTTTATCTTATTATTTTTTTTTTTACATTTTACATTTTGTATGTAAATAGACTAAATGCTCCAATCAGAAGACATGGAGTGTCAGAATGGATTAAAAATCCAAGACCTGGCAGACAGCCTTTCTTCTGCTGTCCTGCCTGTCACTCCCTTGCCATGTATTCAATAAACTTCTATCTCCTTGAACAAAAACAAAACAAGGCACATCTATATGCTGCTTATCAGAGACTCATTTTGGACCAAAAGAAATCTGCGGATTGAAAGTGAAGGAGTGGAGCAACATTTATCATGAAAATGGATGTCAAAAAAAAAAAAAAAAAGAAAAAGAAAGAAACAAGAAACAGTAGCAATACTTACATTGGACTAACTAGACCTTTTTGTTCTTGCATTGTTTATATACTGCTTTGGTAACCAGGTAGTACTGACCTCATAGAATGACCGACCTTAAATGTGTTCCCTCTATTCCACTACTGCAAGATTTTGATGAAGATGGTCATTAATTATTTTTTTAAAGATTTTATTTATTTATTTATTTGACAGACAGAGATCACAAGTAGGCAGAGAGGCAGGCAGAGAGAGAGGGAAGCAGATGCCCCGCTGAGCAGAGAGCCCAATGCCCGGCTTGATCCCAGGACTCTGGGATCATGACCCGAGCCGAAGGCGGAGACTTAATCCACTGAGCCACCCAGGCTCTCCTAATTACTTAAATATTGGTAGAATTCACCAATGAAATGATGTGGTCTTGGAGTTTTCTGTCCTGGGAGAATTTTTTATTTCAAATTCAACTTTTATTCTTGTTATTCATCCAAGAAGATTTCCTATTTCTTAGATTCAGGTTTCAGGATTCAATATTAGTAATGTACAATTTGAGGAATTATCTTCTTTCCTTTTTTTCTAAGTTGACCTGATTTGTTAGTATATAATTGTTTATAGTAATTGTTGTCACACTATATATTTCTGTGTTTTTTTTTTTAAAGATTTTATTTATTTATTTGACAGATAGAGATCATAAGTAGGCAGAGGGGCAGGCAGAGAGAGAGGGGGAAGCAGGCTCCCCGCTGAGCAGAGAGCTTGAGGTGGGGCTCGATCCCAGGACCTTTGGATCATGACCCGAGCTGAAGGCAGAGGCTAAACCCACTGAGCCACCCAGACGCCCCTTTCTGTGGTTTTCTATTGTATTGCTTTCTCTTCCAACTCTCATTTTGGTTTTTGAGTTTTCCCTCTTTTTTTTTTTTCTTGGTTAATGTAGTTAAAGCATTGCAAATGTTGTTTATATTTTTGGAAAAACTGGTCATTACTCTCAATGTTATGCTATTCTTTATCCTGGTTTCTATTTGTTTCTAACTTTTCTCAGTTCTTTTCATCCTCTACTAAATTTCACCTAATTTTTCTTCTTTTTCTAGTTACTTGTGGTGTAATGTTATTTGAACTTTTTTTCTTAAGCATTTATGGCATAAATTTCACTCTAATATCCACTTTTACTATATCACATAGATTTTAGAGTATTGTGTTTTCTTTTTCTTTTGTTTGAGTAATATTTTCATTTGCCTTTCAATTTATTTGACCTAGTGCTTGTGCAGTATGTGTTATCTAATATTTACATACTAAATATTTAATATTTACCAAAAAAAAAAAGAAAGAAAGAAAGAAAGAATTTTAGACAGTGAGCTCCTTGAAAATGGGTTTGGCATTGAATTTTTGAATCTGACTCGAAAAGCAAAACCAACAAAAGGAAAAATAAACAAGTAGGACTATGTAAAACTACAAAGCTTCTGCATAGCAAAAGGAATCAACAAAATGAAAAAGGAATCTACTAAATTAGAGAAAATATTTGCAAATGATATATCTGATAAGGGATTAATATCCAAACAATATGAAAAGCTCATGCAACTCAACACCTGCCCCGAAAAAAAATTTTATTTAAAAATGGGCATTTACCTAAAGAAAATGAGAACACTAATTTGAAAAGATATATGCACCTTTATGTTCATTGCAGTATTATTTACAATAGCTAAGATATGAAAGCAACTTAATTGTCCACTGATAGATGATGGATAAAGAAAATGTGAAATGTGAAAATGAAATACTACTCAGACATAAAAAAGAATGAAACATTGTCATTCCCAACAACATAGACAGGGCTGGAGAGTATTATGCTAAGTGAATGAGTAAGAGAAAAACAAATACTTTATGATTTCACTTACTTATGGAAAACAAAACACATGAATGAACAAAGCAAAACAAAAGCCATAGATACAGAGAACGGATTGCTGGTGATCAGAGGGGAAGGTGATTGATGGGTGCGTGAAAAGGGTGAAGGTCAATTGTATTATGATTAATGGTAACTAGACTTTTTAGTGTATACAAATATTAAATTATTATGTTGTATATCTGAAACTAATATATACCAAATTTACCTCAGTAATAAAACAAGCAAACAAAAACAGTATGATACTGGCATAAGAACAAACATATAGACCAATGGAATGGAACAGAAACCCAGAAATCTATGCATCTCCAGTTAACTGATCTTTGACAAAGGTGTCAAAAACACTCAAGGAGGCATGGGTACTCTCGTCAACAAATGGTGCTGGGATAACTGGATGTCCAAAAGCAAAAAGATGGAATTGGACCCTATCTCACACCATACACAAAAATCAACATGAATTAAAAATTTTAAGACCTGAAAACATAAAATTATTAGAAGAAAACAGAGAAACAACTCCCTGACATTGGTCTTGGCAGTGGTTTTGGATATAACACTAAAACATGGGTAACAAAAGTGAAAATAGACATGTGAGATTGCATTAAACTAAAACAAAACAACACAAAACTACACAGACAGGAAACAATCAGCAAGGTGGAAAGAACCTGTGGTATGGGAGAAAATATTTGCAGACCACACATCTGATAAAGTGTTTATATCCAAAGTATATAAAAAATTTATACAACCCAATTGTAAAAAATTAACCCAAGCTGAATAACATTTTTTTCCAGGGAAAACATTCAGATAGCTGACAGGCATATGAAAATGTGCTCAACATCATTAAGTATCAGGAAAATACAAAGCATACACCTCATACTTGTTAGTATGTTTAATGTAAAAAAGACGGAAGATAACCAGTGTTGGTGAGGATGAAGAGAAAACTCTTTCACATTGTTAGAAAAATGCCCATTGATATAGCCACTATGGAAAATAGTATGCATATAAATATAGCATGATCACACTCATATGTAGAATTTAAATTGAATCCACAGAAGCAAAGAGTAGAATGGTAGTTGCCAATGGCTGGGAAGTAGGGGAAATGAAGAGATGTTGGCCAAAGGGTACAAGTTTCAGTTATGCAGGATGAATAAGTTCCAGTGTATGGTATAATAACTACAGTTAATATTATGACAATATATAGTAGTCTTAGAAATAGAAATTTGCTGAAAGTAGATCTTTTGTGTTCTCACTACCAAAAAGAAAAGAAAAAGGTAGCCATGTAAGATGACAAATATGTTATTTATCTTGATTGTGGTAATCTTTCCACAATTATATGTATATCAAAACATTGTGCTGTACTCTCTAACATATATAATTTCATATATATATATATGTGTGTGTATATATATATGTATATATATATATATATAAAGTAACATATAAATTTTTATTTATTTCTAAAGCTGGCAAAATTTAAAAAAACACAAAAAATAAAGAAATAGATAATTTTACATGCAAAATGTTTCTAAAATAACACAACATTGAATGAGTCTAAGGATGCATCTATCAAGAAAGTCAATCCAAGGATTGCCTTTTTTTTTTTTCTTTTTATAAGATTTCAAGACACTCTCAAAGATTTTTCTAAGCTTACTTTTAAGGTTAACAATAGTAATCATTAACTCTTCACTATATTCAAGGTACTTTTCTAAATGTCAGCTGTGATTTAAAGCCTAAAACAACCCCTTTATTAACCATGTTAAAACTTTGTTGAATGGTTAAGACAAAGAAAAGTCAAGAACCTTGTCCCCGGTAATTGTGCTAATATATAGCAGGATAGAGATTCGCACGCATGCTCCTGGTATGTAGAATCTACACTTTTACCTACTCTACTATATTATATTGAGGAAGCCTCTGCCCATGTGACTACTGCTTTGAGAGTGAAGATCTAGAACATCTCTATCATCACAGAAACTTCTTTTGGATAATTATTTTTTTAAGAGTTATTTGTTTTATAGAGAGAAAGTGGGGGGAGGGGTGAAGGAAGAAAGGGAGAGACATTTCAGCACACTGCGTGTGGGCTCGATCTCATGACCCTGAGACACGACATGAGCTGAAATCAAGTAGTCAGTAGCTTAACCAACTGCTCCACCCAGGCACCTTGCAGAATAATATTCTATAGTGAGATTCCATCACACTACTGTTTCACATTCAGTGAATGGGATATCAAAGACAATGAGAAATCTAACTCACACTACTTGGCCTAAGAAAAAAGGTCCCAAACCACAGTTCCCATTTATATGGATGTGAATCCCAAAGTGCATCTCTAATCTAGATATTTTTCCTGAATTCTAGAACTCTGTATCCAACTGCCCACTGAAAAATTCTATCTGAGGCTTTCATAACACTTCAAATTCATCCTCCAAGAACACCCACTAAAGAGTTTTTCCCATCTACCAAACAAATGTGCTGCAATAGTGCCTGAATACTCCCTATCAAAACTTTCAATCTGTTACTACAATCTCTATAATAGTGAAACTGCTACCATCATCTTCCTGTGCAGATCCTGGCTAAAAGAGACAAACATAAAATCATGTAAAGGTCTAGTTTTCACTGCCATGTAAGATAATGTGAGAAAGATCTGGGATATTTTAAGAAAAATACAACACAGCCTTTTCATTATTGCTACATGATTACATTTTAACTCCTCTAAAGGTCTTTTGCTAATAAACTAATATTAGCTCCAATTAAAACAAAATCTTTCAGAAGCAAATGTTTAATTTCTGAAGTACAGATGGAAACTACTACTTTTTCACTCTAACAGCATAAACGAACTATTCAAAGCTGATATGTAATACATTTCTCATTTCATTAGCTCAAACATCAGCTGTGGGTGTGCTTTACTCATACTATGGACATATGGTTGCTTGGATCAGACTAGAAGTGATTTTTTTAGTGCTTTCAAGAAAATACAGAGTGAGCATAATTAAGTAGCCAGTTAATGGTAATTTAGAAAGAACAACAAATTGACAAACCTGCCCTGAATCCATAATCTACCTAAGTTTCAAGAAAGTGAGCTTTACACATTATATACCATGATGTTATACAATCATTGATCCAAAAAGGAGGGGAGTACCTTAAACAGATTCCCTCTAATCAATGGAAATGCCAGGTGGTATAAACTGTTCTGAACTTTAGTGCATAGATTTATTAAATAAAGGTGGCCTTTGGGTCAATACATTCTAAGCTTCAAAACTTAACGTATCTTGTCTATTTTACACTGCCAAATTCTAAACCAGTTCTGACCTCTTTTGAGATCTGTACTTTCCCCATTGACTTTACTCACAATATATAGAATAATAGCTAACATTTATTGAGTGCTTACTTATCTTGTCACTGTGCTAAGTATTTTATAAGCATTGTCTCATGGAATACAGCAGGCCTGTAAGACAGGAACTATTGCTATCCTGATTTTACTGATGAGGAAACTGAGATCATACAGCTAATAAATGGGAGCTGACAATCGAGACTGCAGAGCTTGCTCTCTAAACCCCAATACTGCACTGTTTCCTTTTGATAAGTAAAATCCCTGAGGCTTCTGCATTTCAGTGTTCCTGAAAGAATGAATGCTAGTTTTCTGGCAATAAGTATAACAAATTTGAAGAGCTGGCTTTGCCTGGGCCTTGAGTCTCTCACTGGTAGTAACCCAGGAATATCTCATTCCTTCTTAAGCCTTGCTGAAATTATTATGTGCATTTGAAAATAGGTGAGGATACATAATTATAGGAATAAATAGGTCAGAAAAGAATTCAGACTCATTACAGGTAACGGCTGAAAATTGTGTCACCAAATTATGTTTTCTATCATTTATAAAACTCAGATTAAAATATTTCTAATTATATCATTATCTTTCCAAGTTACTAATGGTAGAGGAATTTGGCTTTGAGAGTTCACATAACATTACATCATTTCTTTATGCTAAATGATTGAGAAGGAATTAATAATAGCAGAAAGTGCAATAAAACACATGCATAACTTCTATAAATGCCTCATACTCTTCATTTCTTTTATTTGTTGAAAAAACATTGATTATTGTAGTTCATGTTTTCTTAATATTTAGGAATCCAATGTTATATATAAAAAATGTGCTTGGTTTATCACAAATTATATAGCATAAAATTCAATGATTGATGAGAATTTTGCCATTTTCACATGAGAAAATTAAGGATTAGAGTTGACTGAGTGCTTTATGACACACCACACATTTAACAAGACCTCACTATTCTACTCTACATATACCTTTCAAACACCTGGAATATGTCCAAAAAATAAAAAATAAATTAAATAAAGAGAAAAGCCTTTGTTATGGCTTCATGATACTGACAATTGTTTCCCCTTCTGGCAGAGATCTTTTTCTACATATGAAACTCTGGATCACTTTATTATCCAGCAGAGCCAGCTTCTGATACCTCTAGTGACTTAGAGACTTAGCTCCTTTCCTGGACCTAAAATTTTAAGAAATTTGATGTATTTAAATTATATATTAATATTAAGAAATAATGTACCTAGATTTAAATGCTTTAGACACTAGTCAATGATTACTTAATATAAAAATTTACCTCTTTCATAATTCATATCATTTTCAAATTGGTTTACACCACACTAACTGGTTAAATAAATATAATCATTTAAATATTTAAAGTTAGACATGACTCAAAGAATGTTCTGTGGTGACCCTTGCTTGCTTATGTACCACTTTATTTTAATGGAATTTAAAAAAAGCCCTCTTTAAAAGTTCTTTTGCGGGGGACATTAATTTTCTTTGTATTTTTCAATACACATTTTCAAATATTTATCAATATAATTTCCTACTTCTCAAAAATCCATCAATCTAAATTCTTTTTTTTTTTTTAAGATTTTACTTATTTATTTGACAGACAGAGATCACAAGTAGGCAGAGCAGCAGGCAGAGAGAGAGGAGAAAGCAGGCTCCCCGCTGAGCAGAGAGCCCGATATGGAGCTCGATCCCAGGACCCTGAGATCATGACCCTAGCTGAAGGCAGAGGCTTTAACCCACTGAGCCACCCAGGCGCCCCCCATCAATCTAAATTCTTACCAGCTGTGATAGCCAACCCTCAACATGGCCCCCTAGTGATCCCAGCCTCCTGGTATTCATGTCTTTCTGTACTTTCTGCTACACTGTACCAGATCTGTGTGTCCCATAGAATGCAGCATTAAGTGATGGTGTGTTGCTTCTCAGAATATGTTAAAAAATACATCAAGGATTCCATCCTAGTCATTCTCTTTCTCACCTATTGTTTGCTCTGGGAACTTCAGCTATTATGTTGTAAACAGCCCTATAAAGGGGCCCACAAAGCAGTGAACTGACACTGTTAGCCAACCACTAGCAAGCTTATGAGGCCTCAGGTCAAGAGCCATATAAGTGAGCTTAGAAGAGGATCCTCTAGAAGATTTATAGCAATACATCCTACCTCAAGAAACAAGAAAAACCTCAAATAAACCATCTAACCTTACTAGAAGCTAGGAAAAAAGAACAAAACCCAAAATTAGTTGAAGGAAGGAAATAATAAAGATCAGCAAATAAATGAAATAGAGACTAAATTTTTTAAAAAATTAAAAGAATAAAATGAAGAGCTGATTCTTCAACATGTGTCAACAAATTATACAATCTAGAAGTGGATAAATTCCTAGAAACATACAATCTTCTAAAACTGAATCAAGAAGAAATAGAAAATGTGAATGGACAGATTATTAGAAATGATATGAATAAGTAATCAGAAAACTCCCAACAAATGACAGGCTAGGACTAGATGGTTTCAGAGATGAATTCTATGAAGCATTTAAAGAACAGTTAAACTGAAGGGAAACGAATGTTTCCAAAGTCCATGTAAAGGCTAACATTACCAATACCAAACAAGATAACACAAAAAAAGAACATTAGAGGCCAATACCTGTGATTAACATGGATGCAAAAATCCTCAAAAATTTTTAGCAAACTGAATTTAATGATATATTAAAAGGATCATACCATGATCAATTAGAATTTAATCCAAGGATATAAGCATGATTCAACATCCACAAATGAATCAAGTGACACACCACATTAACAAAACGATGAAATTCATGTAATCATCTCAATAGATACAGAAAAGTACTTCACAAATCCAAAATCCATTTGTGGTTGAAAACTGTCAACAAAGTGGATACACAAGGAACATATCATAATATAGTAACAGTCATATATGACAAACTTTCAGGTAACATCACACTCAAAGGTAAAAAGCTAGAAGTTTTTCCTCCAAGATTAGAAACAAGACAAGGATGTCCACTCTCAGCACTTTTATTGAATACAGTGTTAGAAGTCATAGCCACAACAATTAGACAAGAATGAGAAATAAATGGCATCCAAATTGGTAAGGAAGAAGCAAAACTCACTCTTTGCAGATGACATGATACCATACATATAGAAAACCCTAAAGGCGCCATCAAAAAAAAAAAGTCTTAAAGCTTATTAGCTTTCAGGAAAGCTATGGGATACAAGATCAATACACAAAAATCTGTTGCATTTCTACACATTAAAAATGAATTATCAGAAAGAAAAATTTAGAAAATAATCCAATTTATAATTGTACCATATTAATTAATAAATAAAACACCTAAGAATAAATGTAACCAAGGAGGTGAAAGACTTGTACATTGAAAACTACAAGATATTGATGAAAGAAATTTCATGTGACACAAATAAATGGAAAGATATCCCATGCTCATGAATTCCAAGAATTAACATTGTTAAAATGTCCATTCTACCCAGAGTAATCTACAGATTCAATGTAATCCCTATCAAAATTTCAATGACATTTTTCACAGAACTAGAACAAAGCACTTTAAAATTTGTATGGAATCATAACCCCCCCCCCCAAATATCCAAAGCAATCTTAGGAGAACAAAGCTGGAGGTATCATGCTCCCTGATTTGAAACTATACTACAAAGTAATAGTGAAAGAGTATGGTACTGTCACAAAAACAGACCCATAGATCAATAAGACAAAATAGAGAGCTCAGAAATAAACCTATGCTTATATGGTCAATAAATTTATAATAAAAAGGCAAAAATATACATTGAGGAAAGATAGTCTCTTCAATTAATGGTGTTGGAAAAACTGCAGAGCTACAAGCAAAAGAATGGAACTAGACCACTTTCTTACACCATACACAAAGATACACTCAAAATCGATTAGAGACCTAAATGTAAGACCTAAAATCATAAAAGTCCTAAAAGAAAATAGGCGGTAAACTCTTGGACATCTATCTGTCTTAGCAATTTTTTTTTTGATCTTTCTCCTCAGGCAAGAATAACAAAACAAAACTAAATGGAATTATGTCAAACTAAAAAGCTTTTGTATAATGAAGAAAATCATCATTAAAATGAAAAAGCAACCTACTGAATGGAAGATCTTTACAAATGATATATCCAATTAGGTGTTAGTATCCAAAATACATAAAGAACTCATACATTTTAACTCCAAACAAACAAACAATCTGACTTAAAAATAGACAGAGGACCTGAACAGACATTTTCCCAAAGAAGACATACAGAGGGCCAACAGAAAAATAAAAAGATGCTCAGCATCACTGATCATCAGGGAGATGCAAATCGAAATCACAATGAGATATTACCTCACAGCTGTCAGAATGGCTAACATCAAAATAAAAACACCAAACAATAATGAATATTAGTGAGAATGTAGAGAAAAAGGATCACTGTTAGTGGAAATGTAAATCGATGCAGCTCTATAAAAAGCAAAATGGAAGTTCCTCAAAAAATTATAAACAGGTCTACCATATGATCCATCAATTCCACTTCTGGATACATATTTAAAAAAATGAAAACAGTAATTCAAAAAGATATATTCACCCTATGTTCACTGTAGTATTATTTACAACAACAGCCAAGATATGAAACCAACCTAATTGCCCATCAATAGATGAATAGTTAAAGAAGATGTAGTACATACATACAATGAAATATTACTCAGTCATAACAAAGAATGAAATCTTGCAATGTGCAAAACATGTATGGACCTAGAGAGTATAATGCTAAGTGAAATAAGTCAGACAGAGAAAGACAAATACTTCTTCCTTTATATGTTTATATGCTTCCTTTATATGTGAAATCTAAAAAAAGTAAAAAAAAAATTAATTAAAAAAAAAACAGACTCATATATACAAAGAAGAAATTGGTAGTTACCAGAGGGCAGCAGGGGAGGGGAATGGATAGAATAGATGAAAGGGATTGAGAGGTACAAACATCCACTTATAACAGGCATGCAAAGTACAGCATAGGGAATATAGTCTTTAATGTAATAACTTTATGTGATGATGGAATGTAACTAGATGTCATGTGATCATTTCATAATGTACATAAATTTCAAATCGCTATGTTGTACACATGAAACTAATATTATATTGTATGCCAACTATACGTCAATTAAATAAAAAAGTGGATCTTCTAGTTTCACTCAAGCCTTCAGGTAACTACAGCCTCAGATGAAATCTTATGGCAATGTTATGAGAGACTGTAGCAGAATACTCAGCTAAAAGTTACTTCTGGATTTCTAACTCTCAGAATATGTGAAAGATAATGAATGTTCACTATTCTAATTTGCTAAATTTTAGAGTAATTTGTTTCACAATGGGTACTACTCACTAAGAAAGTTCTAAGAGAATACATTAGTTTTGGTTGATGTAAATGGAATTATATTGTATATATAATTTTACTCAGTATTAAATTTACACAATTTGCCCCCCAAGATTACATGTGGTTTTAGGTTATTTGTTCTTCTTATTTACTTTTTTTTTATTATTTTATTATGTTCAATTACCCAACATATAGTACCTCATTAGTTTTTGATGTAGTGTTCAATGATTCATTAATCTTCTTATTCTGTAATATCTCATTATACAAATATACCATAATTTATTTATCTATTCTATGGTTAATGGACATTCAGATACTTTCTATTTTGGCACTATCATATATAAGGGTGCTATGAACACCTTAGTACATGTTTTTTGGTACTAGGAATATATGTACATATTTTCAGGGAATATGCCACTCAGTATAAATTTCTTGGTCATGGAATATATGTATATGACATGTTACTAGACACTGATAGTTTCCAAAGTGGTTGGGACAAATTTTACTCCTATCAACAATGCCTGGGAGTTCTAGTTGATTTATGACCTAACATTTGGCATATTCCTTCTTTTACATTTTAGTCTTCCCACATCCCTTTTAATATCTCTATCAGGTATACAGATATACTGGCTAAGCCTCCAGATTACTTTCATTTTTTTATCTACTCTTCTGCTGTTCTTGAGTTTGAACTGTTAAAATTTCTTCTTTCAGAATCACCTACCAACCTATCACTCCAGATTATCTTTTAATCTCCTCAGTTTCTACCATCAAGAAAAACACAATAGGGAAAGAGGGAAAGTAAAAAAAGGGGGTAAAAGAGCTCCAAGGTCTGTAGCTCTAGCAAAACAAAGTCCAGTGTGTAGGTGTTATCTTGGGCCACAGGAGCATCACCGGTGGTGTTCATGTGGTCCTTCACACATTGCTGGGGATTTCCTGGGTGAGAACAAAAAGATGATCCCAGCTCTCCAAACTCTCTTTCCACCTATGATTATATGGCTGAGTAGAGCCCTTTCCCCAACCCTGTTGACCTTGTAACTTTGTGTGTGTGTGTGTGTGTGTGTGTGTGTGTGTGTGTGTGTGTTTTATTTAAGATTTTACTTATTTGAGAGAGAGAGACAGAGATAGTGAGAGAGAGCAGTAGTGGGGAGGGATGGGAGAAGCAGGCTCCCTGCAAAGCAGGGAGCCAGATGTGGTGCACCAACCTCAGGACCCTGGGATCATGACCTGAGCAGAAGGCAGACACTTAACCAACTGAGCCATCCAGATGTCCCTTCCTGGAAACTTTGTACCCATTCTTCAGATTCAATTTTGATATTAGTTCTTTGAGAAACTTTCCCTGATTACCATCCCAACCCATGCCACCAGCTGCATTAGGTTATCTTGTCTCTTGGACATGCCAGCACATCAGATATACATTTGTGACATATTCTATGTCTCTAAATATATGTGTTTTCCTCTACTCAGCCACTTCCAAAAACCTTCCACAGAACCCTTAAGAACAGAAGCTCTGGGCTCCTGGGTGGCTCAGTCAGTTAAGCCTCCAAACCTTGGTTTCCATTCAGGTCATGATGTCATGCATTGTGGGATCAAGCACTGACCAGGGCTCCTTACTCAGCAGGGGAGTCTGCTGGGGAATCTGCCCCTCCTCCCACTGCCCCTGCCCCTGCTCTCACTCTCTCTCTCTCTCTAATAAATAAATACATCTAAACATACACACACAGAGACACACACACAGAAGATCTGCCAAGTCACTACTGTTTCTTCAGGAAAGTTCTAGGTACCACAGTCAGAATTCAAATTCAGGGACTCAGAGTCTGTATCCAATTACTAGTGCTTGGATTCAAGGATAACCTTTCTGAGACATACTCTCAAACATTATAGAACACTGAGGATAAAGAGAAGAACTATATCTTCAAGAGAGATAACTTCATTATTTAAGTATTAAATTCAGATTGGTAATAGATTTTCATGAACAACACTGGATAATGAAGGGGAAAAGGAGACAAAGCAGTATATTCAAATTCTAAGAAGAAATTATTTTAAAGATTTTATTTATTTATTTATTTATTTATTTATTTAATTTATTTGACAGAGAGAGCACAAGCAGGGGGAGCAACAGAGAGAAAGGGAGAAGCTTGTTCCCCACTAAGCAGGGAGCCCAATGTGGGGCTCCATATCAGGACCCTGGGATCATGACCTGAGCCAAAGGCAGACACAACTGACAAAGCCACCCAGATACCCCAAGGAGAAATTATTTTAAACTTGAAATTAAATACTCTGCCAATTCATTAATTAAGTAAACCATGGAATAAAAATTATTTTAGGCATGCACAAAATGTTTGATTTCCATGAACTCTTCATTAGGAAGATTACCTGTCAACATGGCAAAACAAAAGAGGAATCCAAAAGAGCAAGCCAGGAAAGCTGAGGAAGTAGCTGTTAGAAAATCAGTGTAAGAAATACTCCAAGAATATGTATGTTTATTGTGACATTGAGACAGTAAGTAAACATGTAGGTATTTATGGGAGCCAGGGTTCTCATTACGAAATAATGAAGGTACTCCTAAGGGATAGGGATAAGACAAAGGAGAATTCTATGGGATGAGATTGCATGGGAGATGTTATCATGAACTTGATCAAATATAGCAATACAATCAATATTTTACCATTTGTCTAAGAATGAAGGGAAAATAAGAAAACTACATCTTAATCTGCTTATTTTCACACACATTATTAAAAAGACTCACATGAAGAATTGCTAAAAAAAATATAAGGAAACATTATTTACATGGGATGGTAAGAATAAGGTAAATGGGACAGTAGAAGAAGTTGTTACTTGTATTTTTAACTTTTGTAAGCATGTTAAGAGTCTACAATTTCAAAAAAATAAAATTCACAACAATGACATGGTTATGGGAAGGAAACATACAACCAAATGCAAATAACAAATGAACAAATGATTTTTTTCCTGAATTTTCAAGTTGTGTACCATTGCGTTGCTTCCATTGACTACTTTCTAAAACTGTGCTGTCCAATACAGTAGCTACTAGCAATATACTGCTATTCAACTTTATATTACAGTAAAACAAAATAAATATAATTAAAATTCACTTCCTCAATCACTCTAGCTTACTACATGTACTACATTTTAGACAGTGTAGATGTAGCCCATCATTGAAAAATGTTTTGCTGAATAGCACTGTTCCAAATATTTGCAAATCATTTATTTGTTGCACCTGCTCTCTGTGGGACACTGGTTTAAATGCTGGAAGAGTGAAATGAGTATCATCTCTGGTTTTTCCTGTGTGTATTTCAACAATGTAAGTTATCACCTTAAAACAAAAACAACAAAAAATAAACCTCTGTCATACCCAGATAAGTCATGGCTATAGCAAAATTATATATCAGATTCTATCCACTGATACCATTTTCAGCTTTGCTAGTCACTATATGTCCATCTTGGTATAAATCTAGGTAATTACATAAACAAGAAATATATTTTTTATTTGTGCTTTTAGAAATTATAGATGATTTTTCATATTAATTGTGTTAATCCTATGAAGGTCATGGAATTCCACATCTACTGAAATATATGTTAAGAATGAGTAGAATTTCAATTCCAACTTGTTACTTTGACTTTAACAGAATTTTAGTTACTTTTAGTGAGTTATAATGCTACAGATTGTAGACTAAATTTCATTGATAGTAATGATTTTACTTTCCCTATAGTAGTTGAATATCACATGGTTCATAAAAGTTTCCAATGTTCAGGTGTACAAGATTAAGATTTTTAAAAATTAATTAATTTACTTATTTGAGATAGAAGAGCAAGAGAAAGCATGAGCCGGGAGAGGGCAGAGGGAGAGGGTAAAGCAGTATCGCAGCTGGCCAGAGAGCCTGACTTGGGGCTCAATCCTAGGACCCTGGGATCATGACCTGAGCTGAAGGCAGATGCTCAAGCAACTGAGCTACCCAGGCACCCCCAAGATTAAGATTTTTAAAGAACAAATTCATCTTTTGTATCTAATATTCATTTACCTTAAATCTTCTTACTATTATACTCAATAGCTGAAAGACGTCATAGTGCCCCACTTAATTTGGTTTAAACATATATTTAATTCATGCCATAGATATTTCTCCAGAATAGAAATTGATTATGAACATCTTGAGTGAGAGAGCCTGCTGTATTGAATTAGTCCTTTTACTAATATTTGTTGAAAGTATAAAGGAAACTCATACTTTAAAAGCAGTAGGAAGCTCACTATTTAAGGCAACTGAAGTGACTTTTTTCATAAATTTCATCCCCTATTATCTTTTTTTTAGTAAAATTATATTTATGTACACTAGTTCACAAACACTATTTTAAACAAGTCTACTAGAGTACATAGGATTTAAATGCTTAAAAATTGTTATATAGTTATAGGATTCCAGAAAACCTCTGTATCAGTGTAAGCCAGAATTATGAAAAGTCAGCTAAATAATCTTTTCTAAAGCAGCTATATTTCTTTTGTAAAATGAAGAAATTGCTCTAGTTCTAGCATAGACATTCTCTGGATCCATAGATCTACTAACGGGGATGGGTAGATGAAAAACAGGATGGGTCATTGGAAGTAAAGATGGATGGATAGATACATGGATGTCAGAATGTGTGACTGGATGGAAGGAAATATTTATTTTTATAACTTTTCTACTTCAAAAAAATTCAAAGAAGCTTTAAAATGAGATAAGGATACAGTAAGTTTTTAAAACTTTAAACAAGTTCAATTTATTAGGAACATAAAAAAATTAGAGAATAAAAGCATAATAATAAAAAATTCTAGAGTTAAGGTACAGCAATTAAGTATAAAATTGATCTCTTGCCTTCCAAACAAAAATGAAACAGAGTTACACGGTTCATAGTAGCTATTAAAATGAAACTGAGTTCCTAGAAACTTTTGTTGGCAGCAACCTAAAAAGACTTTTCCTCCTAGTCACTGTATACTAAGAGGAATGAGTGTATCACTTAGTTATTTGCAGTTTTCATTATTAAATATCATAATGAACAATGGCCCTCACAAATAGTGTTACAAAAGGTGCAAAAACATCCTTCAAAAAACTATGTTATATAATATCAGCATTATCTTCAGAAAGTTAAAATGCTAGAACTTTGGTTTGCATTTTTTTGTTTTCTGATATAATACAGAAATAGGACTTAGAAAATTTTGATTCTAGAGAGAAATTTAATGGATAAATAAGTGAATAATCTCAGCATGACTTTTGACAGCAGTGAATCAAAAAGTATTTGAAATTGATTATCAACAGTAAGTTAGTTCTTGAAGAATGGGCATTCAGGATTATCAGGCAAAAGAACTTCCATTTGTTTTAGATACTAAGTGTTGACTGGAAAAATTGATGTTTTGTTGAGAAAGTGAAAGTGACTTGTATTCTTGCTGTAGAAAGCCTCAGATATCTGAGTTCCAAGATATGATGATCTATCTGAAAGAGGCCACTACAATATTTGATACAAAATATAATTGTTCTGGGAAAAAAGAGCCAACAAATATTTACTGATTATTTACTAAGTACCAATAACTTTGCCAGTGTTTCACACCTGTTGGAGGAAGTAACATTAGGCAGTAATATGGCTAGATTTGTAGTCAAACTACCGAGTTGGGGGTCACTTTCTTCTTTGCATTTTATATACATTGTGTTCTCTAGAGCTGTGCAAAGCTGTAGTAGCTCTGAGAAAATAGTATATTCTTTCCTCAGTAAACTTTACTATAAAGTAAAGAGTGGTTTTTTAACTTTACCTTAGACCAGAATCACCTGGAGGGTCCATTAAAACACAGATGGCTGGTTGCCACCTACAGAGTTCCTGGTTCAGTAGGTCTGATATAGAGCAGAAGAATATGAATTTTAACAAGTTCCCAAATGGTGTTAATGCTATTGGTCCAAGGATCACACTTCGAGAATCACATGTAGTAGATACAATTGGTTGGCTCTCTGACACTTATTATCAACATCCTTGCTAAAAAAATAGAAAAATTTTAAAATAAACAAATAAATTGGGGCAGCTGGCTGGCTCAGTCTGTAAAGCATGCAACTTTTGAGCTGAGAGTTATAAGTTGGAGCTCCACATTGGGTGTAAAGTTTACCTAAAAGTAAAATCTTAAAAAAAAAATGAATTTATTCAGGTATCCAAATAGCAAGAAAGTGACTTAGTTTTCAACTCAGAGGTAAATTCTAATTATTACCCAATCATTTCCCATGTCATTGATTGGTTTAGATAGCCCCTTACATCCCATTCTGGCCAATGGGAATTAGGGAAGTGTACCCCGGGGGTAGGTTTTTATACACCTGGGGTTTTTTGTTTGTTTTATTTTTCTCGGTATTCTGCTTTTTTATTTTAGAGCTCACATATAAAAGAGATCAGACGGTATATGTCTTTCTCTGCCTTATTTCACTTTAGCTTAATGGGTCCTTCTTTTTTGTTACGAAAGTCAGGACTTCATTATTTTTTTTAGATAGATAGATGGTTGATTGATTGATTGATCAGAGAGAGAGAGCACACAAGCAGGGGAGGCAGCAGCCAAAGCGAGAAGCAGGTTCCCCACTGAGCAAGGAGCCCAATGCAGAACTCTATCCCAGGGCCCTGGGATCATGTCCAGAGCTGAAGGCCGATGCTTAACTGACTGAGCCATCCAGGAGTCCCAGGACTTCATTCTTTTTTTCATTTTTTTTTTCTTTCTTCATTCTTTTTTACTTTTCATTCTTTTTTGTGGATGAGCAGAATATATATTATTCTGGTTGCATATCTTGGCTATCGTAAATAGTGCTGCAATGAACATAGACGTATTTATATCTTTTTGAATCAGTGTTTTCATTTTCTTTGGATAAATACCTAGAAACGGAATAGCTGGATCATATGATAGTTCCATTTTTAATTTTTTGAGGAACATCCATACAGTTTTCCTTAGTGGCTACACAAATTTACATGACCACTAAGAGTATATGAAGTTTCCCTCTATCCCATATCCTCTCCAACACTAGTAATTTCTTGTCTTTTTGATAGTAGCCAGTCTAAAGGTGGAGGTGATATTTCATTGTGGTTTTAACCTGCAATTCCCTGATTATGAGTTATGTTGAGCATCTTTTCATGCACCCATTGGTCATCTGTATGTCTTCTTTGGAAAAATGGCATTCACATCTTCTGCCCATTTTTTTTTTAAATCATATATATATATATTTTTACTGTTAAGTTGTGTGAGCCCTTTATATACAGGTCAACAACATGGGGTTTAGGGGTGCCAATCCCACATAGTCAAAAATCTGCATTTTAATTCTCCCAAAACTTAACTACTAATAGCCTACCATTGACCAGAAAAGCCTTACTCATAACATAGTTGATGAACACATGTTTTATATGTTATAGATATTATGTGCTGTCCATATATATATATATATTACAATAAAGTAAGTTAGATAAGGGAAAAATTCATTAAGAAAACAATAAGGAAGAAAAATACATTTATAATACTGTACCATATTTTTTAAAAAAAATATGTGTATAAGTGAACCCACACATTTCAAATCCATGTTGTTCACAGGTCAACTGTATTTTGGATATAAGCCCCTTATCAGATATTTGATTTGCAAATATTTTCCCCCAGTCAATAAGATACTTTTTCATTTTATAATGGCTTCCTTTGCTGTGCAGAAACTTTTTAGTTTGATGTAGTTTCATTTGTTAATTTTTGCTTTCATTGCTTTGCTTTTGTTGAGATTTTAAAAAGTTATCACCAAAACCTATGTCAAGGAGCTTACCCCTATGATTTCAGGTCTTATATTCAAGTCTTTAATAGGTTTTGAATAAGTTTTTGTTAATGGTATAGAATAAGGGGCTTATATCATTCTTTTACTTATGGCTGTCCAGTTTTCCCACTGCCAGTTATTGAAGAGAAATTCCCCATTGTATATTCTTCCCTCCTTTGTCATAAGTAAATTAACCATATATGCATGAATTTCTTTCTGGGTTTGCTATTCTGTTCCATTCATCTACGTGTCTGTTTTTACGCTAATACTGTACTATATTAACTACCAAAGCTCTATAGTACAGCCTGAAATCAGCTAGTGTGATGACTACAGCTTTGTCCTTCTTTCTCAAGATTGCTTTGGCTGTTCAGGGTGTTTGGGGGTTCTGTACAAATTTTAGGATTATTTGTTTTAGGCTGAGTTTGATAGGGATTTTATTGAGTCTGTAAATTGCTTTGAGTAGTATGGACATTTTAACAATATTGATTTTTCAAGTCCCCAAGCATAGAGTATCTTTGCATTTATTTGTATCGTCCTCAATTTCTTTCATTATTATCTTCTATTTTTCAATATCCATTTTTTTTAACTGCTTTGGTTAAATTTGTTCCTACGGTAACTTATTCTTTTTGATGCAATTGTAAACAAAATTGTTTTCTTAATTTCTCTTTCTGATAGTTTGTTATTAGCACATTAGAAATGCAACAGACTTTGTATATTGATCTTGTTGAATTTATTAGTTTAACTATTTTTGGTGGAGTCTTTATGATTTTCTGTATGTAGTATCGTGCCCTCTGCAAGTACTGACAGTTCTGCTTCTCTCTGATTTGGATTCCTTTCATTTCTTGTCCTTGTCTGATTATTGTGGGTAGGACTTCCAATACTACATTGAAGAGAAGTGACAGAAGTGGGTATCCTTGTTTTGTTCCTGAATTTAGAGGAAAACCTTTCAGTTCTTCACCATTCAGTATGTTACCTGAGGGTATGTTATATGTGGCCTTATTATGTTGAAGTACGTTCCTTCTGTACCTGCTGTGTTGAAAGTTTTTAACATAAGTGGATGTCAAATTCTGCCAAATGCTTTTTCTGTATTGATTGAAATGATCATGTATTTTTTTTATCTTTATTTTGTTAATGTGGTATATCACACTGACTGATTCAAAGATGTTCGACCATGTTTGCATCCTTGGAATAAATTCCACTTGATCATGATGTATAGACCTTTTAAAGTATTGTTGACTTTGGTTTGTTGATACTTTTTGAGAATTTTTGCATCTATGTTCATCAGGGATGTTGGCCTATAATTTTTTTTTTTTCTTGTGATGTCTTTGTCTGGTTTTGGCATTAGGGTAGTGTCAGACTCATAAAATATGTTTGGAAGAGTTCTCTCCTCTTCTATTTTGGAAGAATTTGAGAAGAATTGGCATGAATTCCTCCTTGCATATTTGGTAGAATTCACCAGTGTAGCCATTTGGTCCTGGACTTTTGTTTCTTGGGAGGTGTTTGATAAGTGGTTCATTTTCCTTACTAGTAATCAATCTGTTCATACTTTCTGTTTCATCATGATTCTATCTTGATAGGTTATTTATTTTTAGGAATTTATCTATTTCCTCTAGGTTGTCCAATTTGTTCACATACAACTGTTCATTGTTTCTTATGATTCTTTGTATTTCTGTGGTATCAGTTGCAACATCTCTTTCATTTCTGATTTTATTTATTTGAGTCCATATTTTTTCCTGCTGAGTCTAGCTAAAGGCTTTTCCATTTTACTTATCTTTTCAAAGAACTCGATTTCATTGATCTTCTCTATTGTCTTTTTAATCTGCACTTCTTTTATTTCTTCTCTAATTGTTATTTCCTTTCTTCTAACTAACTTTAGGCTTCATTTATTCTTTTTTCTAGTTTCTTAATGTATAAGGAACCTCAAAGTTTCTTCCAACTTTAGGTTGTTTATTTGAGACTTTTCTTGTTTCTTGAGGAAGGCATTTATTGCAATGAACTTCTTAAAACTATTTTTGTTGTTTTTCACTAACTTTGGTATGTTGTATTTCCATTTTTATTGTCTCAAGATATTTTTAATATCTCTTCATTTCTTCTTTGATCCATTGTTTGTTCAGTAACATGTTATTTAATCTTTACATCTTTGTGAATTTTCCTTTTTTTTTTATAGAGAACACAAATTCAGGGACTTTTATGACTTTCCTCTTTTCTTCCATCCACTTCTCAGACTAGTTAGTATTCTGCTAATATGTTTCATATACTATTAGTTGTTACCTCATCTTATATTCTAAAAAGATAAGGTACTTAGAAGATATATGACCATAAATTTTGTGTGTGTGTGTGTGTGTGTGTGTGTGTGTGTGCATCCTAAGCATCTATTATCATCAGCTTCTTTAACCAAATTTACTTCTCCCTCTTCCCATATACCTTCTACCCTCCATATTCAGTCAGTCATTTAGCCTGCAGATTTAGCCTCCCAAATGCTTTTGGCATATAGCAGCTGCTCAGTAATTGTGCATTGGGTGAATATAATTTTCTAGCTCAAGGTCTTTTAATTCAATAATCCTACCTCTATACATTCTTAGACTTCTTAGCAAGTTACTTCATAATTTGCCTAATTTTGAGACAAGAACTCACAATGAATTTATTTTAAAATAAAGTACCTATTAACTTTACCATTAGTTAAAAGGATTACTAATCAGTTCCAGAACGTTTAATTTGGGTCTCTCCCTGTGGAAAAGCTGACTCTTCAAATCCGTTCTATTCCTATTCACTAAAGCTTGCCGCTGCAAGACTTGGCTTTGCCTCTACAGCACACACACAATACATTTAGTGAATTACTGATGGACAAAACTCTGAAGTTAAGACGATAAATTAGGATAAAACCAGAAATCCCCAAAGCTAACAAGAATTCTGTGGGCCAGCAAAAATGCTCTGAAAACCTACCACTTAAGATAAGAAAAGCCTTTTACATATTATTTCACTATTTCTACCTCTGAAGTTCTCCAAGAGTCATCAGAAGTCTCCCAGAAAAAGTAAAGACAGAAAGTATGTTTAAGCATTTTTGTTGTTTTTATTCTTAATAAGCCTTAGATTTATCTGTTTCTCTCTCCTCCTAAGACTTTATCACTGTGCCTATGTGCCCATTGTCCCCAAGATTCCCAGAAAGGTCCAGTGAACTCTTATACTCAGACTACCTTCTTCTATACTTGCATGCATTGATTATTATCTACCATGGGAAAAATCACTTCAAGAGATTTCTATTTAACTATATATGTAATTAGATTTATTTGAAGAGGACAGCTATTTCAGTGAGATTAAGTATTTATGACTAAAACTGCATACGTAGTAAAAGATGTTCCCCAAAATAATTCTAAAGACCAAGCTTTATCCTTCGTATCTTTAAAGCCAATCTTTAAAAAGTTAACAGTCTGGAGTTGTAACAGTTATACAAACTACATGGTCAACATGAATGTTTTTGCATGTATTATATTGCAATCTCAATAAATTATTTGTTATAGATTATATGGAAAACAAGGCAGAAAAAGGCAACTGCCATAAGAGAAGCATACAAAACTCAAGAGAATGGTTAGAGGCAGTGAAATCATATCCAATTAAAGAGATTTTAGAAAATTCTCAAAGAAAAGGTGACATGGAACACATTAGGCCTTGTGGAACACCTAAAAAATAAATAGATAAACATAAAGAAGCAAGTTGGAGAAGAAGCATATTATACAAGCAGTAGAGCATGAGAAACTACAGAGAAACTTCTGGTTGTAATTAAGAAATTAGAAATAATAGAGTTTACACTGTAATAACTATCAAAGCAGTAATATGGTAAAAGGGCTAACAGTGTCAGATTATATCAGGTTGTGATTTAAATTCCAAGCCCAAGAACTTGTTCTTAACTGGGTAAATACTAGTAGACTTTGGAAATTTTGCATAAGATTCTAATATGACTAGTGGTGAGAAGGAAAATCATTTTATACCTTACCTGGAACAAAGTTTTCTGTGCAATGCATTGCATTACTTTTTCTGAGACTGATCAACATTCCTGATGAAATAACCAGTGTAATTTTCTGATAGACATACATGAGACTACAGTCTCTTCAAGGATGTTAAACTCGTTTCAACTAACCATCAAACTGAGAGCCAGATGAATTTTTGATATGGTTGTATACAATCTAATAATTTTTGTCATTTTCCCCCATGAACCATCTCTATCAAGGTATATTTGAATTTGCTTTTTCCAAAGCTTCTTCCCTTGCAGCATATTTGAAATACAATTTTATCATCTGGTCAAAATTAGTCTGAGAATATATTTTAACAGTGGTTTTCAACTATGTTCCCATAAGAGTATCTCTCAGAGCACTGTGAGTGAGCACAGAGGTAAAGTAAGGAGAAACCTAACAGGACTAGGTGGGAGTGCCCACCCTCAATCTCTCCTCTAAAGAAAACAACTCTGTCTTATGAATTTAGGTTCCATTTCATTTGAATAAAACTTTGTAATACTAAAAAAATTGTTTGGAAATAATTTCCTTAAGTAATTAATGCCGAATTGGTCTATAAAATTGTACTGTATAGTATAGTCACTGTTACTATACTTATAGTTAAGTTATAGTTATATTTAAGTAACTATAGTTATAGTTACTTATAGTACTGTATAGGTGGTGGGAAGACAAGTTAGGACACTGTTAGAGCAAGCTAGAAGAAAAGTTCATAAATACTTGAATGAGGATTTTGGCAGTGATAATGGAAGGGTTGAGACATTTGATACTGAGATAGAAATACCAAGTTGTACTACTGACTAGATGCAGGTGGAATCCTGCATCTAGTCATCCAAAATGACTAAGGTATTGATCCAAGATGTCTAGAAGAAATAGAGGAACTATTGTCAGTAATAAAGAAACCAGGAAGGAATGGGGTCTCAGGAAAAGGATAATAAGTCTGTTCATGTTGAATTTGAGGTGACATTCAAGTCTAGCTACCTACCAGTGAGTCAGGGAGAAGACTGAGATAACAGAGACAGGGAGGAAGGGAAGAGGGACAGGAGAAAGGGAAGGAGAGAAAGAAAAAGGAAGAAAAAGAGAGAGCTCTAATAAGCATTTGCATAGAGATGGCATTTGGAACTATGGCAGTAGGCCAAAATACAGAACCTTGAAGATGCATTTTGGAGAAAATAGTTAGAAGTGGAATTAGCCAGGGACATCTGGATGGCTCAGTTGGTTAATCATCTGACTCTTCATTTTGGCTCAGGTCATGATCTGAGGGTCCTGTGATGAAGCCCACATCGGTCTCCATGCTCAGCACGGAGTCTGCTTGAATTTTTCTCCCTCTGCTCCTCTAACCACCACTGCCCTTCCTACCCCCGCCCTGGGTTAGCCAAAGTGTCAGAGATCAAGCAGAAGAAGAATCATGAGAACATACAATTTAAAAATGTACATTAAGATATGTATGCTTTCGTGTCATCCCAATTTTCTTATAGTTTCAAAGAGGAACTTGGTAGTCAGTCCTTAAATGTATCTCTGCTGATAGTATGAACAAACTGGGTTTGAGACAGAAGCAGCTTTCATTCTTTTGGTGATTACGTGTTCATACTGCAGTAATATCTACTATATATAAAAATTGGAAATCAAAATGACTGTTCAAATATAAGATAGAAGTGTTTTTTTGACACTGTTGTTCTTACTATTACATTATTATAGAGGCTTATCAATGCAACACTGCTTTTTTTTTTTCCTTTCAGCATTCATTAATGAATCTGTGTTTACCTAATGCATTGTAGGAGCAAGGTTCTACTCAAGCAGTCTAATAGGTTAAAAATGCTTAACCATTGGCTCAGTAATTCCTTTATGGGCAATGGTAGTAAAACACAATTTCCAACAAGGAAAGCTGATAAGAGGATGGGGGAAATGTCACCAGAATTGAAAGGCTGTGATTGCAGAACATGGGAGGTGATTGCATGTATAGGGTGCTGGGAGAGAGGGAATGCATGCAAAGACCATTTATAACAAGGCCGTGTCAGCAACAGTCACCAAGACAAGACAGAAGCTAGGATACGCTACCAGCCAGAAGGATTCAAAACAGACTCAGCTGGCCCAAAGGGTACAAGGCCATAAATGTCAAGCTCTTCTCTCAGTGACTGCTGCTGTCAGCTACAAAATGGCTCTCTCTTGGCAAGGACAGTGGGTCACATATCTCAGTTATTGCGCAGGAAATAACCTGTCATCACATCATCTCTGAACACAAAGGACAAGATAATTGTCCCAAGTTGTGTCAGGCAAAAAAATTCCAGTCATCTGAGGCCGTGGTAATAGGGAATGTGATACACTCTTATTAATATGATCTCTCATTGTCTCTTGCTTTAGTAAGAAACATTTTGGAGATAGCAGTAACATTTTGTAGTTTTAACTTGTTTCTTCAAAATCTTTCTTAATGTAGGGGATTTATTTCTAACTTTTCTAGTTAATAATTAGGTAAGGAATATCTATGTTGAATGATTAGCCATAATCAACACTGATTTTTAAAAATTCATTTTCTGTTTTGTATTTTCAACAAAAATGAAATAAACGCAGAGCTTTATTTCCCAAGTCCATTAAGAGTATATTTGGTTTATGTGGTAGGGAAATTAGTCCATTATTAAAACAGATTTTAAAAGATTTATAAGAAGAGGCAAGTAGATGGAATTGCCCTGTCAGGATATTTCATGACTTTTATGGAATGAAGGTAAAACTGTATGATTTCTATTATACTTTCTCAGGCTGTTATTCAAATTGATTATAACCATAAAGGAATTTCATATTCTGATTCATCACCACGTTCAATGATTATGAAGTCTTCTAAACACAAGCATGAAATTCTGCTTCCTCTTCCTAGTGCTAGATTCACACAGCAAGGTCTCTTTAAAGATGGTTATCACATTTTCTGTTTCTTCCAAAATGTGCTTTTTAAATAGCTAAAGTTGGAATAAAAATTTAAAAAAGAAAAAAAAAACTAAATAATGCCTGTTGATTGATTCTGGAAACAAGAGGGAATTGTATAATGTTTATAATTCAAAGGAGGATTATCTGCATGAATTTCAAGAAGATCCTACTTCCCTAAATGTTGTGACATTTTAGAAAATGTTGGTTAAGTGTCATGCTTTCCCCCCAGCTTCAAAAAGTCAAAATCAAGAGGTTTTGAAAGCTTGATTAACAAGTACAAATAACAAATAGAAAAGTAGAACTACTTGAGCAAAATCAAAAAGGTGGATGTGTTAAATTGAAACCAGAGAAAGAACCAGGCATGTAGTTCTGGCTCCACTAAAAATCCATGACCAAAATGTTAATGACTGTCTTTTCTTTTTCTTGTCTCTTTTTTTTTTGGAAAGTGACACTCCCAATTTTGTTTGTTCTGAACAAGACATGGAGTGTTATATCATTTCAGCGAACTGAAAGCATTAATGAAATGTAATGTGCGGGCAAATAGATTCTGTGAATTTATGTGTGAACTTATATGAGAAAGGAAAGTATGGCAGGAGATGTGGGGATGGAGGGGATCTAGTCCTGTATATAAAATAGAGAAGAAAATAGGATTATTCCTTTTACTTTTCCTCCTTCAAATAGAAAACAAAAAAATAATTTCTGGGAAATGATGGTAACATAAACTTAAATAGAAACATCCTGCAAAGGATATTCAGAATGCATTTATTCAAATATTTTAAAGAAGGGACTTTACATAACAAAAGGAAATTTCACATCTGTATCAAAATTACCCTATCTCTTGTCCCCTCCACTTAGAGAACCATTCCATTTTCCTACAATATCTCTCCTCCAATGCCTTTTACTCTGTAAAGTGTCTGAAATATGACCAGCCTCACAGTAGAATGCATTAAGCTGCTAGAAAACATTATCCAGATGAAAGTGGCTTTATTTTTTCATTATTCTGTTACATTAGTCATCATACAGTATATCATTAGTTTTTGATGTAGTGTTCCAAGATTCATTGTTTATGTATAACAGCCAGTACTCCATGCAGTATGTCCCCTGGCTTTAGAAAGAAGTGTTTCTTATTGTTCTATATAATCATTACAGAGTTGGATAATCAGTGAAGGTTTGGCAACTCAGCAGTACCAACAAGGATCTAAGCTCCTCTTCTGTGCTCACTCTGCAGTCCTCAGTGTATTGGCTTTTGTCCTCAGGCTTATTACTGCATGACTGCAAGATGCCTACTGTAGCTCGGCTTCATGTCTGCCTATAACAAATTATAGGAAGGAGGGGCCAGGCAGTAGAGCTGTTTCCTTATGGGAGGGAAAAATCCCAGGAGCCTATTTCTATGTTTTATTATCAAGAAATGGGTGGTATAGCCATTACTAACAGCAAGGAAAGGAGGGATACCAAATATCTGGTATTTTCCAGTTAACCAATATAGGTTGGGCCTGGTGTTGACGTAGGGGTCCAGAACAGTAGTGCTCCTTTGAACTTCCTCTGAAGGTTACATATTTAAAGTACTTTAAAAATAATATTTATCAAGAAATAGGCAATGCAAGAGCAAGATAATATTTGGATAACATAATACCAGTCAATAATGGTAGCCATCTGATATGGCAGTAAAAAACAGGGATTTAGACAACAAAAATGACTTTATTTTCATGTGTTTACTATCTTCAAGATGAGATTCAATGTGAGAGTAAAAATTCAAAGCTGTATAATTTCATGAGCTAAGATTAATGAAATATATGAAGAAAACTATATGAGTTCTTATTTTTAAGACGTATCCACTAAGACCTTTTAGAAATTCAAAAGGATCTTAGGAAGCATAAGATGGGTGAAGCAAGCAATTCAACAGCATTATTTAGAACCAGTGTTATTTGCTTCCTGTACTAATTATTTCACCAAATGAATAAGTCTCCTGAAGTACCATTATTTCAATATCTACTGCCAGGGTAGAAAGCTCTATCATTAACAGCTGCACAGGGATATAAAGTTCAGAGGTTACAAACATGTTCAGTATAGGCATTGCTCTAAAATCTGACTTCACTCTTGCAAAATTCCCAAAATCAACATGCCTTATTCCCTTGAAACATTTCACCATTTCCTAATGATAGGTTTTAGGAAAAAGAGAAACATAGGATGAGTTTCAAAAAAAAAAAAAATCTACTTGGTGCAACAAGAGTCCCAGGTTTATGTGGTACAGACACCGTGGTTTTCACCCAGCCTCCTGTTATGTTTACTAGAAGATCAGGGCAATCTCCAGAGTAAAAAATGCTGAATAATTAAGAATAGATAAATTAAAAAATATATATACACCTAGGAATAACATAGTAAAATAAGAAATGAAGAAAATAAAAATATGACCATTAGAATATCACACTAATAATTGCTACTGATAAATGTTAAAATCAATGGACAAAAATTAAGAGAAATGGAATATTTTATGACCTCAAAATATGCCCCCCAAAATATTTATTATATAGCCTAATGCAAATTTTTTAATACTCCTGCTCTAGGAGGTGAAGCTTTATTCCACTTCCCTTGAGTATGAGCTGAACTTGGTAACTCATTTCTAATGAGAGAGCAGAGAGAAGGAAAAGTAATTTTATTTTTTTAAAGATTTTATGTATTTATTTGACAAGGAGAGAGAGACAGCAAGAGAGCAAACAAAAGCCAGGGAGAGGGAGAGGGAGAAGCAGGCTTTCAACTGAGTAGGAAGCCTGATGCAGGGCTCAAAACCAGGATCCTGGGGTTGTGATATGAGCCGGAAAGCAGATGCTTAATGACTGAGCCACCCAGGTGTCCCAAAAAGTGTAGTTGAGAAACACGATGGATTTTTTTTTTTTATAAACATATATTTATTTTTTCCCCAGGGGTACAGGTCTGTGAATCTCCAGGTTAACACGATGGATTTTATAGTTGAGAAACATGATGGATACTACATTAACCAAGTGATTGAGGCCAACATCATCAGTTGTAAGTCATGGTGATATTAAAAGGTGCTAAATTAAGAGAGAATGAGGGACCTTCATTTGTGTGGCATTCTTCCCAAACTCTGTTGCCCCAGACTAATCATAAAAACTTTAGACAAACCCAAATTGAGAATCATTTGACAAAATACCTGACCAGTGAGGACTCTTTAAAAGTAACAAATGTGTATTTTAGAAAATAAGAAAGACAAAAACTCAATAATTTAAGCTTCCACCTTAGGAAGCTATAAAAAGAACAAGTTAAATTCAAATTAGAAGAAAAGAACTAATTAAAAAAATAGAGCAGAAATCAATGATATTGAAAACACAAAATTAATAATTTTGAAATAATAATTAAGAAAGCCAATGAAGGGACGCCTGGGTGGCTCAGTTGGTTGGACGACTGCCTTCGGCTCAGGTCATGATCCTGGAGTTCCGGGATCGAGTCTCGCATCGGGCTCCCGGCTCCGCGGGGAGTCTGTTTCTCTCTCTGACCTTCTCACTCATGCTCTCTCTCACTGTCTCTCTCTCAAATAAATAAATAAAAATCTTAAAAAAAAAAAAAAAAAAAAGAAAGCCAATGAAATCAAAAGCTGCTTCTTTGAAAAGATCAATAAAACCAATCAACATGTAACCAGGCTAACTAAGGAAAAGAGAGAAGAAACAATTAGTAATATCAGAAATGAAAAAAGGGGACATCATAACTGATCTCACAAACACTAAAAGGATAATAAAGGAATATTAGGAGCAACCTTATGGTCACACACTTAATAACCTAGATAAAATGAACTAATTCCTTAAAACATACAACATGCCAGAACTTGCACAAGCAGAAATATATAATGTTAATAGGTCTGTATCTATTAAAGAAATTGGATCAATAATTAATAACTTTCCAAAACACAAAGAACCAGGCCCAGATGAATCTACTGGTGAATTCAACTAAACACTTAAGAAGAAAAGTATACCAATTCTCTACAAGGTCTTGCAGAAGATAAAAGTGGAAGAACTACTCCTTAATCCAACCTATAAGACCAGGGTTACTCTATTATCCAAACCAGACAAAGACATTGCAAGAAAGAAAAACTACAGATGAATAGCTCTCATGAGCATAGATACGAAAAACCCCAATAAAATTTTAGCAAAACAAATCCAGTAGTATATAAAAAGAATTATATACCACAACCAAGTGAGATTAATTTCTGGTATGCAAAGGAGTTTCAACATTCAAAAATCACTTAATGTAATCATCAGTCATATCAATAGGCTGAAATAAGAACTCATATAATCATGTCAGTAGATGCAAAAAATAAATAAAAATAAACTAGGTGTTTTATCATTAAAATAAGAAACATGGCAAAGGTATCTGCTCTCACTACTTATTCATTGCCATACTGCAAGTCCTAGCTAACACAATAAGACAAGGAAAGGAAATATAAGGTATATAGATCAGGAAGGAAGAAACAAAATTTTGTTTGCAGGTGACATGATTGTCTAAGCAGAAAGTACCAAAGAAGTAACAAAAAACTTTTGGAATTAAGTTAATACTGCAAGGTTGCAGGGTACAAGTTTGATATACAGAAGTCAATTGGTGTCTTATATACCAACAATGAACAATAGGAATTTGAAGTTAAAAACACAATACCATTTACATTAGCATCCCCCAAATGAAATAGTTTTGGTATCAATCTAGCAAAATATATGTAAGATCTATATGAGAAAAATTATAAAACTCTGATAAAAGAAATAAAGAATATCTAAATAAATGGAAAGAACTACATAGATAAGAAAACTCATCAGTGTTAGTATGTCAATTTAATCCAACTTGATCTACAGATATAATACAACCTCTATCAAAATAATAGCAAGTTATTTTGGTTATTGACAAACTAATTCTAAATTTAATGTGGAAAGACAAAAGACCCAGAATAGTCAATATAATATTGAAGAAGAAAAACAAAGTCAGAGGATTGACATCACCCAACTTCAAGACTTACTATAAAGCTACAATAAAATAAGTAGACATGATTAAACTAGGAAACTGTGAGAAAATACACATTTTGAAGGACATTAAGAAGGCATGGCAACTGAATGTACTGTTATCCTGGATTAGATCTTGGAACAGAAAGTGGACATAAAAAGAAAAACTGGTAGGGGTGCCTGGGCAGCTCAGTCAGTTAAGCATCTGCCTTCTGCTCAGGCCATGATCTCAGGGTCCTAGGATCAAGCCCTGCATTGGGGTCCCTGCTCAGTGGGGAAACTGTTTCTTCCTCTCCCTCTGCATGCCTCCCCCCAGCCCCTACTGCTCTTTTGTGCATGCTCTCTTTCTCTCTCTAGCTATTTCAAATAAAATCTTAAAGAAAAAAAAGAAAAACTGGTGATATCTGAATAAGGTCTATCACTGAGTGAGTGACACCACACCAATATTAACTTCTTAGTTTTGACAAATGTACTATGGTAATATAAGATTTTAACTTTAGGAAAAGATGGTGGAAGGGAACTGTATTATGGGAACTATATTACCTGTACTATCGCTGAATATCTTCTGTAAATATAAAATTATTTTGATGTAAAAACCTTTCTAAAATTCCAGACCAGTTGTCACTCATGTACAAACATACTAAATTTCTAAGATAATAGCAAACCAAAATCTACCATTACATAAAAAAGATATATGCCAGCCCAAGTTAGATCCATTTCAAGAAGACTGTTTTTGTAAGATTGTTTTAATATTAGAAAATTAATTCACCTCATTAACAGATTAAAGGGTAAATTACATATAATCTTCTCAACAGATATAGATATCAATAATAACTCAAACAATCTTCTATCAAACTAGGAATAGAAGGGAAGATCTTTAGTTTCAGATGGAACATCCACAAAAATCTATAGCAAACATATTCAATTGTGAAATGTTAGAAAGCATAATTCTGAAATACAATAAAAAATAAGTATATATACTGACACCACTTTATTATCACCTATAAATAGTCCATAATTCAAGAAAAATAAAATTAAAAGCATAAAGATTAGAATAGAAACAAAATAACTGCAACAGATTGGTAGAAAAAAGGTGAAGAGTAAACAGTATATTCTGGAAGGCAGCTATGCTCACCACTATACCACCAACGCTAAATAGTATATTCTGTAAAAAATAATAGATCTGGAAACTCTCCTTGTAAGTCAAGATATTTTAAAATTAGAATAAGATGCATGGAAAAAGAATAGAAATGGACATATAAACTACTGAAACAAAACCAAAGATTGATGCACAGACTATGAATTTATGTAAACTTGATATATTGTAGATATGGCTGTGCACATTGAAAGGAAGAACTTTTTAAAACAAGACTTCTGGTACGATTGTTTATGCATATAGAGAGAACAAAAATAAAATCCTTATCTCACAATATACAAAAAAAATTATTAATATGTTAAGTAAAAAAGGCAAATCTTGAAAACTTTCAGAGAACAAATATTTTTAAGCCCTCAGTAAAGGGAAAAACATAGAACTGCAGACCTGAACTTTTCTTCATCAATAAGGTCATAAAGAGAATGAAAAGACAAATCTAAACTAGGAAAAGATAAAATAAATAAAACTAATAAAACAACCCAATAGAAAAAAATAAGTCAATGACAAACAGATATTTCATAGAAAAGGAAAAAGAGATTATTGACAAACATGGAAAAAAAAAGAAGCTTAATCTCATAGGGAATCAGAAAAAGCAAATTGGAAGGATATTCTTAAATATTTCACATATATAGACTGCCCAAAATTCAAAATACAAGTTTATAGGAGTTGTCAAACATCTGAACTCCATCTCACTGCTTGTTGGTAGTTAAAATTGAAAAATCTCTTAGAAAACAACTTGATATTGGCTTTTAAGTCAGCACAGTCACATAACCTATGGCCCCGTCCTTCATTCTTAAATATGTACCCTAGAAAACTTTTGCATCAGATAAACCAGAATTAATACGTTCATGGCAGCTTTATGCAAAAAGAAAAAGAGAAAGAAAGAAAGAGAACAAAAAGAGAAAGAAATGTCCCTATAATCCATATGTTCCTCAGCGGTAGAAGAATAATATAATAATATTATATTATTAATATATATTAATAATAATATAATGGATTAATGAAGGTATTCATGTTTAAAACAAAACGTGAAAAAAGTTGCAAAATATATGAAAAATATATTTTTCAATATTTTATTTATTTGAGAGAAAGAGAGAGTATGTGTGTGTGTGAGAGAGAGAGACAGAGCACAGGAGCAGGGGGAAGGAGCAAAAGGAGAGGGAGAAACAGACTCCCCACTTAGCAGGGAACCCAACACACTGGGCTCAATCCCAGGACGCTGAGATCATGACCTGAGCCAAAGGCAGAGGTTTAATGGACTCAGCCACCCAGGTGCCCCTAAAAAACAAATATTGATCCTAAAAAAAAATAATACTGGTGCATCCTCACATATTCACCACACACTAAATATTACATCATTATATTAAGTGTGTACAATTATATGAAGAAGTAAGGAAATGATCAGTACAAAATTCAGGACAGTGATTAAATGAGCAGACTATAGAAGGTCATACAATAAGAGTTAAGTACAGATATTCACTGGATTTACTATTAGAATTATTTTGAAATATATATATTATAATATATAATACACTTTAGTGTTTAATTACATATTTTTCAAGAATAAGTAACAGCCAAAAAAATCAGTTGTTCACCCTTTCTGTCCTTCTACCTCTACCTGATCCCTGCCTGACCCTCACCTCCTGCCTGGTATCTGAGCCCCGGCTTAAGATAACCAAATTAGTTTCTCTTGCTTGCATCCAGGTATCCTGACTGAAACACAACATAAAAATATTATTTCCAGCTTAGAATGACAAATATCATCTCCCTAGGTATTTAAGCATTTTTGTTTTTATTAATTTTAGCGCATACATGTTATCAATTTCCAAGTTATTTTGTAGGTTTCTATAAAAGAATGTGTACAAAATAGCACTGATAATAATGGACTCAACAGGGGCTTCTGGGTGGTTCAGTCTGTTACGTGTCTGCCTTTGGCTCAGGACATGATCCCAGGGTCCTGGAATAGGGCTCCTTGCTCAGTGGGGAGCCTGCTTCTTCCCCTGCCCCCTCCCTTCTCCTGCACTTGGCCATCTTTCATCCTCTCAAATAAGTAAATAAAAGCTTAAAAAATATATAATAGATTTAATATATAAAGAAACGGGAAAAACAAAGAAAAAAGAAAAACACGGCGAAGCAAACTATCAACCTTGTTTTCTCAAATGGACTATACATTTAGCCAATTATCTTTAATAAACCTTTAATCCCACTTTGTGTTTCTTCCAGCATCCTATATGAAATCAGTGAATGTAAGTTAAAATTCCTTTAAACATAATAAAACTGTCACAGAGAGTCAACTGAAAAAAAAATCATCTATGACTTTAAATTCTGATGGAGACTTTTATTTTCCTACAGTTGCCATATCTTTCAGTTCACAAAGTAGAAAGTTTAAGTTTGCCTGTTTTACAAATAAGGACCTCAAGGTCCAAGTAGGTTAAAAGATTCACCTGAAGATATAAAGTACTCAGTGACAATTCTGACACTGATGCCACAAATTCAGAGAGAATTGTCTTCTTCTTTAAAAGGGACAAGTTACATAAAACACTTGGCAACAGTGACAAACACATAATACTTAATAATAAAGGTGAATTCTCTCTCCTATCCCCCCCCATTTTGCCTCATTTATCAGTTCCACACAGCTGACTGTTTTGAGCTATAGAACTCAGGTCTCAGCAAGAATGTTAAATTGACAGAATCCAAAGTCACACATGGTTCTTCCTACCCTGATCCAACTGAATGTATTTTTACCAATATGTCCCTTGTCAATTATTACTACACTTTAGATTATCACATGATTCCAAACTCCAAATTAAAGAAAATAAGACTATCTAGAAGAGTAGGAAACAAACAAACAAACAAACAAAAAACCAAACTCCAGATTTGAAGCAATACATAAAAGTGTCCAGATAATTAACTGATTTTTTTTTTTTTCAGCTTCCATCTGGTATCGCACATAGTGGACAGAACACAAAACTGGCCGTCAGCCACCTGGATTTTGTTTTCTGTGGTTTGACCTTCAGCAAATCATGTAACTTCACTGAATCTCAGCCTCCTCATCTGAAAGCAGAAATAGTTTAACCAGCTATTCAGTAAGGTCCCTTCCTATTCTGAGTCCTCTTATTTTTTTTTTTAACTGCCATGAATTTACAGTATCTTCTGGATACTGCCAATACAGAAGGCCAAATGACAGCTTTAGGCACTGATGTGTCTCAATAATGCACTTCAGGCTACGGCACAGAAGGGCTGAGTGAATCAGTGCTGATGCCAGTATTAGAATTTACAGCGGCACCTAATCTATTGTTTTTCTACTGAGCCATGCTACCTCATAGAGACTCCCTTAATAATAAAACAAGATTTAAAGGGAAAACTCCACAATTTCATACTGGCATATGCAAGGGTAAAGTGGAAGAGGCTTCTATAAAATCACCCAACCGTAATGACCGGTTAGTATTTTCACCGCTGCAGAAATAAAAAACGTGTATTTGTCTGCTCTTGTCTGACCAGATAGCAATATTTGGTCCAAAGATGATAGCGGAGCTAGCAAAAAATTAGAGACTAGTTACCCACATGCCTGCATACAAAATTCTGCATACAAAGGTACATTTGAATAGCCTTTCACTGATAAAAGGACAACTGGACTTCTAAAGGTTCATAGCAGCTTCATATGCAAGGAACTTGGTACTGAAGGGACTTCAGAAATGACCTTAAAACTCAGGGCTGAAAGGAACCACTCATTGAAATAGTGGTTTCCCAAATTCCCAGACTCCAAATTACTAAACACATGTTTCTAGTCATGGCTATTTTACATACGTTTTTACATGCTTATAAAGAAGCACACATTGAAGTACACACTCTTACGATAGAAAAATTCAAAACCCGAAATTAGTTTCCTTTATTATTATACTCTCAAAAATTTTACATATTACTTGTTTATGTGAAATAGTAAATAGAGGTATACTGGAGCTTAAAATATTAGACTCCAAATAAAAAACAAGTATTAGTCCATGGTTTTACAAATGCTTTTATTGTTGATATTATAACATCATCTTAAGATATATAAGCGACTCCAATCATCTCCAAAACTTATTTATTCAGAGAGATAACTCTCGATATCTTAAATCCCAATGTTACTTTCCCATTAGCTGTTTTTTTCTTACATTGACAAAAGCCTATTTTAATTTGATTTAGAGTAAAAATAAATGAAGTCTATTTTTGATTCCCATTTGCAAACTGTGACACGTTATGAAGTTCATAAAAAGCACAGGCACTGTAATTTATTGGTCTGAAGACCTGAGTTTCATTTTTACTTTATTTCCTGAGATTCATTTTGTGACATTGCCTGGAGCATATCCTTTGCAAACATACAAATAGATAACATTAGTTTCCTAAATAAGGTTTACAAGCTGAGACTGGACTTCCTTGTCAAATGTGGAAAGAAATACAGGCTCCTGCTCAACTCCATTAAGCAGCCACAGTCCACTGGGTTCAATGTTCTCTGTGACAGCCACTAGCGCTGGAAACACACCTGGAACAGGGCGTGACAGGGTCACTGAGCTTTCTCGCTAATTTGCAGGACTGAAGTCTCCTCTGAGCAAGGTTTCAGATGAAGCACGTGCTTAAATCATATCTTTGTTTATGCTGTAGGTGGCAGGATTTTTATGCTTTTACATCTTGCTGTATAACCCTGTAATTTCTTGCAAATGAAAAATTAGGGAGTTTCATCCCTCAGATGTTCATGTTTTATGAAAATATTGACATGGTATCAGAGAAAATAGTCAGACCCTGAAGGTGGGTCCTTTAGTTCTTGTTATTGTTTAGAAACTAAAATACATTATTTGATCTGATCATACTTTATATAGGTTTTAATTTTTTTCTCCTTACTCTGCAATTTTAATCTTTTCTAAATTTTAAAAATTATTCAGTAAATGAAAGGAACAATTACTGAAACTCTTAAGAGCAGAATTTACTACTATTTAAAGTTTGAAAATGGTTATATCTGTACCAAATCAGTTATTCCAAGTGACTTTACTTCAAAGACTACTGATTTAGGTATATTTTTTCCTAACATAACATATAATTTTAGCATTAATAATTGAAAAAATAGCAATTAAAAACACAAAACAAAAATTTACCAAATCTTTTTAAGCTGAATCTGTAAATCTTAAAATCCTTATTTAGATCTCTAATAGTGTAAAATACTGCCTTTCAATTTTTGTGATATTTACATATATTTATAATCATCAATTGTTTTCATTCTGTATCAAAACATCTTTATCATCTGTATTTTTAAAAGCAAATTATGTCAGTGAAGAAAATTCTCTTGGCTAGCCCTTGGAAAGACTAATTTGCTTATATTTTAAACACCCATACAAATTCATGTTTTATTATGCATTTCAAAGCTCTAAAACAAAATCGATTGAGGCAACTTGAAGTTCACCAAAATGTTTTGGCTTCTTAATTTGAAGTCAACTTATGCTCTTCCCTAACAACTGTTACTTACTCTACTCATAAAAAATAGCAGATAATCTAAAAGTTAACTCAAAAGGCCTATTATTCTATTTTAGTCCCTTTATCCTTGGCACACAGTCTCAACTAATCTAAGGGAAATCTTTGTACAAATCCCTACATTTGCCAATGGTAAGATGGATATCATTCATATCTGCTTGAGAAGAATCACAAAATATCTACTTTTTACAAATATGCACACATAAGCATTTTGAAGGGAAATTTTAGCTTTTATTTTGGCCTGAGCTTAAGAATATATCTGAATAAAAGAGAGAGAGAGAGAGACTAGAACTACATTCTGTTCTCATTTGAAATTCTTTATGACTTTCCACCAAAAGTTTGCCCCAGTATTTGAAATACATAAGTGTGTGAGCACGACAGTACCACACACATGCACAAATAGACCATACTAATAATACTTTTCATTTCTAGAGCTCCAAGATTCTGTCAGCAGAGCTAGATTCCAACCTTAAATAGATGGGAAAATTTAGAACAAACAAACAAATCTCCTAACATATTCTCAATAGACTGCAGATTTTCTTAGAAAGAATAACATTTTCATTTTTTCTCTTGTGCATATCATATCTTAAATCTTTGATGATGTTCACCACTTTCTAGTTTACAAAATACTTACTAGTCAGTTCACAGTAATTCTGATTTAGGTGAAGGGATATCATTCCCATTTAACGGATCAAAAGAAATCTGAGGCTTGCAGAGGTTGATTTGCTAACTTTATATCAACTGAAATAAGGTCATTTATTTACTTACTTATTTATTTGTTTATTTACTTTTTTAGAGAGTGAGAGCATGAGCAGGAGGGGCAGAAGGAGAGGAAGAGAGAAGACAGACTGTAGATGGAGCATAGGGCTCACCTGTGCCCAATCGCAAGGCCCTGAGATCATGATCAGAGCCAAAAATCAAGAGCTGGATGCCCAACTGACTGCACCACCCAGGTACCCCTGAAATCAGGTCTTAAATTTTAAATTTAGTTTAGTACCCCCCTCACTATCCATCACTATATCCTAAACTAGTTTTATAGACTGCTTTTCTTTAGGCAATAATGGGTGATAATTTCTCTGGAGAACTGGGTATATTCTATCACTTGTGTCTTTAAAATTTGACATGTTTTCCCTTGAGATCTGTGCTGTGGTCATTTCAATTTCTACAATGTCCCATCATGTGTTCATCATGTCTTCACCTACCATGGCCTGAAGAGAGCAAACAAAAATTAAACATTTATGCCCAACTATTTCAGGCCATATTCCAGTTAGACAATAATATCAGTTTATGTTTAACTTAACGTTGTCGGGAAAGCATTGACTTTTTTGTATGTTGTTGTCCCAAATGCAATATTGTTCTATATTGTATCATAATATATATAGGTACAGTATAACCCAGAGTCAGCATCAAATAACTACATGTCCATCTTATGCAGAATATTTTATGCACAGATACACAAAGAAGGCTGATGCCTTATAGATTTTGTAGAGCAGATGACTAGTCCCTGACTGAGAACTCAAATGCAGAATAGCTAAAATCAAAATTTTCCTGGTTAAAAGAAAGGCAAACATTGGAGTTTGTTGCTCTTTTTGTCATTTTAGGTTGTAAGTGTTTTTCCTCTGTGGCAAGTTACACTATCTCAGAGCAGCATGGGGAGAATCATGTCCAGGTGTAAGGCACAGATGAACAGCTGAGCTTCTAAAGCCTTTGTGGCTAAACCCCTCAACGTTGGGATACAGCAGTCAGTCCAGGAAACCGAGGATGAAACCATCTGTAGCTGTCAGGTGCTTTGGCTAAACCACACATACAAAGTACAAAGCACGTGGCAGTGATCCCAAAGACCACAGGAATAAAAATGCCAAACACTAGCATAGTGCTTTCTTTCACTTTATACAGTGACAGAGCCTTGACCTGAAAACTGTGGCAAATTCTGCCATGTGTCTGATGTTTATTCAATCTGCAATGGTGACATACACCTGTGGATTAGGCAGGAGTATCAGTATTAGATTCAGGAAGACAACCATGAATGGGAATTCGACATGGGCCCCAGTGTGCACGGAATTCTTGGAGAAATAACAAGGAAATATCAACCTTTCCCCTTGTTCCCCAATAGTTAACCCCATGAGGAACATGGAAACCTGAGTTGTAACCTCTCCAAAACCACTTGTCCTTGTTTAAATGTACAGAAAGAGTTTTAAAAGCCATGTTCTATTTATTAAATTTTAATTTTTGGTAGAGGTCTTGCTACTTGAGCCACAGAAGTTGAAGCATAGCTGAAGAGATTTTAATGTTTTAATTATGTAAAACTTAAAACTAAACAAAGCTGCTACACATCACTATTAGGGGCATGCCTAAGAAAAAAAAATAGGGCATGCCTAAGAGCTTTTGTATATATAATAATTAGCTATATATAGGTCATTTTAATAATGGTCATAATTATAATTATTTTCATCTAATTAATTCAAATTGATTTTTCTTTTTTCTTAATTCTCTAGTATCTATAAACTGTCTGCTTAATATCCATGATACACTCTCCTGATTGATTTGCTTGCATGATTACTCTCCTTTCACACCTCTTGGTCCCATTCAGTAAAAGACTAGGGTCTTTTTTTTTTTTAAGGTTTTATTTATTTATTTGACAGACAGAGAGATCACAAGTAGGCAGAGAGGCAGGCAGAGGGAGAGGAAGGGAAGCAGGCTCCCCGCTGAGCAGAGAGCCTGATGCGGGGCTCGATCCCAGGACCCTGAGATCATGACCTGAGCTAAAGGCAGAGGCTTTAACCCACTGAGCCACCCAGGCACCCCAAAGACTAGGGTCTTAATCCTAAAATTTTCTACATGTTACCATGTAGTTAGGCCTGGAGTAATATATATCTCTCCTGCCTAATAAAACCTTTCTCAGAAATTTTTTTAAAGATTTACCCAATCATTTGAGAGAGAGAGAGACAGAGAGAGAGAGAGAGAGAGAGCAGGAAGGGGCAGAGGGAGAGAATCCCCAAGTTTACTCCTACTGAGGGTAGAGCCCCACAAGGGGCTCCATCTCAGGACCTTGAGATTCTGACCTGAGCTGAAACCAAGAGTCCTATGCTCAACTGACAGAGCCACCCAGGCACCCCACAAACTTTCTCAGAAATTTTTGAACTATATTTTTAAAGGCTTCATGATTCCCATTACAATCTAGAAATCTGTGTGTGTGTGTGTTTGTGTACATGTGTGTGCAAACATTAAGCATAAATATGGTAGTGGTGAAGAATATGACGGCTGTTGTTAAGAACTGAAGCGTAAAAACCTCAGAAACTCTGAGGCTGTGGGTTGCAGATTCTTTAAATGGCCAAAAGTTGCTTGACACATCAAGGAAGGAATAAGAATCAATGTTACAGATGGGAAGAGGTGAAGAGGGAGCTCAGATAGGTTATCTCCTGAAGTTCCTAGACATAGGCCTTTACCACAATGGACTTTAAGATAAAATCATACAAATTTTAAGTTTATCATTATCAAAAGAAGGAAGGGAGAGGGGAAAGAGAGTGTCAGTTGAGGAAAGAGGGAATGCACCTTCTACTTGTCCTATTTGAAATAGGAAAATCTGACATTTATAAAGTTCTTACAATGGGCTGGCCAATGTCATAAGATTGCATGGAATATTCCATCTAATTCAGATGAAGAGTCTGTGGTATGAGGATCATTGTCTTTGAAGCTTAGAGGAGATAAAAACCAGACTCAAGTTTAGACAGCTAGTACATGACAGGTCTGTCTGATTTTTTAATCTAAGGTTTTCTCCTGTTTCATGAGGCTTTGAGGAGGATTAAATGAGAGTTCCCAATGAACTTAGAATAAATCCCAAACTCCTCACCTCCCTCACCAATATCATCTTCCTTTTATTCAAGTGTGCTGTAATGACGTTGATCTTACTTTTTAAAACTTGGAGATAAAATCCTTCAGCCTCAAGATCTTGGCTCTTGGTCTCTGGCTAGAATGCTCTCTTTTTGACTCCTTCTCTTAAGTCTCAGCTCAAATGTCATCAACTCTGAGAGGCCTTCTCTGACCAGCCTACCGAAAGCCCCTATAAGACTCCACATGAGTAATGACTTACTCACTTGATTACTTATTTATTATTTATCTCTTTTTCAAGGCTTGGTCCATGAGGGTAGGTACATCTATATCTCCAGACCCTATCATAATATTGACATAAAGCTACTCAGTATATAGTTGAATGAATAAAACAAAACGCCTGATTCAAAGTCTCACATACCTCTTAGTCATTATATATTAATCCACTCCATTATTAATCACTATAAGAAAGCAAATAGAGGTCAGCCAAATAATGAATCATCAAATATTTCCCCTGTCTACAATATGTGATTTGTTAAAATGAGAGGACATGTGAACCCTCTCATCCTTCCGGCCCCAGACTTCAGACCTAAAGGAAAATTGAAGCAAAAATAAATACATACATATATACATATATAAATAGGGTTGCCAGTCTTTGCAGGCTACACAGACTCCACGGTCCCTTTGGGTACCCCTCCTCAATCATAGTTTACATGTTGTAATCCCTCCTAGAGGTGCACAGATAACATGAGCAAGTGAAGTTGGCCTAGGGAGAGTTAAGCACAGGACCATATATGCTTCCAATGTAAGGGACGGCTCCACCCCAGCTACAGCCGATTGCTGGCTGCTGATGCCATGGCTGAATGCGGCCCAGGGTTGACAAATACTGGGGCGTTTTTTTGTTTGTTTTTAAGGGAGGCCAAAAATTAGATTTTATGCAAGATCTCTTTTTTATCTGTTTATTTGAGAGAGAGAGAGAGAGCACAAGCAAGGGGAGAGGCAGAGGAAGAGGGAGCCAAAAGGGAATGAAGGGCTCCATCCCAGGACCCTGAGATAATGACCTGAGCTGAAAGCAGATGCTTAACCAACTGTAACTAACTGAGCCACCCAGGCACCCCTGAAAATTTTTCTAATTCTAGGTCATAAAAATTAAATCTAAAAATTTAAAATATGTATGAAAAGAATCTGTGGAGCTACTCTCTCACCAACCACCACTTTTGCTGATCATTTTTATCTGATACCATTTTCTCTTCCTTTTCTATCCTCAAGAGAAGACCTTGAACTGTAGGGGGGAAAACTAAATTCAAATGCACTTGGGACAAGAACTTGATTTCCTCCAGTTACAGTCTTTAATAAGTTTCTCAACTTCCATGAGCTTCAGTTTCTTATAAAAATTAGATATTATTGATTAAAAAGATTATTTATTTCTTCTAGGGAATAAAATATCATAATGATTATACTATACTGAAAAAGGCAATTAATTTAGCTTTGAAATTATCTTTTTCAAGAATAAAAACAATATTCATACATAAATTCCAAGCCAATTTTGGCAGTTCTTGCATAAAAATAGGAATAAAAAAACTATAAAAGTCCCACTAAAAAATATAATCAAGCATCTGTTCTTGCTATTGATTATAGATGTCTATGCAAAATTGAGTTCTCACACAAAAAAAGAAGAAAAGTAACAGTTCTTACAGAGAATCTTACAGCCAGTTGTGTGTTACTTTTTCACTTTTTCAAGGACTGTACTATCATCTCAAGAAGATAAGGAAAGAATTAAAGAAGGAAAAGGTCAGAATTTTCAAATGTAATCACCAGCACACTATGATGATTTATTGATCAGTTTTATTGAAAACAACACACTGCTCTTTTTTTTTTTTATTTGAAAGAAGTAATTTCCCTCTACAAATAATTTTTAAGTAAAGCTGGATGTATGAAGGTTTCAGGAATCCCAATTTTAACATCACAGCTTTTTTTTTTTTTTAAGATTTTATTTATTTATTTGAGAGAGAGAGTGAGAGGGAAGAGCAGAGGGAGGGGGAGAAGCAGACTCTTCACTAAGCAGGGAGCCTGACCTGGGCCTCAACCAGGACACTGAGATCATGACCTGAGCCAAAGGCAGACACTTAACTGACTGAGCCACCCAGGTACCGCAAACATTACAGCAAACATTACAACTTCTGATGACTGTTTAGAGTGTATCCTCTATGCTGTTTCCATTTCATTATTAATAATAGCTACCTGATGTATTGGGTGCAAAATAAAGGTCAGAACTACACAAGGGATTTTGTCTACTTTACCTCTAACTTCTACAACCATGCAATAGGTCTTATTCTTGTTTAATGGACAGAGATAATTTCAAGGAGTGGAATGACAAATATTAAAGGCATCTGAATTTGAAGCAAGCCAGGGCTGAGTGGCTCCAAATGTCCTATTTCCCATATATATGTACCATATATACATATGTGTACACATGTGTGCACAAGTGTATGTGTATTTAAGTGTTGTGATTTGAAAGTTGATAATAGATTCGTGTTTATGTATTGCTTGTTAATTATTCCTGGTATTTCAGATATATATCACAAATCTTATCACCTGCCAGATTAGTCCTCTGGTCTGATGTTATAGAAAAGGGTGAGGCTGATACAAAACAACTTGTAAAGAATTTCTTGTTAACTTACATTCTGACCTACAGAGAAAATTATTCTGTAATGATTTGCCCTCAAAACAAAGGTTATAATTTCATTCTTCTAAGTACTAAGGAAGCTAAAGCCCATATTCCCAACATGATAAAATCTAACACATAAAGGGAAACAAATGATATCCTTAAGCCAGTCTTTGGAAAGATTTGAAAGTCAGTTACCCTTTTGTTCCCCTCATCTTAACATCACAACCTATTTAAACTTAAAAAACTCAATTCAGATTTCCATTATCCTGTCAACATAAACCATTTTAAAAAGATTGCATACAAGTTTACCTTGTTGTCTGGATTGCCAAAGTCTATGATTTCTCATGAACTGGTGACTATAGAATAAACCTAATTACATATAACTTTTAAATAGAAGAGTGACTAATGATCTTAAAAGTGGTGATGAGATAGATACAAAATGCATATATTATCAAAAGCAGAATAGTTTTGCATTGATCTCAAAATAGAAATTTTATCAATATAGCCCAGTGATCAGTTTGACAACAAAATAGAATTCACACACCAAATTTCTGGTATAGAAAGAACATGTTAAATACATAGAAATAAAAAGAAAATGGTGCTTTTCAGGAGTACTCAGTAGTTTAATATCTGATGTCCAGTGCATGCCTTTAAATACCTTAAAATGTTTCTCAAAATAAATCTATGGTTAATGAAGTTTTGCCATTTCTACTTAATCTCCAGTTTATTTGAAGTTGCTCATCATAAAATTTTTATATAAATACATGTAAGCATTGCTAAATTCCCTTTTATCAAATTAGTTTGGTTTAATGTCAATGACATAAACAGTCTAGAAATGTATTGTGATTTATTTCTAATATGGCTTGTAAGAAAGGACATTTGAATTTTCCATTTGCCAAGGGTATGAAAATGATCTCCAAAAGCTCAACAACGTTCATCAAATAATGCAATTTAGAGTAGTATTTAATCACACTCACTAATAGGTTCTTTTATTTCAGAAAGGTTAAGATTCATTAAATAAGTACATATTAGGAAATACACAGACCATCCACTAAGAAAAATGTAACAGAGGTTGTAAGCCTTGTAGAATATAGTTGGAAATACTTGGGAAGTTTTAATCTCACCTCAGACTCTTCTCTGCATGGAGGCCCTAATTTCTTTTTCTCATGAAGCATCTTTTTCATCTGACCCAGTGGGATATTGGGGCTTTACCTTGCCCTTTGTCCTTGGAACCAAGTCACCTATGAATAGTTACTAGAATCAGCTGACTAAGGTCGTTTGCAGATGCAACTGCTGAGTTAAGAAAATAACAATTACACACACACACACACACACACACACACACACTAATTTGGGGAAGTGATATTTTCTTCTAAAAATAATGTATGTAAGACATACTTAGAGGTCAATATGATCTCTATACCTATGTGTGTGTCTTTAAGTTCAGTGACGCTATCTTTCTTTATATTCTGCCCTTGTGATCATTTGAGACCAATTACTCTGGTCTCTCAATTAAGTTTGATTTCTCCCAGCTCTCTTGTGCCCTCTGATCTTTCTCCCTGATCTCCATATGCCACGTACTTTTTCTCATATGTCATTGCTCAACCTATTCCCTCCATGTAAACGGTTTCTTTTTTTTTTTTCATGTTTCTAGCTCATCCCTATTTTCTAAAACTAGCTTACATGCATCCTCCTCCAAAAATGTTTCCATGCTTAGATGGAAGTAATGCCATCCTCTCAGAGAGGTTCCAAGGCTTAGCATGCATCTGAATGCTGTTTGGAGCTTCTTATAATGCAGTTACCTGCCTCTGTACCCAGGTATTTGGTAAAATGATTCTGATGCATGCAATACCATAACATATTTTGAAAACAAATCACTCGCTTAAAAAGGCTCTGAGCCCCAATGGTATTTTGATCTCATATCACTGCACCTTCAAGGAAGAACTATTTTTCTTAATTCAATATCCTCTCTTCATAGCTTATGATCCCCAAGTTTTCAGGTTACTCCTAATAAAAAGAAAAGAGGTAGGAAATGTTTAAGATATTGGGTTCTTCTTTGTTCGATTTTTTTGTTTCTTAAATTCCACATATGAGTGAAGTTATATGGTGTTTGTCTTTCTCTGGTTGACTTATTTCACTTTGCATTATACCTGCTAGGTCCATCCACATTGTTTCAAATGACAAGATTTCAATCTTGGGACACCTGGGTGGCTCCGTCAGTTTAAGCAGCTGCCTTTGGCTCAGGTCATGATCCTGGGGTGCTGGGATTGAGTCCCACATTGACCTCTCTGTTCAGTGGGGAGTCTGCTTCTTCCTCTGCCCCTCCCCTTGCTTGTGCTCACTCTCTGTTTCTCTCTCTCTGACAAATAATTAAATAAAATCTTTAAAAAAAAAAGATTTTGTTCTTTTTTATGGCGGAGTAATATTCCACTATATATATACACCACATCTTCTTTATCCATTCATCTATGGATGGATACTTGGGCTGTTTCCATTCTCGGCTATTGAATATAAAGCTGCAATAAACATAGGGGTGCATATATCTTTTCCAATTAGTGTTTTTGTTTTCTTTGGGTAAATATCCAGTACTAGAATAACTGGATCAAATGGTAGGGTTTTTTGTTTTGTTTTGTTTTGTTTTGTTTTCGTTTTTTTTTTTTTTTTAAGAACTTCCACACTCTTTTCCAGAGTGGTTGCCCAATTTATATTCCTACCAACAATGCATGAGGATTCCTCTTTTTCTACATCCTCACCAGCACTTGTTGTTTCTTGTGTTTTTTATTTTAGCCATTTTGACAGGTATAAAGTGATATCTTATTGTGGTTTTAATTTGCACTTCCCTGACAATGAGTGATGCTGAGTACCTTCTCATGTGTTTGTTGGCCACCTATATGTCTTCTTTGGAAAAATGTCAAAACACAAAGTATCACAGCATAATCTTATACTGATATTCTAATGCCATCAACCAGCTGCCTCCAATTTTTTTTTTTTTGTCATGAAAGAAAAATAAGCCACTACGTTAAGTTACTTTTGAAGAATGCCAGTTATTAGCACTCAAATGCAATTTCTAACTGAAACTTCTGACTTTCTTCCATTCCTTACTCCTACACTTCAGGGAAGAGAGTACATATCCCTATTTGTAAGACTGAGAAAATGAGGAGTACACACCTTACCTAATTTTTCTTCTCCCTTGGTGAGAGTAGATAGAGGTTCAGCCTGTGACTGCAGCTGGGTGAATTTAAGTCTTAGAGAAACCTATTAAGAAGGCCATTAGGAGTCAAGCTGATTCATAGGATTCATTGCATCCTCCAATCCAGCTACCAATAATAAAGCTGACATTTTGACCTATCGTCAAACCTATATTTTACTTACATCATGGGATTTTTGTGAGCTTTGATGCAGCATTGAAGATAAATCTAGCACTCGATGTATAAGTATTAACTACCATAATCACAATCGTCCTTATCATCATTGTCATTATGAAGATCTTTTTTACTGGTTAGTCATAGCCATCTGGCTTTAGATTCTCACTTTAATTCCTCCAATTCTCTCTCTTGTCATGATCTTTGGCTTTGCTTTATGCTGTACCATTTATGTGCTGTTTTTTCTTGACTACTTGATTCTAATTCTAATTCTAATTCTTCCTGCTTCTAGCCTGTTGGCACATTGCTCCTTTTGATATATTTCTTGGCTTCAAATAATGCTGAATTAACATATGGTAAAGTGACTAGGTATCACTTTTAACAAAATGGCATTCCACCAATGTAAATTGAATGTGAATCTTATAAATCCTTTTCTTTGTCAGTTCCTGGCCCCTTGGGCTATCTCCATTGCCATTGGCTACCAGTTGCCCATGCAAGAGGAGATATTCACAGGTTTACTCTCTGCATATCACTAAGACTTCAGTGTAGGTTTTGATCTCCCCTTCCTTCCCTTAGCCTGAGAATTTCTGCTCCTGACATTAAAAAAAAAAAAAAATCTTTTATATATAATATTTCATGTCTTCTAATATACCTGTAAAAATACTTTTGAACTTGTGATCTAACAGATAATTCTAACACCATAGAAGTGGGAAAATATTGTTAATGTGGGCAAAGGAAGAACGAACAGAAAGAGGAGTAATAATATAAAATGAAGCTTCTCATATATACTGGTATGTTTAGATAAAGTGACTGAAAAAAAAATTCCTCTGCAAAGAAGTGAGCTAATATAACCATTTTCCAAACATTTGGACTCTTAAGTTCATATTTACATTATTGTTATGGCATCAATAATGTAATTAAACAACGGTTTTGTCTTCCAGACAAAGGCCATCACCAAGCCTCGCTAGACTCTCTTCTTCCTGGCAATAGGGGTCCTGTTCACATATACAAAAATTCGCATCGTGCACCTTGGCCTTGTGGTGGCTAAACTCCAAACTCTGAGTCAATGATTTTTAATTATTTTAGACCATATTTGTTGACAATATTAAAATAAAATTCAGATTTTGAAAAAAATTAGTAATCCTATTTTAGAAGAGTTTTCCGCAAAAGATAATTCAGGGAAAGTCATGCTTCTTTTGGGGTCAGGATTTTACCATTCTATTAAGTAACTAGACAAAATAACAATTAGAGATAGATGCATGTCTTAGTAGATTGCTAATGTTTAAAGGTTGGTGGTGGAAGAGGACTGGATTTGCTAATAATCCTAAAAAGTAACTTCTTATAGTGTAAAGTAAAATACTGGTAAAATCAGAAAATGAAACTGATATAAAATTCAGCCTGTGTTGGAGTCATTGAATTCACTATCAATAATTCTATTTATTGTTTAATCTTAATGTTTTCTTGTGCTGTAAATATATAGTTACTTGCATATAGGTTCTTTACAACTTGTAGTGAATTCTCTTTTATAAGAACTACTTAAATGCCATGAATTTAAATTTCAAAATACTATTTTCTCCATGATCAAAAATAAAACACATTTTTATGCTCTCAGAGTATTTTTTACCTTATTAAAGTACTTTACATGCACAATAAACTTTTAAAAATTTACATTTTAACATATGCCCATTGCTACCAAAAAGCCCCAGATAATACCCTTTGATTATGCTGAACCAATGGAAATGTGCATAGCTATAAGGTTTCCCTAGTGCCCAAGCTGTGATATATGACCTTGCACTCTTGTACAAAATTGAATAATTCAGGAGTAGACACCTGATCCTTAGATTATTACTTTCAAGGATATACATTTGAAATAGAGAGAAGCAAACGAAATGTCCATGATGAAGTGGATACTGTTGATAGAATTGCATAAAAAGGAAGGCTCATGTATCCCTAGTTATTCACTTGTTTTTTTTTATTCTGCATATCTCTGAATATAAAAATAATATCCTTTACCACTATTATACTAGACTGTGAAGAAAAAAAATCTGGCTATTGCTAAGGAGAGATAGAATGTCTTTCCAGTATGGTTACTGAACAAATATCCTTGAAAAGATATAGTTCAGGATCAAAGTTGGAGGAAGTGAGGTAGCTAGAATTTGTAAGACACTGTATCTGAGAAATTGTCACATGGGCCTCCTTGAGTCTTTTGCTGAGTCCTAATTTTTAAATGAAGAGAAGAAACACCACAAGACCTTGCAAAGAACAATTCTCAAGGAAAGAAGAAATCCTGGAAAAAGAACATCTAAGAGGGAGTTATGCAAGACCATGGAAAAAGTACCTTAGTTCTGAATCTTCCAGAAAGGACCTTAGAAAGGACCCTCTGATCTTTGGATATTCATAATGACATATTGCCACCTCCATTTTAGTTTCAACCTGAGGAAAATAGATTTTTGACAAAACATGAAGACCAGCGTTAAAGAGAAATTATACTGGACACTTGCCCAAAATGGCAAGACAGATTTTATTTGAGCTACTGCAGTAAAGGACAGAGACCTTAATACAGAACTGAACACAACGTCACTGAAACAAAAGACTGGAGAGTTTTTAAGTGCTGGGCTGAGGTAGTGGAAAAGCACCAGAGTATATTAGTCAGTGTGATTGAGCCATCTGTGTTTGCTAATTAGTGCCGATTAAAGAGGTCCTTATCTTCCCTCAGAGGGAGATAGGGGTGCTAGCTTTTTTGATGACTATATTTCAAAGGGATGGTTCCTAGATCTTTGAAAAAGGCATTCCCATGTTGTAAAACTGGCTGGAGGCTGGGAGGAAATTTACATCTCAAAGGACAGAAAAACAATTTACAATGGAAAGTTTTCCAAAGTAAATATTCTAAGAAGAGGGGAGTCCAGGACAAGAAGAAACCGGCCATAAGTTTCGTCAAGCTGATGGGAATGTTAAGGTGTCTTAAATTGCTTGTATTGAATGGTTTATTGCTCTAGATGCACCACTCCCAAGGATAGTATGAGAGAACAGGAACTGCTTTGCAAAAGTCAAGTCTCCTCAGAGTACCAATCTGGCAGGAACTCTCAAAAGCCTCTCTCCTATCTGATTATTTCCATCCCCTAAAATCCTAACATTCACATTGTTCTTCCAGGACAACCCATCTTAATACCCTTAACTGAGCCCAGATTTGAACAAAGAAGAAGTTAGTTGGGTTGTAGGTACCTGGTCACTCCTGCTTTCATTCTGCAGCAGCACAGAAGCCTCTAAGGTAAGATACCACACTACTAATTTCCTTTTAATGTTTTAAAATGTATTTTTAATGATAGAAGAATTAAAAATATAATTCCAACAGCAGTAAGTGCAAAATACAAACTAATGTCTCAAAAAGTTAAGTTGCCACATTCAGTATCCATTCTCTACATTCAAATCACTTATATTTAATTGTCAAGTGTTACATAAGAGATCTTTTTAATTTGCTACCTCTATGTCTGTTATGTGGACAAAATGATACGAGAAGACGTAGTGATATGGGAAGCCATCATTTAACCTGATGATGCTGTTGGTCATCAGTCTGCTTCGGTTAGCATATCATGATTCCTTTTGTTTGTTTGTTTGTTTGTTTGTTTGTTTCCAGTCATTGCTTTCCAGTGTTGAGGATCCAATAGAATTCTATCTATGTATACTGTCAGCCACAAGAATATATCACAATTCTTAAACCAGATTTAGAGATTTAAAAGGAACTAATGTAGAATTGAGCAAAATCCCTAGCTGACCCAATCACATACTGGAGGCACAGGAATAATTGTATCTCTGAAAATATTCTCTAAGAAATACAGAGCTATCACAATTCTACAAACCAAACATTGGAGGTACTTTCTGGACCTGGTCACAAGGAGGGGAAACCCAAACATGTAAGTCTTACTCAGTTATTGAGAGAGATCAAATCTGGCAGAAGAGTGGTACCTGGGTTTGTAGGACATTGTATAGGAAAGGAGGAAGCTATACAGAGAAAGTTCCATAAGTCTCCAGAGAAGTCCCTTTGACTCACTCTTTGGGGACCAAACAAACAACCAAACCAAAAAACAGGAATAGACATACTAAAGTCAAGAGTAGAAACATACTTAAAATAATCAGAAATAACTGTAAGTCCCTTTGCTACATGTGTTTTCTGTTTTTTGTTTTGTTTTGTTTTTAGTATTAACAGTTTTGCTTTCTGTATTTTAATGGATCAAAGAAAAAGAAACATTAAAAATGCACTGAGCAACTTCTGTTTACAAAACTTGAATGACACAAATGATTTTCTTATCTCAAAGAATACAAATAAATAAAGATGAGTTATTATTTTGCAGGAAAAAAATGGTTTTATATGAACTGTCTTTAATGAAGACAATAAAGGATTATCCTGAGGAAAATTCTCACCTGCTCAGTATCTACCCTGCAAGCACATCCAATTCATTAAGGTTCAGATTAAGTCATAAGGAATAGTCGACCTCTGGACTCTGAGATGTTTAGCCACAAGAACTACCAAAAGGGGTCCAAATAGAGTCCTGATACTAAAGATCATTAAGCCTAGGACTGAGGACCATCTGTTTGAGATACTTATATGTTCATTTTTTTTTTTAATGAGAAAACTGAATAGTTGAAGTGCTGAGAGCAAAAGGGCAAGGCAATGTCTATTATTGAAGATTTTCAGATTGCTGAATTAAAATGCTTGTTTCAGTGGAGCAGAGGGATTTAACAGCCAAAATCACACTTAACTATGCGTGAAATGAGACACCCTTTAAAAAATGGCCGGAAACGCCAATTCCTCCATTTTAAATGCCCACATTGTTTAAAGTAATTGATTCAAACTTTGGAAAACTAACTCGGAATTTTGTAAAATGAACAACCTCAATCCAAATAATCTAAATATGGAGTGGCCTTTATAATTTAAAAAGTAATACTGGGATGTGAATGACTACGTTGTGATTCACAGTGCTTCACTAGGCAATATATAATGATTTAAAGGACTCTTTTGACATTTAGAAGAGAATGTTTCAAATAGCAGAAAAGAGTAAAATGAAAGAAACTGATAATTGTGTTACCTGCTATACTTCACTATACTCTCACAATGTTCCCATCATTCCTTACGCACATTCTTCATCTAGATAACCAACAGAAGTTTCTCTTAAGGCAAATGTCTAGCTTGACATTTGGCACAGGTGATACTTACAAATGCCTTACAGCTTGGCCTCAGTCTATGGGACTGATATAAAGGGCAAATTCATACTAAAAGAGTGTACTAAGTAACGCATTAAGTGTTCTTTTCAGAAGTTAGATTCATGGAAAATACAGAGATATAAGGCATGAGTCATACAGGCTACGAAGTTAATGTAAGTAATTCAAGTGATGCTTCAGTTATAGGAACACAGGACATTGAAGGATAGACACTATAAATCATCACTATAAATAAAGATTACCTATAACAGTCATTAATTGATATTTATTATGTTAATACAGATTTATAAATTCTTATTTATGTATGCACCCTAAATTTATATGTGGGGGGATGCTAGCTCCTTGTCACAAATACTTTTGTATTTTTTCATAGTCTCTACTATCTTTCCTTTTTACTAAAAAATGAAAAAACATTTCCTTTTAATGTTGGTTCATTCAATGAGTAAGTCTATAAAATAAACTTATTTTCAATATATGTTTTTACTTTGATCTATACGAGTAAACAAAATTGGCATAGAGCTCTTTAGATTTTCATTCCATCATCGTTACTTATATGTGCAAATACATAGAAAAGTTTAGTCACACAGTTAGGCAGCTAATTGTGTTGAAAATACAATTGCATGCTCACAATGATAATCGTGCCCCTAGGGTGTACACTTCTGTTTCAGAGCTATTTTTAGGCCCTCAGGAAATTCAGCCACCCCTTGACTCTTGGAAAACAATGTCAAAATCCAGCTAACTAAATGTGACCTAGCATTTATTTCAAAGCCACAAAACTAAATTTGATCGCAAAGTAATGGTAAGAAAGTAAAAGTTTAAAAGCTGGCAACTGTGAACATGACAAATAGGAAGGCTCCTGCCATCAATTTTCTATGTATACAGTGAATAATTATATTACATATGGAACTGATGTTCTTCACAGTAGGAAAATAATCATTTATGGCAAACCCTTAACTTGATAGGAACATTTTCTTTCTATTTTCATTGTTTTGTGAAAAAAAATATTTGGCAAGGAAAGATCCTGAGATTGTAGTTTTTAATCTGGTACCCATGCTAAAGTAGATACATTAAAGTGTTAAGAATTTAAGAATGTTCTCCAGGAAGAAAAAGGAAATCCTGAAATTTCTCTATACATGTGGCATACTATTTCTTCACTATTCTAGTTCAAATTTTTCATTCTAGAATCAATTCTCTTGTCCATTTTCCCTTAAAAATATCCTCTCTAATCTTATGCAAGACTTTAAAAATTCTCAAGTGGACTCTTAAACTCTGCATTATTTTTTTTAAATTTCCTTTGTGCATACTGATGTTTAGAAAGAGAAGTTAAAAAGAATTAAGATTAACTTTTTAAACCAAAATTAGCCAAAAACTTTATCAAGAATAATTTTCTGTATTTTATATTTTTCTGCACCAATTGATAAATGCAATGGTTTTCTTTCATTTTATTTTGCTATCTTGTACTATAAGATTTTCTGTCTGGAAGTAATTCAGAACATATCAATGTTTCATAATTTTGATCTGTTATCCTTTTTTTTGGTTTGTTTGTTACTATCAATCATTTTACGGAAGAGCTGCATAGTCATTTGCTTAGGAAAGAAGTTTTGAAAATATGGAAAATAAGATTATTTCCAATAAGAGAATTTAAATGACAGGAATCTAAGACCTCCTTTTCAGCTAGCCATTCTCCAGTAGTGGTACTACACCACGTCAATGGCATTTTGAGTGTAATTTCTGTCAGAACATAGGTATCTGGGGGATGAGGATAAATAATGATAGCAATCATTTATTTATGGGCCTACTAGGGATCAGGCAGTGTGCTGAGTGCTTTCCAAGCATTATATTTACTCCTTATAAGGAAGCTGCAAGTATTATTATTCCCATCGTATAAATTATAAGCAAAGGCTTAGAACATTTTTCCAAGTTACAAAATTAATAAGTGGTAGAAGTAATATTCCAACTTAAGGATTCACTGTCTTTAATTATCCCTAAATAAAGTGGTGTCAAGTGAACCTGAGACAGGAGACCTGAGCATGGGGAAGTGTACCTAATATAGTGTCATGGTACTTTCCTTGACATTTTCAAGCATTCTGAATCCATGTGAATCCAAACTCTTTATTCACTAAAATCATCATCATCATCATCATCATCATCATCATCTCATGTTTTGTTTATAATCATTGCAGTTCAGATTTATTCTTCATAGAGAATTCCTTCTTTATGATCACAGGATTCCTTTTCTAGAAGGTCATGGTCCATTTTGTTAAATATGTAATAGAATAGAATATGGGATGGGGCACCTGGGTGGCTCAGACAGTTGAGAGTTAGACATTTCACTTTGTCTCAGGTCATGATCTCCAGGTAGTGTGGGACTGAGCCCTGCATGGGGCTCCATGTCAGGCTTCCTGCTCAGCACGGAGTCTGCTTCTCTCTCTCTCTGCCCCTCCCCTAACTTGCACGCATAATCTCTCTCTCTCAAGTAAATAAATTAATCTTTTTTTTTAAGTATATGCTATGGAATAGTGCTCTGGGTAAGCCACTAGTCTTTACCTCTTCCTGTGGAGAACCTAAATATTTCTCATATTTCAGGAAATAAAATCATAAAAAATCTGGAAAAGCACTATCATACGTCAGGATGTAATGAAAGAATGAATGAGCAAATGAATAAATGAATGAATATGCCTCAAACTGAATTAGATGAAAACAATTTAATTTTTTTCTGAAGGAAGAGAGTTAATATCAAGCACACTTGGAATGTTTCTAGTGTTCTCAAATTCAAACTGAATTTTTAAGAAATTTTATTCACTTTATATAACATCCTATGAGTCATTAAACACAAATAATTTGACTGTACATTAAATTACTAAATTACTTGGACTCATAATATACAAGCTATTCCTCATGCCAGCTTTCATTAGAAACTCTCATACCATATTTTGTAATTTAGCCATTATCATCAAATAGATATTGCATGGTTGGTTAAATGGGGCATGATTCCAAGCACACACACACAAATAAAAATATAGAACAACCACTTCATTGGTAGCTTGCAAAAAATGGAAGATAAGTGAATACATACTGTCCTTATTCTTATCCAATTTCTGAGTATCCAAAATTTAGCCACTCTTTGTCTAGCTATTTGATAATAACTTTGGAAGTCTTCTTTATGTAAAAAGAACTGCAAGAAGTTAAAAATCTATGAAACCATCTCTATCTTCCAGGTGTTGTTTTATAGTTCAAGACAATCCTCGTTAACATCTCCACAGTTATGTGCCAGTTGTCCTAAATAGTCTTCCTTCACACAATTTTTTTGAATATTATCTACTCATAAAATTCCCTGTTTTCAAAAATTTCAGGTTTCCTTTCCAATAATAGGGTTTATTCAAAAGTAAGTCTCAAATCATTCACAGTGCACAAAATACTACATATAAACAGGGTCTAGTTAACTGAGTTGGAAAAGTCCATTATGTCCCTGACAGCAATGGTTCCCAAAATATGGTCCATGGCTTTAGGGACAGGTGTGGTCCCTGAGAACCCATTAAGGCATCTGCAAAGTCAAACTATTCTCATAATAATACTTTTATTTGCCTTTTTTGCTCTTATTCTTTCATGACTTTCCTTGGATTTTTTTTCCAGAGGCTACACGAAGTGATAACACAACAGATTCAATGCAGAAGCAGATATCCAGCTGTCTTCTATTGAGCGCAACATTAGATTCCTAAAATGTAAGATAATGCCATGCTTTTCACCAGATTACTTATCCTGAAATGTAGTTACTTTCCATAAAATGTTATTTACTGGACTTATAATGAGTTTAATTAGAGTTATTTCAAAAATAAATATTTTTTAAGTTTCTCAACATTAATTTCTAACTGTCAATAGTAATTGTTAATAAATATAATGCATATAGCAAAGGGTCTTTGGAGTTTTCAATAAATCTTAAGAATAAATAGTCCTAAGTTCAAAAGTTTGAGAATTGCTGCTTTTAAGCATCTATCAAAAAGATAAATACTGATAAATTTATGAATGAGACAGCAACTATCATTCATTGAGTTTGTGCAATTGCTAGCCATTTTATATACATTACATAATTTAATATTCCAAAGAACTATAAGCCAGAAAACTGCTTTTCTCTTTTTATGGGACAGAAATCTACAACTCAGGGTGGTCAGGAGTTTCACCCAGAGGTGATTAGGGGAACCACTGGGCTTTGAAACATGTCTGACTAAATTTGAACTTCAAGTTTTAACTGTAATACTACTCAGCTTCAAGAAAGACTCAAAAACTTGTTATATGAACACATGAAAATATCAAAGTCACAAGTCACTAGAAAAATGCAAATTAAAATCCCAAGGAGATACCATTTTATATCCACTATAAGGGCCATAATAAATAAGCCAGGGAATAAGAAATATTAGTAAGTGTGTGAAGAAACAAAGAACTCTTATATATTGCTGGTGGGAATATAAAAGACTTTGTAAAACAGTCTACTAGTCCCTCAAGTGGTTGTACATAGGAGTTACCATATGATCCATTTATTCCATTCCTAGGTATATATCCAAAACAAATGAAGCATATGTCCATGCAAAAACTTCTAAACAAATGTTGATAATAGCAGTATTTATAATAGCCCCAGTATAGAAACAACCCCAAATGTTCATCAACTGATGAATGGTAATCTATAATGTATTATAGCCACACAATGAAATATTATGCATCCATAAAAAAGAATGAAGATCTGATAGATGTTACAACAAGGGTAAGCCTCAAGAATACTGTGCTAAATGAGTTGGTTAAGCGTCTTACTCTTGGTTTCAGCTCAGGTCAGGATCTCACAGTCATGAGATCAAGCCCCACATCTGGCTGATCGGGGAGGCTGCTTAAGACTCTCTCCTCTCCCTCTGCCCTGCTCTCTCAAAAAATAAATTAATTAATTAAACTAAAAAAAATTATGCTAGATGAAATAAGCCATTCACAAAGGACCACATACAATATGATTCCACCTACATGAAAGGTTCTGAAAGGCAAATTTAAAGAGACTGAAAAAAGAAAAAAAAAATAGGTAAGTGATTTCCTGGGGCTGAGGGTGGAAGTAAGGAACAACAGTAAGTAGGTACGAAGAATTTTACTGTGGTAATGAAAGTACCCTAAGATTGATTCAGGGTGATAGATGCACTATTCAGTAAATATACTAAACATCACTGGATTGTATACTTAGAATGCTGAATTTTATGATATATACAATATGCTTCAATAAAGCTGCTTAAAAAAATGTCATATGGGTTTATTGACATCTGTTTAGAAAGGTCTCCCACTACAAAGTACTGAAAATATTTATAGTAGTTAAAGAAATATAACCTATGCATTCAGTGATAATAAGGAAAAAGCAGCAAATATAGTGATTGAAAGCCTTATGGAGATTAGGGAGAAAACACAAAAATGAGGTCAACACAAAACAAAGATGGGAATGAAAACTTAAATAGAAAAGAGTGTGATAATGATGAGGCAAAAACCAGAGAGCCAAGCTGATACTGTTACTTCAAAATTCTAGGTGCACTTGGATAGCTTAGTCAGTTAAATGGCTGCCTTTGGCTCAGGTAATGATCCCAGGATCCTCAGATCGAGCCCCATATTGAGCTCCCTGCTTGATGGTCAGCCTGCTTCTCCCTCTCCACTGCTTGTGCTCTCTCTCTCTAATAAATAAGTAAAATCTTTTAAAAAATTCTGAAGGTGGGGCACCTGGGTGGCACAGTCTGTTGAGTCTTGGATCATGATCTTAGCCTCGGGTCATGATCTTAGGTTCCTGAGAATGAGCCCTGTGTCAGGCTCCCCACTCAGCAGAGAGTCTGCTTGAGAGTCTCTTTCTCTCCCTCTGCCCATCCCCACTCTTCATGTGCATCTTCTCTTTTTCTCTTAAATAAATAAATAAATATTTAAAAGAATTTCTGAAGGCAGATTGGTACTGAGCAGATTAGAACAACTTTTGTCCAAAGCATTGTGAAAATAAATACATTGAGACTCCAAAATTTTCATTTCCTTTGACCCAGGGATTCCTGCTATGGCAATTTATCATAAAGAAATTATTTTAGATATAGGAAAATGAAAAAAAAAAAGTTTTGCACAAAATAATTAAAATGGAAATCTTTGTCATTATTTGCTATGATGGAAAAATTGAAAATTACTTACAGTTGTTAAGAATAATTTAAGTAAATTACTGTACCCACATATGAATTATTATGTAATAATTAAAGTGATGTTACCAATGCAATTGTGATAAAGGAAAATACTTATGCCAGAATGTTTAATATCAAAAGCAAAATACAAAATTATACACAGGATGGCCTTAGGTAGAGCAACATAGAAAAAGGACTGAAAATTAATATCCCAAAATATATATTTTAACCTTTTAAAACATACAACTAAATTTTTTTTTTCCTGAGTTCTGGAAGGATAAGGGATTAACTATTTTTTTTTCCTTTTAAAAATTTTTGAGGGAATTCCTAGAATTTTTTAAATTTGCATGTGTTAAATTTATGATGAAGATTGTTTACTTGAATAGATTTAAAGATATACTGTTAATTTATACATCCATTGAATTGAGCTTAACAGAATAACAATCTTAGTTTAAGTTTCTGCTTTTATGTAGGTCTGGAAATATAGGAGTGATTCAAGAAAAAAAAATTAAAAAGAAGAAGAAGGAGAAGGAAAAGAAATCCTAGAGACTTAAGAGAAGATACTATTTTGTAGAGACCTAAGGAATCAGAGTCATTTAGTTTAGACAGATAAGTGTAAGGTGGTATTTCATTGCCTGCAAACATATATAGATGGAAACCCAAGGAAAAACAATGCTAAGCCTCAGTTATTGTAAGATGTATGAAAACAAGATTAAGAGGTAGTGACATTTTAGATAAGGACTAAATTACTTCATGAAAAAGTTTATTACAATTTGGAAGAGACAACTAAAGAACTTAAAGAAATCACTATTCATAAAGGTTCCTTGACTGTCTCAGTTAACTTATTTTGTTTTAAGTTAGGGAGAGAGGGCCTTTGCATAGAGGTGTCAGTGAGTGTTTGGAATCAAATGACAAGACTGTGTACCCTGAGGTTTTTACATATATTTACTAATGTTCAGTTTCTTGATCTGAAATTATTAGTATCTACCTTTACCAACAGAAATTATTTTTGTTAAGACAATTAAATGAGCTAACACATGAAACACATGCATTCCTAAACACAGTGAGTCACACATGTTAATTGGTTCTTTAAAATTAACCTCTGTTATTGAGAGCAATTGACTCACAGAAGACTCAGTGAGAAATTAGAAGTAAAACATAAATTTAATTTAGTTAACTATTAAAAAGCAAGTTTGTAAAGATCACATTTATTTCAAAGCAAACAATAGAAAAAATGGCACTGGTATGATTAATACTTAAATCAAACTTTAATTTCTATATCATAAACCTAAAAATTGCTATGTCTTAGAAATATTTTGTAGAATCAGTAGGGATCGAAGATTAATGAATTTTGACTTCTTCCTTTGACAAAATAAAAAAATATATTGGGAAAGAGAAAGAAGGAAAAGCTGAAATAGATAGCTGAATAGTAAAGGAAAGATAAATAAACTTAGTCAGGGTAGACTATCATGTCCTGCATGGTTTCTCAACCCCCAAATTGCTTTTACCTCTACAGATGGTATCATAGACACCTTCCTGTTTATGGAAAGTCCAGTAGCCTTAGGTTAATTCTAGTTACTAGAGTTCTGGTTTACCCATGAGAACAATGCTTCACTTTCTACTCTATTTTAGTAACCTGAATTCTTCATTGCTAGAGTTCTTTGGTGGATCTCCTCATTACACTGGTCTTTTGCTGGATCTGTCTTAGAATTCTGTCCTTACCCTTGAAATATAGCCCAATAACCAGAGCCTTGCAGACTTCCCTCCTGCTATTGCCATTTGACTTCATAGTTATACTACATGTACCAGTAATGCCAATGATTGTACTCACCTGTTACATATGCATAGTATAGTGTAGGGTTATATTTTAGGGTCTTGGATGACGCTAACTGCTTGTATAAATTACCATCTATTATTGACACTACATACATGTTCAAGAAACTCAACTTCCCTTGCCTGATTGTTTTTCTTGACTTATGATATTGGTTGTTATACTGTTTTTCCAAACCCAAATACTGATAGCATCTAAAAGGTCATATCCAGTATATCAAGTTTCAACTCCACTAGGGCATTTTTCCATTGTGGATAGCAATTCCATTCTGTTGAGTTCCAGAGTTAAAATCGAGATTCAGAGAGGCCAAGGAGACATAAGTCCTTCAGGTGATTACACTCTAATTTTTCCAGCAAATTATGATATTTTTTTCTATAGCGTATTTTTAATAGAATATTAGGGTAATGCTAACTGGAATCAACTTAGGAAATATGCCTTTGTCAGCAAAATGGAATCCTGATATCTTTGTAAGGACAAGCAGAGAAACAGTAAATGCTATTGACTATGAGTTCTGAGTCCTTTCTGAGTACTACCTGTTTTCATGGTGATTGTCAGGGATACTTTTCTGAGACAAACATGCTCATTGATGAGTTAAAGGTAGATGAAAAAAGATGATAAAACCAGTTTCCATTTAGGAACCTATAAACACCTCAGCAACCATCTAATTCCTTACGCCCTCATTCCAGTAAATTATGAGCTATCAAAACTGCACACGTTCTGAAAGTTTACTAAATGCAAATAAAGTCATCTAGTTGCCATGCTGTAACTTGAGATAATAAGGGACTTAAAAAATAAATTCAGTGGAAGCAAAACCTGATATCTTTGGGTGTCAGAGGCTATTTTGACTAAGCTCATTTCAAATTATAACATCAGCAAAATTAAGCTATTAAAGCTCCAAATAAAAAAAAGTATTGTTAGTTCTAAGAAGAAATAGGACTAATTGGATACTTATATGCCTCCTAGGCTGTATATCTTAAATGTGTGGCTCATCAGTACTTATTACTAAAGTTGGCAGAAATAATGGACTTAGCAAATTGCATTTCTAGACTTCTCTTTATGCAAAGTGTTTGAGGTCATCTTCCTATTTGAGTCTCAGAATAAAGTCTAAGAAAACAGATGTAAACACATAGACATTAAAATGCATCATTACATTTGCTGTTACCTTTTCATACTTGTTTTTGCAATGATGCATGGTAAATGAGTCTCATAAATTAAAATTCCAATAGAAAATTAACATTTTCTATAGCCTACTTAAGCATATGGAGTTGGGTGACTTCATTGGAAAAAAAATACCAATAATATACAGACTCTTAAAGACAAGTTGAAGGAGATTGAGGATGGCTGCTGAGCCTGAGGGCTGTTCAGGGCATAGTTTCCCATCACTGGCATTATGCTCAGAAGGGGAAAAATATGTGGAAATTGAATGATAAGTCTTCAGAAACCATACCAAGATAATTAATACTTCTGTTACCTTCATGAAGAGACATAATTGTGTGTGTGTGTGTGTGTGTGTGTGATCTATAATGTGCATATTACTTCAAAATAATGAGTTTGCAGTATGAAAAAGGCTTATAATTCATGGAAGATCACATGGACTTCAAAAAGAAAACCAAGATTCTAATTCACCTCTATCTGATTCTTAGGTATATGTAGTAGTTCTCACCTAGGTCCTAGATTACACTACATTCTTGCAATGAACTTAATATTCTAGGGGTGCCTGGGTGGCTCCGTGGGTTAAGCCTCTGTCTTTGGCTCAGGTCATGATCTTGGGTCCTGGGATTGAGTCCCACATCGGGCTCTCTGCTTGCCAGGGAGCCTGCTTCTTCCTCTCTCTCTGCCTGCCTCTCTGCCTACTTGTGATCTCCCTCTGTCAAATAAATAAATAAAATCTTTTTTTTTTAAAAAAAAGAACATTAATAGTCTAACTGTGCTATGTAGTAAATGGTGTTCCACAAAGTTTCTGGACTAAATCAGTGAAATGCGCTGTCTTTGAATGGGTTCACGTCTTCATCATTGTTTTCCCAGAGCTCAGAAAAATGGCTGGCATAGATTAATCACTAAATAAAGAAAGTAACTGAATAAATAATTGAGCAAATGAAAAATGCATTCATTTAGAAATTTGTGCATATTTATAAATAGTAGCATTCAAAATAAGACATTTTTAAACCTTTGAAATCTCAGGATGGTTCAAATCTATAATTAATGTAGAAATGAGAGACAATAGAGGAAAATTTTCTATGTAAAAAATATTATCTTCCACAGATTCAATAGAATTCTAGAGAACAATGTCATACAAAATGTAAGAAATATCAGTTTCTTACTATGATTGTCAATAAAGAAGAGCTTCTCCTAATTAATAGTTTAAGACATCTACATGCAATAAAAGAAATAAAATCTATATTACAAATATTGGTCGTATAGTTTATTAATTCTTTGATTTATTCACTAAGAGAAATGGACTATTTGAGGTACTGTTATGATACAAACTACATCACAGGATCTTTATTCTTTCTTCTTCAATATTTTAGATTTAGTCTTCAATATTCTGTAGTATCTAAAAGATATTATATTTGCTGAATTGTTTGTTTAGTGACAGTTGAATCCAAAGAATTATTTGGATTACTTGTTGATTGAAAACTGTGTGCAAAATGCACCAAAGATCTTTCCACAGTATTACTTTAATCACCCCAACAAATCTACCATGAGGTCACCATTTTGTACACATGAATATTAAGTTTCAGAAAGTTTAAGCACTTTGCCTAAAGAAACAAAAACAGTCAGTGACAGAGTTGTAAGTCAAGAAAAGCTCTTGTGATTTTCAAATGCAGTAATTTTCACTCTACCATAACACTTCCACTAATTGATTTTTGTGTGTATTTGTATGTTTCAAATTTTAAAAGTTAAAAAAACAAAAATCCTCCCATTATTTAATTACTTACATAAACCTAAGTTCACACACCCCTACTCTACAGTCTTTAACATTCTCTCTCCATGGTTCCAAATCCAAACAGCCTCTTTTTAAAAAGTGTATAATTTCTGTAGAAGGAAATATCCTTGAGACAAATTTACCAATGATGCTGGCAACAGACAGAAGGCAACAGGTTTGAAAGCCAGTGGGTATGACCACAGGCTTCTCGTATTCTATCCCTCTTGTTTCTAGTATTCCAGCATTATCCAAATATAAACATGAATGCTTTCTTGCCCACAAGTATCGAGCAAACATGTTTCTTTTAATGGAAACTTGAAAGAGTGAAGAAATTCTAGTCCTACACTAACTATACTTACTTTGATAATAGATGTTTTAGGAAGTATATTAATGGTAAGGCACAGGTAAATTTCAAAATAGAGGAGAATGATGGAGTTGAAGGAGAAGAGCAGACAAAGGGGTTAGGATTTTTAGTAACTTTAAGAACATATATAGTGCATAGTCTTTATATTTTCAGGCATAGAATTTTTGTTGGAATTCTCAACCACAAGTGCTTCTGTTGAGATAATATTGTCACTAAATAACAATATGTGATGGGAACAAAAGCAAAATGCCAGAAGACACAATAAAGGCTAGGCTGTTGTTTAGAGACAATTTGGCCTGCTGCAGCAGAATTTGAGAATGGCTTCTACAAAATCTACACTATCATAAAAACACCAAATCCACATTGACTCTGAAAAATATTAACCAAAATTATCAAAGATAAAAATGCTTATTTATATGTTGGCTGATGACCGAGGTTAAATCAGGCAGTATGAATGGCCAATAGACTCTTTTATGTCATTATTCTTACTATTTCTGAGAGGAATTATTATATTATATTATATTATATTATATTATATTATATTATTATTAATAGTTTGAAACCATTTCAAAGCTGCTAAGAGGAAGTTTTTCCCCTTTAAATAAATATGAGAAATACCTATTTTTGAGAAGAAATGTACTCAAAAATAGCTGGAAACTTGGGAATTTGGTATGACCTAAAAAAAAAAAAGGTGTGATTTTACTTTGTTAAGTAGCATCTGGTTGAATTTTTCATGAAAGTGTAAGACTATACTTTTTGGAAGTCTCCTATATAATGACAAGCTGTGTACAAAGAAAAAAGGAGTAAGCAGAAGGAAGCTTCTGAATCATATTAAAACATCCAGCATCTAAACTAAAATGCTAACAGATGCTACCTTTAAAACTATAACCTCTTTTCCTCATATTAGAAAGTATGTACAAAACATCCTCCAATTTGTTGCAATGTAGCCAATTAAATGGCATAAGTATATTTAAGTATATTTGTAAAAATTATTACTAGGTAGCTTGTCACGTGATAGAAGCTTTGAATGACTGGAACAACTGAATCAGAGACTTTTGCTTGCAACTTTATAATAGATAATTTGAATTACTAGATTACTACAAAATAATTTACATAAAACACTGTTTTTACCACATATCTCAGATCTAAATAAGAAAAAAGATATATTGAGAAAGGAAAAAAGGAAGAGTTGCAGCTAACTATGGAAGGCAAGATTGCCTTTATGGGCACTTGTCCATATTAGCATTGTAACTAGACTTTTGAATTAGGTAAGAGAAAAATGAAGATGATGAAACTAAAATCTTGATTATGTATACTTGGGACTCTGGAATGGAGCTAATGTGGTCTGAGATGTGCAGAAGTAAGTATCATAATTGTCAGTATGTCTTGCAGTAGGTGAATTGATTAATGGACTAGGATACATCCAGGCAATGGAATATTAGTTACATATATGACATTCTGGAAAGGGCAAAACTATGGAGACAGTAAAAGGTCTGTGGTTGCTCAGTGTTAGGAGAAAGGGTGGAACAAATAGGCAGAGCACAGATTTTTACGATAGTGAAACTACTCTGTATGTTGTAATGGTGGGTCATGTTCTTACACATTTGTCCAAATCCATAAAACATACAACACCAAAAGTGAATCCCAATGCAAACTATAATCTTTGGGTGATAATGATGGCCAATGCAGATCTATCAATTGCAATAAATCTATTTCTCTGGTGAGGGATATTGATAATGGAGGAAGTTATGCATGTGTCAGGTCAAGGAGTAATGGAAAAATCTCTGTACCATCTCAGATTTGCTGTGAAACTAAAACTGTTCTTAAAAACAACAACAACAGCAGCAGCAATCAGTGAGTTGGGAAAATGATATGAAGAAATTATCTGGTTTACAGTACAGAAAAAAGTATGAAATATTATGGAAGTTTGAGGTTAAAAATATGGTGGATGGGGCACTTGGGTGGCTCAGTGGGTTAAAGCCTCTGCCTTGGGCTCAGGTCATGATCTCTGGGTCCTGGGATCGAGCCCCGCATCAGGCTGTCTGCTCAGCAGGGAGCCTGCTTCCTCCTCTCTCTCTCTGCCTGCCTCTCTGCCTGCTTGTGATTTGTCTGTCAAGTAAATAAATAAATAAAATCTTTAAAAAAAAGAAAATATGGTGGATAACATGAGAACATCTTCATGTATAAAATCAAATTCTCAAGAGGAAAGAATGGAAAAGCGAGAATGGAAAAAATTAAAAGATTGAGTAGAGAATAACTAGGAATTTTCTGAAACTCATTAAAAATATCATTTCACAGATAAGAAAAATATATACCAATTAGTAAATAAAATAAAAATAAAAACATAATTAAGAATATCATACTGAAACTGTAATATGCCAAAGACAAAAAAAAAAAATCCTAAAAGCACCAAGAGCACCTAAAAATTAAAAAGAACTAGTCTGGGAGCAAACTTAGAATGGAATACTGACTATTAAGTCTTTGCCTCCTATACCTACTCTTTCCTCAATGCTTTACTGCTAACATGAAGACATAATAACTCCATTTTAGGTAAAATGTGCTGGTGGAATTAATTAATCAACCAATCAATTAATCTATATGCTTCTTTTTTTCTTTAATCAGCCCTAGAACAATAGTTAAAAGAACAGGCTTTGAAGAACGGACTTGTATTTCAACATTGATCCTATCTCTTTTTATTTATTTATTTATTTTTTTAAATTTTATTTTTTATAAACATACATATTTTTTCCCCAGGGGTACAGGTCTGTGAATCGCCAGGTTTACACACTTCACAGCACTCACCATAGCACATACCCTACCCAATGTCCAAAACCCCACCCCCCCAACCCCCCTCCCCCCAGCAACCCTCAGTTTGTTTTGTGAGATTAAGAGTCACTTATGGTTTATCTCCCTCCCAATCCCATCTTGCTTCATTTACTCTTCTCCTACCCCCTTAACCCCCCATGTTGCATCTCCTCTCCCTCATATCAGGGAGATCATATAATAGTTGTCTTTCTCTGATTATTTTGCTAAGCATGATACCCTCTAGTTCCATCCACGTTGTCGCAAATGGCAAGATTTCATTTCTTTTGATGGTGGCATAGTATTCCATTGTGTATATATACCACATCTTCTTTATCCATTCGTCTGTTGATGGACATCTAGGTTCTTTCCATAGTTTGACTATTGTAGACATTGCTGCTATAAACATTTGGGTGCACGTGCCCCTTCGGATCACTATGTTTGTATCTTTAGGGTAAATACCCAGCAGTGCAATTGCTGGGTCAGATCCTATCTCTTAATTAACTATTTATTAGCATACATTTAAGCAAGTCGCATAATCCCAGTGAACTTCAGTTTCTTCAAGTATACAAGGTATATTATTCTATGATAACATTTTTGTGGGGCTTTTCCCTGGACATAGAAAACAAAATACATGGGATGTCTCAGGTGGACCCATATTAAATTATCTTATGGGTTAAATAGTTGAATATCAGTTGTTTTATTTAGGCCAATTTAATATTGAAATGGTAAATCTGGTTTTGATTAAAGAATCAAGTTTACTTTTAAGTTGGTATACAATACAATACTACTACTAATACTACAATACTACTAATCTAGTTTACTTTTAAGTTGGTATACAATACAATACTATTTTTTATTTATTTATTTTTTTTAAGTAAGCTCTATGCCCAATGTGGAGCTTGAACTCATGATCCCTAGATCAAGAATTGTGGGCTCTGCTGGCTAAGCTAGCCAGGTGCCCTATGACAAAGTTTCTTTTTTGTGTTTGTGGGTTTATTTTTTAAGATTTATTTATTTATTTGAGAGACATAGAGGGAGAGAGAGAGCATCAATGGGAGGGACTGAGGAAAGGGGCAGTGGGAAAGGGAGAGGGAATCTTAAGTAGACCCCATGCTGAACGTGGAGCATGACTCGGGGCTCAATTCCATGACCCTGAGATCAAGACCTGAGCCAAAACCAAGAGTAGGATGCTTAACTGACTACACCATCCAGGCACGTCTAAACAAACTATTTTTTAAAAGGAAAATAAAGGCTACTTTAGAATCAACCTTGCCTTCTACCCTATTAAAGTCTGTAGGGAGTTACTCTATGCATTACACATGTTTACTTTTTAATGATGTGATAAAACTGACTAGAATCAGATTTTATTAGAATGTACCATAAGTCTAATTATGTAACTACTTTTAAAATCAGGTCATGTATAGACTTCTCAAACAACAAAAACAATGGGGCTACTACTCTACAGATTTCATAAGGTTTAGGCATGCAGTTCATTGAAATCTATCAAGTATTTCATTGGTACGTCAGACAGACCGTTCAGGTGGCCACCATGATACTCTTGATACACCATCTTGAGTTTGAGCATGAATTGTGACTTGTTTCTAACTAATTAATATGGCAAAATGAGTGGAATGGGGTTGATTATGTGTACATGATTATGCAATTATATTATATAAGATTATAGTCTTGCTGAGTCTTTCTTCCTTGCTGGCTAAGAGAAGACAAGTAACTGTCTGGGAGAATTCCATATAGCAAGAACTGTTGGTAATGTCTAGGCATTAAGAGCAACCTTTGGTAGATGGCCCAGAAGAAGAAACTGAAGCCCTCAGTCCTACAGCCATGAGGAACTGAATTCTGCCAACAGGCTGAAAGAGCTTGAAAAAGAATCTTTCCCTAGTCAAATCTCAGATAAGGCCACAGTCCTGTCTGATAGCTTGACTTCTGCTTTGTAAGATTCTAAGAAGTGGTTCCAGCTAAGATTTGTCTGGATTTCTGACCCACAAAAACTATAGAATATTAAATGTATATTGTTTGAAGCTAATAACTCTGTAGTCATATGTTACTCAGCAATAGACAACTTATATATCTAGAGAGAGAAAAGAAATCACACAGGGGCTTGTGATAGAAAAGGTAGGTTATTCTTTTGAGAACCATTCACAAATTCCAGGACTGCACTAACTTCTGTTTTGCAATAGTTGCAATCTTAAGAAAATTGCATTGTCAAAATGATCTTTGAAGAAATCTTTTCCATAGAAATCATTTCTACATTGACAATGGTGAAATAAGGAGGCCCTGAGTGGACAATTACTCATATTTTTCAACTCCCCAGGATGCCATGTTCCCTCTACCACAACAATGTACGACACTGGTGGTTTGGCATTGTAAGATTCAGTGTAGAATTACTCTGTTTTTAGTGTTAATTGCCCTAGCTAGCAGACATAAATTGGGTGTTTTGTCGAGAGTATTCTGTCCAGGTAACTGCAATATCCCTTTTGTGTGTGTGAAATAGTTCAAAGTGATTTAATTGGCTCTGCAGTGAGTATTCTTAGCTGCTCCCCTAAAAGATCCATAGGGTTGTACGTGGGGTCAAGAACCATGGAAGGAAGATTCAGGGCAGAGACAGAAAGGAGGCTGTGGTCTTTCTCCTGTCACTGCTCAAGCAAATAATTGAAGCATTCAATTTTCTCTGAGAAAGAGAGAAACTTTGATTATACTTTTTAGCTTTTGTCCACAAAAAAAATGCAAAGCTTAAAATTATGCTTTCTTGGTTGCATGGGTGGCTCAGTCATTAAGCATCTGCCTTTGGCTCAGATCATGATCCCAGGGTCTTGGAATGGAGCTACACATTAGGCTCCTGGCTCCAGAGGGAGCCTGTTTCTCCCTCTTCTTGTATTCCCTCTCTCACTGTCTCCCTCTGTGTCAAAAAATAAAATCTTTTTTTTTTTTTTTAATGTGCTTTCTTCCCCATCAAGGAATTGAGTGTTGAACAAATTTACCTGAATGAGGACAAGAAAGATAACTCCTACCTCTTTGTCATGAATAGAGAATAACTCAAAAAGCAGCTCTAGGCAAAAGGGGAAGGAAGGAAGGAAGGAAGGAGGGAAGGAAGGAAGGAAGGAAGGAAGGAAGAGAGAGATTCTCACTCTTATTGAAAGAGGATGGGAAATGGAAAGAAACTACTGAAAAACAAATGCATGGTAGAGAAATTGCTGAGGGGTGAACTGGAAAATATTTATTTTTCCCTCATTTCATGGCAACAGATGAAAGAATCAATGCCGTCTCAAGAGATTTCAATGGGTGATTGGCTTATTTACATATTAAACACAAGTTGGAGGATTGTGTTTGGTCTTTGAGTATCCTAAATTTAACAGTATTTACATGTTTCCTCTTTTGAGATTTTACTTAGTGTACTCTACAAGAAAACAAAGCCCATCTATCCACAGAAGGACTCCTTGAGACCCTGTGGGAAAGATTCCGGAGTTTCATTAAAGACAAAACTGCCTGGATAACAACCCTTTGATAACTCAGTAGTAAACAGCCATTCTTTAGTGATTACTCAAGTAAACATGAATTAATATACTGTGCCAAATTCTTTGTAAAAAATCATTATTTTCTACGAAAATAAAAAAAAATTTGATTTTGTACAAAGGCCCAACAATGCATTTTCCGTTTATAACAGAAATCTTACTTCTACAAATCAGGGCACACGTCTGAAAATTAATCCTCTTGAGGATGTGATAATGACAACCACTCCAATATCAATTCTTATTTATGGAGAGTTTATGGAGAATGGAACACATTCCACGTGCCCTGCTATCCCATTGAATATGTACAAGTTATAACAGTCCATGAGATTGGTACTCTTATTTTCCTTGATTTTTCAGAAGAGGAAAGTGAGTCTGGGGAAAGTTACGTAACTTGCCGAAAGTGGCAGAACAGCATGAAGAGAAATTGAGATTTGAATCAGCAATCTGATTTCTGAGTCCTTACTGTTAAATAACAACTACTTTTCAGGAAATATCTATGAGTCCATGTTGAAAACACAGAAATCTTGTCTTAAATTCAGCCAAGGCCTTTTAAGAAGATGGTCGCTTGGTAAGATTCATACCTTCTCTGTAATCAAAAGCTATGAAACTCAAAAATCTAAGTTAGAGTTATGGTATGCCATAGGTAGATGGTTGACAATCTGAATACATTGTAGATAATTACCAAAACAAACAAACAAATAAACAAACAAACACAAAATCTGTGTGCTGCCATATTTAGTAACATGGTAGCTCTGGTGTGGGGAGGCCAAGACAATTTTGCAGCCAGGTGAGATGTATAAGGTGATGTTTCCTAAATATGTGTGTGAAATCCTCTTACTTTCATCACCTTGTATTTCCTCTCAGGAAGTTTATGATCTATGTTCTTAATTTCTTAAATACCTGTCATACACTGTTTTGTACCCCCCAAAAAAGGTCTGAAAAGCTAAGTCATTTTATTACACAAATAATACAAATTCAATTCAACTTAGCAAACATTTAGTGGTTTCCTATTATATGCTATTCAATATATAAGTTCAATATGGAATCAAATGTTAATATTACTAAGAGGTAACAATATATATCATCACTGTCATCTTCATATAAGTATCATGAAGGAAGAATGGAATGCTGTAATAGAAAACAAGAGTAAGATATGGAGGATTTCAAGTTGACTTAGTTAAAGATTCCTAGAGCAGATGCCACTTAGTTGAGTTTTTAAACCAAAGTATAATTTAAGTATGCAAGAAAGGAAGTGACAAATGTAAGGGATATTCCATTATATTAGTAGGTAACAAGGTTCTAATTGGACCAGAAGGTTCAGACATATATAGCTTGAGATCTTAGAGCCTAATAATATTATTAATATATAATTATAATATATAATTAATCATACATAATATACATAATTATATATAATTAATTATATATAATTAATATATAAGTATAATATATAATTAATTATTAAATAATAACATTAATAATAATAATCCTCTAATAATACCTAATTTCATAGACCAATCTATAACATGGAGCCCATTAATAAGGAGGGAACATATATAGTGAATAATTGTGGTCAAAGCATAGAAAAATTATGTACAGCAAATTGGTAAACATCCGACTAAACCAAATCTGAAAGGAAGATAGAGGTACTCAAGAATGAAAATTCATAATGAAGGAAGAAGGCTCGCACTAGGGAGTAAACACAGCAAATAGGGTGTAATAGATGGAGGAAAACAGTAGTTTTCAGTATTGCATTGCAGTGGGGACTTCCACTCACCCACACCCATTTGTCTGATAACAGTGTATACTTTGGAATGAAAAGGGCTGTGTAACAAAATGTATCATTCTCTGTAGCCAAGCAGCCTGTCATGGATTTCCCCTAATTGAGACAGAAGAGAATCTCACTCTCAAGTTTCACTGGACTTGTTACAACTGTGAGGATGGGGATGAATTTATAAATAAAAAGTCAGTCGCATAAAGATGCTTATAGTATGATACTCCTTTATAAATCTCAAAAATATATTAAACAACATATTGTTATGGGCTATGTTCATATCCCGCAAAACCTACAGAAACACAGGGGCTTCTATAGTATAGAGAAAGTTCTATTTCTTAAGCTGAGCTATAGGTAAATGGGTGCTTATTATTATTATTATTATTATTATATTTTTTATATTTCATTATGAATAAATATTGATTTTTTAAAAAATCAGTTATAGTCTTAAAAATTATTGCATTTGCTTCTATATTTTTGTATCTTGATTTATGTCCCTCAGTAATATACTCTGAGGCACCTGGGTGGTTCAGTTGGCTGAGCTTTCAACTCTGTTTCAGCTCAGGTCATGATCTCAGGATCCTATAATTGAGCCCCTACATGGGGCTCAATGGTTAGTGGCAACTCAGCACCCTGGATGGGGCTCCATACTCAGTGTGAAGTCTGTTTTGGATTCTCTCTCTCTCCCTCTCTCTCTGCCTCTCCCTCAGACTTGCACATGGGTGTCTGTACACGTGCTCTCTTTCTAAAATAAAGTCTTTAAAAAATTATATACTCTGAAGATTTCTCAGTATCATTAAAAATTCCTTGATAAAAGTATTTTTAATGCTTGGAAAAAGTTCTATTTTAAGGTGCAGGACAGATATTGTTTGGTACTTTCATAATTGTCATTGCTATGGTATCAGAGTCATTTCTGTTATAAAACTAGTGACTGTCTTAGGGCTCATAAAAATGGGTACAATTGCAAATTCATAAGTTCAAATACATATTTTTAATATACTATATTCACAAGTCTTCCTTAGCCTGTTGGTTGCACAATTCACTGTGTTGAAGCAGACATCTGTTGATATGCACAAAAATAAAATATTGTTGTCTTGTTTTTGTCTTTTTCATACCCAGAGAATCGAGTGGTAGCTTTTGCCTGAGGGAGAATAGCAGAGAAATGAGCTGGTGCATTTTTCTACCAAGAAAAAATGAACATGGAATTGAAGTTATCCACATAAATTAGGACAGACAGCCGGTCAGTCTGTCCACTCATCCTGCTAGGGGAGCAACCAAGCAAGAGTAAGATATCCTATCTGTTTCACTTTGTTTTCCTCTAGATTTTAGAGATTGATACAAAAAAAAAAAAAATCAGGGAGGAGGATCTGGAGGTGAGTCAACACAGAGACAGTTTCTGTAACAAGGGAAAAGGATCACTGACTTGAAATCTCAGGAGATGAAAATTGGTTTTAAAGGAATATTTTAGGAAGCTTTTGTTTTGCTATGAGATTTTATATTGCTATGAGATTGAGAAGAGGGAAGAGGAATAAAAAGAAAAGTGAAAGGCATAGAAATGTAAATAGTGAGAAAAATAATTATCCATTTATCTATATGGGAGTCTCTATGACATTAGTAAAGATACTGTGAATGTTTAAAAAAATAAAAATCCCTTGGTAATCAGTATCCAGAAAGAAACTGTGGCACTGGCTTCTGACATAAGACTACAGAGATATCAAGCTCTGTTTCCTTCTATTTTATAAAGCACACTCTTCTAAACTACCTTGAAATATCAAAAATGAGTCCAAAGGTCTTTGAAAATCTGTTAAGCTGGGAGTCTGTACTTCAGGGTAAATCGATCATTGAAAATTCCCTCCTCTGTTACCATCCTCTTCACTTTGGTAACTTTCTCAGCTTATTTGGAATTACCTTTATATTTCATGGGCTCTGGGAAGACATTCTGCACCTTATTCCTTTAAGACTTAATTGCCCCTTAGTATGAATAGTCGTTGCAGGTTGGTTATCTCTCCTCTCCAAATTAACTGTGTGATCTTAATGCCATGCGCTTAAAGGACATATGCTTTTTCTTAGTGGCATCTCAGCACCCAGCATAGTGCTACAAGCACAAGAGGACTCATAAATATTTGTTGAATGAAGAAGCACGGCAGCAGAAAATGTGGTGTAATTCAAAGCATAATTGATGGTAATCACTCCCAATATGGAATTACCAAAAAGTCAGCCAGCCTCAGACATTTACAGCTAATATCCTTTTTAATGAATTATCAAATAGACAGCCATACCCAGGCATGAGCATATAGTGGACAGGTTCGGTTCTGATGTGGAGTTTATCATCAAACAGACCTGAAAGCCATGATAAAGCAAATTCAGTTGAGTGGCCTATAAATTTAAAAAATGAATGTAACAACTAATTGTCCATACATTATCGAAGACCCAGTATGTAAGAAACTCATTTTAGGGTAGTCTTTGGGTACTGTGTTTTTTGCCAGTTTTGGTACCATGCCTGTTTTTTGGTAGAAAGCCATAATTTCTTGGATCCACCATTTATCTGGGTCACACTGGAAACATTACTAAATCAAATTCTTAGACTTTTTTAATTTAAAATGAAAATAATATCATGCTATAGGTCTGGTACCAGTATTAAATATGATGGCAAATGTAAATCACCTAGAACTACTTTTGATACACTGTAAACCCTGTGAATGCTATTTCTCTCTTAATCTCCAGAACAAAATAGCAGCAGTGTGTGTATGCATGTGCATGTGTGCGCACACGCGCGCACACACACACACACACACACACACACACACACATACGGTAGAACAGAGTATCATTTTTTCTTTTTGGATTTTGGGACTTCTTAATATATTCTAGCTGTAACTCTTTTAGGTAGGTTACTTGATATGCAAAAATTCTTTCCCAATCTATGGTTTGTGATTTCATTCCCTTAAGAGTGGGTCTTTCATAGAGACTATATATATATATGTACATATATATATATATATATATTTTACTTCTGATGAAATACAAATTATCAATTTTTTTGGTATGTCACATTTTGATGTAGCTAACTAATGTCATAAGAGTTATCCTTTGTTTTAAGAGTTTTATCATTTTAATTTTTCTATTTTACCTTAAGTCTATCATCAAATTTGAGTTAATTTTTGTAAATGATATAAGGTATAGACCAATTGTTCCAGCACCATTATTTGTTGAATTTCTTCAGTGAATTGTCTTTATGCTTTGGCCAAGAATCACTTGATTTTTGGATTCTCCAAACTGTCCCATTGACCTCTGTACTTACTGTTTTGCAAATGCCTCTCTTAATCACTTGAGTTTTATAGTATGTCTCAAAATCAGGTAAGATGGATCCTCCAACTTTGTTATTTTTCAAATAATTTTAGCTAGTCTGGTTTCTTTGCTTTCCCATATACATTTTATAATCAGCTTGTCTATAGCTTGGAAAAAGTCCACTAGGTTTTTGACTAACATTGTAATATATGTATAAATCAATTTTAGGAGAATTGTTATCTTAACTATATTGAGTATGCTCATAATTGAACATGATATGTTGTTCCATTTATTTGGGTCTTCTTTGATTTCCATGATCAGCATTTTGTAGTTTACAGCACACATTTCTCTAGATTTATTCCCGAGTACTTCATTTTCAGATCTATGATAACTGACATTCTTTTATAATTTTGGTTCTCAGTTGTCCTTTGCTACTATATAACCATACCATTGATCTTTGCACATTTACCTTGTTCCTCTGGACTTACTGAAGTCACTTATCCTTAGTGAAACTAGTTCTATGATCCTTTTGTGTGCATGTGAATGTCTTAAAATTCATAATCATGTTACCTGCTTATGGAAACTTTTTACTTTTTTCCTTTCCAATCTATATACTTTTTCTTTCTCTTGCCTTATTGCACTGTTGAGAACTCGATGCAAAGAAAAATAGTGAAGGAAATATCCTTGTCTTGTTTCTGATGTTAGGAAGAAAGCATTCATTCTTCTACAGTTAAGTATGATGTTAGCCATATGTTTTATGGTAGATGCCCTTTATCCAGTTAGGGAAGTTCCCCACCCTTACCCCCACTATTCCCACTATAGATAATTTTTATCTGCAATTAAATTTGAACTTTGTTGAAAACCTTTACTTCATCTTTGATATGATATGATTTTTCCTTTAGTCTGTTAATATTATAGATTACAATGTTTGATTTTCAAATGTTGAGCTAGCCTTGCATCTCTGCAATAAACTGTACTTGGTCATATGGTTATTCTTTTTATATACTGGTGAGTTAGATTTCTTAATATGCTGTGGATTTTCACATCTATGTTCATTAGAGATATTGGTCTATAATTTTGTTTTGTGATTTCCTTATTTAATTTCACTATTGGGGTATTGTTGGGCTAATAACATGAGTTGGGATGTGCTCCATCTTTTTTTATTTTCTAGAAATGTAATTAATGTTATTTCTTAATTAAATGTTAGGGATACTTCACAAGGCCTGGAGTTTTATTTGTTGGAAGTTTTAAACTACAAATTAAATTTCTTTAATGAATACAGTGTACTCAGAACATCCTTTCCTTTTTCACTGACTTTTTTTCAACAGCTTTATTAAGATATATCTGACATACCATATAATTCACCCATGTAAAGGGTACAATTCAAAGGTTTGGGGTAATTTCACAGAGCTGTGCATCTATCACCACAGTTAATTTTAAAACATTTTTATAATCCCAAAAAGAAACAGTGTATCTCCTATTGATCACTCCCAAATCTCCCCATTCTCCTTACATAACCACTAATCTACTTTTGTGCCTATATATTTATCTATTGTCTCATACGAAATAACACTGAATACTAATGGAATCATACAGTCTGTAGTGTTTGACTGGTTTCTTTCACTTAGCATAGTTTTCAAGGTTCATCCTTATTGTAGCATGTCATAGTACTTCATTTTCTTTATAGCTGAATTATATCCCATTGCATGCACATATCATGTTTTATTTAAGATTTTTATTTATTTATTTGAGAGAGAGAGAGAGCATGAGCAGGGGGAGGGGCAGAGAGAGAAGCAGGCTTCTGGCTGAGCAGGGAACCAAATGCCAGGCTCAACCCTAGGACTCTGAGATCCGGACCTGAGCCAAAGGCCTAACTGACTAAGCTACCCAGGCACTCCCCATATCACATTTTATTTATCATTTTATCAACTGGAGAATATTGGGGCTGTTTCCACTTTTAAGCTATTATGATTAATGTTGATATTTCATGTATGAGTTTTTGTACAAACAAGTTTTCATGTATCTTTGGTATGTACTTAAGAATGGAATTGCTGGACCATATGGTAAATAATGTGTTTCACTGCTTTTAAATTGACTGTTTTCCAAAGTTGCCTTACCATTTTACATTCCCATAGTGTATGAGGATTCCAATTCCTTCACATCCTTTTCAGCACTTGTTATGATCTGCTCAATGACATTTAAATGTTTGCATCCTTCAAGGATGCAAGGTCCATTTCATCTAGTTCATCAAATTTATGTGCACATAGTTGTTTGTTGTATTTTATTATTACCCTTTTAATGTCTGTGGTTTTCTGTTCCCTTCCATTCCTGATATTAGTAATTTGTGTTTTGTCTTTTCCCTTGGTCAATTTCCAGAAGCACTGCTGCCATCACCTTAGGAATGGACTTGCCTCACATAGAACTGAGAGAATGAACAGGGTTTTATCCCCTACACTTACTCCCACATGTCTATCCTTTGGCCTGAGAAAATGGACTTCTCTTGGAGCTTGTCTGTTCCTGGGGCAAACTTCCCAGATTCAAATTGTCCAAGAGTCTAAGCCAGGAAATATGGAAGCAGAAAAAAAAAGAGAATTCAGAGAACTTACCATTGTATGAGGTCCTTCTTTAAGTTCTGGTTTCCTCTCAAGTCTACTATTACTTTTGAGAGTTTGCCCATGATTTTGTTTTATTTATTACTTCCAAGGTTGTGGTTGTCATCAGTACAAGAGATAGGGAGAGATGTACTTACTCCATTAAAAACTGGGACAAGAGTCATCAGCTAATCAGTCTTACCTATAACTTATTGTCAGCATAAACTCCCTGTTTTATCATGGAAATGTACTCAATTTTCTACTTACTTTTCCCTAAGGGCACAATACTCTAAGGATGATTTTGAAACATTACAAGAAGCTGAAGTATCTTCTCAATCAAAAGATAATTAAATTATGTTCAGTATAATTCTGTCTCTAATTACATTGTAATGTAATACAATTATTTTGACATTCTTTTCAGCAAGAGCGTACTTACCCCTTTAATTTAAATAATGTTGAGCCTCATATTTTTGTCCCTATTTCCTCCATGTGGTCTTCTCTGACATATAAAACTTATAGTACTTTCATTATTCTCTATTTTTTTAATATTATGCATTTAGCCCCTTAATGTATTCTTAATTTGTATCATAAAATAATCCTGCTTTTTAATTCAATCATAGTTAAACACCTGGAAGATTTGGATAGTGTTCTAATTTTCAGCACTTAGCTTAATGCTATATACTCCTAGTAAGTAAATACCAAATAAGTTTTGGCTGAAAAACACAAGAAAAAGAAGCTTAATACTTGACTATATTCTGACCACAAAATGGCAGTGAAGATAATATTATATCTCTATACTTATTTGCTAAAAACTTGGATACAAATTTATAGGCTCTTTACAGATAAATGCTGGTAAATAAGAGGTAGTAGAACAAGAGCAGAAGAGGTAAAGTTGCACTTACTTTCATGGATTGAAGTCTAATGTTTTCTCTTTCATTATTATGGATGGAGATGGAATGAATGGAAGGGTTTTGGTTAAAAATAAAATTTTTAAATTGATTAAACTCTCTTTTTATAGTGATGCATTAAAAAGAAAAAAGCTGGTGATATCCAAATTAGGCCTCATAATTATCTAAGAAGATCGGGGATTAAAGGTCTCCTGTAACTATGTCATAGAGCTCATACATAAGTTAGTGCTTATTTAGCTCCAGAGTAGTTTTACTAATTTCCTATAATTCGAGTACCATGAAGTATGCACCATCAAGAACAAGATATTGTACATCTCTGTTGCATTTTGCATTATGCTTTCCTCTTCATTATCCCCCAACACATTTATGCTTCTGAAAGAGAGGAGAAATTTTGTCTTATTTATTTTTTTCTCCATTCATCACCTGATAGGTGTACTGTTTGTGCATCACTGTGGCACAAAGAAATGTTAAGAGATTTCCTAGTTGTGATCTAATCATATGCCATTGTGCTCTCATTTTAATGTACATTAGCGTTATCATCTTATTTCATGTTCAGCATTTTTAAAGACTTTTAGAACACTATACTGATATGTGAAAACCCTTTTTGCTATTTTTCTTTAAAGTCTTAGTCAGTTTCTCATTCCTTTCATCATATAGTTTTATACTTGTCACTATCTACAAACAAGAAATACGGGTTTCCTTCTCCTGCCTGTGTAAGGGGAAGCTCCAAGCAGAAGGTTCTTTGCTCATCTCTTATGTCTTTGTTACAGGAAGGACAGCAGTTCTAAGCGCAGTCTTCTCCCATTTTCCTGTGGGAGATGGATGTTCCTAATTACTGAAAGAACATCCAGGAGAGTATTTGAGTATGAAAACCAAGTAACAAAATTATCATAAAGTTTGATTTAAAATATGGGATTATCCCAGATCAAATGATACTGAATTTTTTAAACTGCTATGTACTTTCCTAGAAGGACAAAGAAAAGCTTTCTAGGTTAGATTCTAACATACATTTTTTTTTAAAGATTTTATTTATTTATTTGACAGACAGAGATCACAAGTAGGCAGAGAGGCAGGCAGAGAGAGAGAGAGGAGGAAGCAGGCTCCCCGCTAAGCAGAGAGCCTGATGCGGGGCTCGATCCCAGGACCCTGGGATCATGACCTGAGCCGAAGGAAGAGGCTTCAACCCACTGAGCCACCCAGGCGCCCCTCTAACATACATTTTAAACTATGCATTCTTCTTAACATGAGAGTCTTCGTTTATATCACTTACCTGTATAATAATCTTCTATCTTTCTTCCCTTCCTTTAATAAAGTTCTAAATGGCATCTTATCATTGTATCAGGTACACACTTTCGAGTAAGAGTTTATTAGCCCTTGATCGGTCAGAAGAGATATGTGTGATAACATGAAGCTTTCACAAAAAGTTAGAAACCACTGGTTTGTTCAAATCAGCATGTGCCAGGAAGCATCTCAAAGATACATGAAGTTATTCAAAGCTAATTTGATCACTTGTAAGTTTTAAAGAGTCCCTCCAAATATCTTTGCTATGACAGTTGTGTGAAATATTTATTTAAAAATAAAAACTGTATAGGTTTGATATAAAGAGATGCTCTCAAACTTGCTTTTCACATTTAAAAATATTAAACTGTCATTAAAATGACTCGACATATTTATTGCGTGTCCTTGATCCCTTTTTGATTATCTAAAAGAGTTATTACTTCTGAAAAGAAAAAAAAAATCTTTAAATGAATGCCGTCACTACAATCTCAGATGGATCAGGTGATTTAGACTTTCTCTGCTTTTCTTTTCGTATAAAATGTACCTTGTGTCTTGTATTATTGTGTTGCTTAAGCGTATGTAATAGCAGTATGTTTCAAAAATAGAATAAGGTTGAGCTGCTAAGGATCTGGCAAAAAATATCCTTTGCTCTTTCTTGTACTATTGTAATTTGAATTTTTAAAATGTTTTTCTCTTCAAAATGATCTTAATTTGAAGAAAAGACACACTGATAAACCTGCATCATAAAAATAATATGTTGGGAAGTGAAAGCAATGTTGAAGATAAAACTATCAGAATCAGGATTTATGTAGGATTTTGAGAATTTGAAATCAGGTAGATAGTAAATCTAGCAGCGCTTATCAAGTCTAGAATATAGAAAAATGACACAGATTTAAAAATAATTAGTTAAGTGATGTGCATTACCACTGTAGATCTAGTTCATCCCTCTTTTAGCACTTGAGGAGACGGGGTCCATATAGTTTTAAGAGACTTTTACAATTATATTTTGGGAAACCTAAGTCAAGAACTTTGGATTTTCATATTTTCTCTGTAATACTTTCTTCATCTGATCATCGCACATAAAGTAACATTTAGAGTAACATTTGTGAACTTGTCTCCAATGTCTCTCAAACTATAAAAACATCTAGCATGAACTAGTCATGGAGAGGATTGCTTTTTCCATATTATTCTGCTCTGTCAATCAATTGAATTTATTATGGGTCCTCAGTGAGCTGTGTATTCATTATTTATTCATCTATTTAACATAAATTTACTGAGTGTTTACCGTGTGCCAGGTCCTTTGCTGGTCTCCAAAATTAGATGTTAAAGCAGAAAGTAGGGGTAGTTGAAAGATACAGACACTCAAAAACATATATAGTCTGTTTAAGTACATGGGAAAAAAAAATTGAGCATATCCAGAACATAAAACATTTAGAAGTTACGGTGAACGATCTGTAAAATGGCCCAATGACCTTGCATCCTGACTTTTTATACCCTGTCTTCAAGTAACTTAGTAATCATTGAATTTAGTAGCTCCCTTCTAACAAATTGAATATAGCAAAATGGATAGTATACCACCTCAGAAATTAGGTTATACAAAAAGGCTACTTTCCATCCTAGCTTCTGTCTTTCTCTCACTCTCTCCCTTGTTTGGATTGCTCACTCTGAGGGAAGCCAGGTGCCTTATTGTGAGAATACTCAGGCAGCATAGGAAGAGGCCCACATAGCAGGAAACAGAAGTCTCCTGCCAACAGCCATGTGGATGAGTTTGGAAAGAGAACCTCCAGCCCTGGTTGAGACTCGGGTGAGGGCAACCCTGGCCAACAGCTGAACTGCAACGTCATGAGAGCCCTGGAGCCAGAACCACCAAGGGAAGCTGCTTCCAGATTCCTGACTCCCAGAAATGGTGAGACAGTAAATGTTTGTTGTCTTAAATTGCTAAATGTTAGGGTAATTTTTTTTATGCAGCAATAGATAACTAATATGGAGAGGGTAAGATTTGCTATGGTTCAGTTTTTAAGGAGGCAGGGTAATGAAATTTGGTGGACAGATGGCAGTACTGGAGGAAGCAAGCCTTGAAAGGCTGAGTCAGTACTGATGAGAAAGCCCTGTCCATTCACTATTGAGATATATTGTATAAGTCAGTTATTTCAAATAAAATGAAAGTTTAGCCACTAAGGTTTCAGAACTTGAAAAAACCTCAGAAAAAAAGGATGATCCACCAATTCAGAGTGCATAATGTCAAATTATGAATGCTTATTGAGGACTTTCAAAAAAAGAAAAGAAAATCTACTAACAGCAAAACCTAATTGTCTTATTCTGTGTGATTACATTAGGTGTGTGAGTGTGAGTATGTGTGTATTGTCTTTTTATTAGTATTTTCAAATACATTTTAGGGGGGGATAAATCAGTTATGATGCAATAATCACCCAAGGTTGTATATTAAAAGAGTTTGGAAAATTCTATAGAATGTACTCACATAAACCTTATTCAAGAATACAGCAAAGCAGGAGACCTGGAGATTTGTAGGCACATCTACACAGGGTCCTTTCTTAGTCGCACAAAATGTACTTCATTTTCTGGGTTATGAACCATCAAGATGTATGCAAGGATGTATGGACTTAGGAGAGTTCAGACCAAAGATTCCAGTATAGTCTTTTATGTCCACTGGTCATATAGCCAATCTGAGCAATGTTACTAGTAAACAAGTGCAAGCCATCAATTGTGTAAGCCACTGCCAACAACACACTCTAAATTACTAGCTAGTCCATCATCTTTGTCATAGTCATCAGTCAGTACCAGACTTCCAGATACCCCTGAAAATGCCCCAGTCATGCTGTAAGATAATTCTATTTTACTCTATGACTAGTAAACACAAAATAATTATTTTACACATAATATAGCATATGTACTTGTACATAGAGATATTATAATATTAAATATAGTAAGTGATACAATAAAATATATTTACACATACTATATTCTTATCACTGGATATAAACACATGTGTATGCATGTATATGTGTACATGTCATTTATGCATATATATACAGATATAAATTCATAATAGACATAGAAGATGATATTTACATGTAAGAAGTCTGGTTTCTTGGCAATGATAAAAGACAGGACAAATATAAATAATAAACACATACAAATAGTTAAATATAAGCTAATAACAATGCAATCAGATAAAGTTCTAAAGTTTGAAAATTCTATAGTTAGGTTCATGATATTCTAACCTGCTGTGTGGGATTTCTATACTAATATCTTTTAGTGAGGATAGTGAATTATTTTCCTTATCATGTGACTGATTGAATAATTTTCAGAATCTTTTTTGTCTTGCAGTCTGTTGACTTTCTGTTCTATTTTGGATCAATTACTTTCTAGACCTACTAGGGATCTGCCATCTTGTCATTTTATCCGTTACATTCCTGAGTTAGATTCACAATTTCAGTTTTCCATCTCTTACTCTTTCTGTTTTTTCCTCTTGTTTGAATGTCTTTTCAAGTCATTTCTCAAAAAGGAATTCAGCAACTTAGAAATTCTGGGTTCTTACGCATAACAAAAAGCTTTTTATTTTGCCACATGTTTTGGAATTATGTAGTATTCTAAATTCAGATTAATTTGCTCACTGAATGTGAAGCCATCGCTTCATTGTTTTCCAGAATCCAGTGTTGCTGCTCAGTCAACATCAGGCAAGATGGAACCTTAATCTCTTTGATGATCTCTGTTTGTGCATATTCTGGATTGAGGGGTTTGCTGCCCTCTTTCTTCTATCTGCATGTATCCCTTCTATCTACTGGGTTCAGTTTTTTCCTGATGAGCTCACACCCCTGCATTTGTTACTATGGGTTTATTCTTCTCTGTGCCCCTTTACTGTTATTTATAAAGGGCTGTTGAACTAAGGTGGAACAGATATATTGTCTGCCTTCTTGCTAACTTTTCAAATAGATTTAAAAAATGGGGGGAACACATTGAATCTTTGGTCTCAAAATTATTTGATTATAATTGTGAAGATGGGATGATTTTTTTTTAAGATTTTATTTGTTTATTTGAGAGAGAGGGAGTCAGAGAGGGAGTGAGAAACAGAGCATGAGCAGGGGCCCAGGTGGGGGGAGGGCAGAGAGAGAGGCAGGCACCCCGCAGAGCAGGGAGCCTGATACAGGATTCCATCCCAGGACTCTAGGATCATGACCTGAGCAGATGCTTAACTGACTGAGCCACCCAGGTGCCTCAGGATAAATATATTAATAAACACAAATAATAATAAGTACTTGGTATAAAGAAGAATAAAGTAGGAGAGATGGTAAGAGAAGTACAATATTTTAACTTACTGCTTCTCTCTTCAAGTTTGTTTTTGTGTGTGTGTGTGTGTGTTTTTCTGTTATTGATACTCTTAATTCCTCTTTCTAGTTACATAGGAATTTTGACGCAAGTGGTGAAAGAATGCACATAGTCTTTCTTAGATTACTGTAACCTACCATCAACATACACTTTAGAATATCTGGAATCTTAAAGAAATACTGCCAGCAGTGTTTATAATAAATGATACCTTTAAAAACTCCTACATCAGCAGAGAAATTTTATAATATAAATTGTTCACTTAACTTTAACTGCTATAGATTTTGGCAGACAGTAAAAGTAAATGGTGGATGATCACCAGAATATATTACATTTTCCAAGATAAATCTGTGTTACTAATATATTTCAGAAGACACTTTTTCCAACATCCTTAGCCTTCTGTGTGGGATTATTAAGCAGTAATATTTTCTTCTGTAATTGATGAAAGAGGAAGTTGCAAATTACTAATAGCTTGAAAATTTAACTTGGGAAATGAATGCATGTCAGCAGAAATCAGCACGGGTATCTGGTGCGAAAGAATTTCCAGCTGCCTAAAATTTCTTTGTTTTTTTCTTGAACTATCGCTATCCTCACTAAGTTGGTTAATGGACCACTGACCGATGTTAATTCCACTGATCTGCTCCCGGTCTTGTTTTCCCAACTGTAGCTATCACTGAAAATACCCTTTCTTCCTTCAGTCAAATCATCTCTTCTTCCTCCACTGAAAATCCCAAGATATAGAATATGTTTATAGTTTCTCCCAAGTTTACAGTTTGTACCAAGAGGTGAAATAATCTTTAACTCACCCATTCATGATAAACAACTTGTTGACTTCGCTGAAGAAAGTAGTCACATCTATTAACAAAGCTTGTAGATAGCCCTGTCATTCGAAGATGTGGGCCTGATAATTCTCTTTACAATGATAGGATTTTTTATCCTTTTCTTTCATAGCCACAAAGTTTAATAATATAAATGCAATACTGCCTTCTTCTGCCAACAGCTATCGGTGCTGCTTACCTTAGAAATGCTTAAATCTTCACTCACTACACATAATCTTTTCTGGAAATGTGGCAATATCATCATGTCCATTGTGACGATGCCCACATAACCAGGACTACATTTAAAGAATCCCAGGAAAAAAAACTGATACGAAAGACAGTTGGAAAAGAGAGGCTGGAGATGAAATGGCTAAAACTATTGCCAACCAAGCTCTGCTATCTGCACCAATTACTTAACACCAAGGAAAGGCAATCTGTTTTATACATTCATATGGTTAATGCTCACTTCAAAGCCAGGAGAAAGAAAATCTGAGAGACATACCACCTCAGTTTATTTTCTAGTCTCAGTGACCTTGAATCTCAAATTTAGTTTTACAGATGAGTATATAAAACTTTTACCAGCTCACATCAGTAAATACATAACCAGACTTTCCAGGGCATATACAAAGATCTCTAAAAAAAGAAAATTAACTATCTTTACAACTGAGGGCTATTAATACATGTAATAGATATTTGTAGCAACTAAAGGGAGTTATTTCATTAGTTTCATAAATCTGACTTTGAAGCTGGAGTAGAAGGAAGGAGACTCCTGACAGATACTTGTCTATATTTTTAATAAAGGGGCGCCTGGGTGGCTCAGTGGGTTAAAGCTCTGCCTTCTGCACAGGTCATGATCCCAGAACCCTGGAATCAAGCCCCGCATCAGGCTCTCTGCTCAGCAGGGAGCCTGCTTCCTCCTCTCTCTCTGCCTTCTTGTGATCTCTGTCAGAGATAAAATAAATCTAAAAATAAATAAATAAATAAATAAAATCTAAAAAACAAAACAAAACAAAACAAAAAACTTTATAGATTTAAAAATATATATATACTATGCTACAGTTTGCAAAACATTTACAGTAATTCTCCTATAAGGAGACTTAATTATCTGATTACCCAGTAGATAACAACCTAGCTCAGAGCTTTCTGTGTTGTGACATCGGTGTGTTTTAGTGGGTTATTTATGTGTTAAGGTATTATTCCCTGTAGCTCTCAGGATTGCTGGGTGGGACCTAACACTGCATCCTGCTCCAGAGCCTCTGATCCCCTCTGGCCTTAAATTGCCACTACTCTTTCCCAGTGGCTATGTACACACTATGATTTTAGAAGACACCGGTTTGTACTGTTACAAAAGATGTTTAATACTTAGTAGATCTTAAAATAAATGAAGTTGGGGCCTGTGGGTGGCTCAGTTGTTAAATGTCTGCCTTCAGCTCAGGTCATGACCCCAGGGTCCTGGGATGGAGTCCTGCATCTGGCTCCCTGCTTGGGAGCCTGCTTCTCCCTCTGCCCCTCCCCCGATTGTATTCTGTCTCTCTCTGTCAAATAAATAAATAAAATCTTTAAAAAAATAAATTAAATTAAATAAATGGAGTCAAACTACCCATCCTTTTGGATTTAAAATAATAACATATATTTTGATACAGTTTCACTGTACATGCGAACAATAACAGGATACAATCCATTATTGTTTTCTTGCTATTGTTTTTAAAGAACAAAGGAAGAATCATTGAAGGATAAATGTTTTCATCACTTTTTCCCCAGACTTCACAGATTCCTGTACATACACCGTGGCCCCTCTCTTGGCAGTAGAATCACATTCACATCAGATTTCCTGCTAAGGCACATCCGCCCTGGAACGTACTTATATGTGAAGTGCTATCATTATACCTCATTTAATACATCTACTAGGAATAAAGCGTGCTTTTATACTTGTCTTTAAATTTTATAAACCAACAATAAGATTGGGTTTGGCAACAAGATGCTGAAAGGCAGTGCTCCTAACTGGGTGATCACGGCAGCATGTCTGTTGTCCTGACATAGCTGATGACTGACATTAAGTTGGTAAAGTCAATCTTCAATTTCCCTTCTTTGGGTCCTTTTACTCTGTTGTTGATGTTCCTCCTCTCCTGCTCTGTAACACCCCCACATCCCTTTGCTCATAGACTCCAAAGCCTGTTCTCTTGCCAGGGAATTGCCTGTATGAGGGTCTCAGTGTGAGGTCAAGCGCTATCTCCACAGAAGCTCAAAGCCAGGACTTGCCAACTCCCCCTTCCCCATACCAACAGCAAGGTGTGGACACATGATTTAAACTCTCCTGAGGGAGTATGATGCGTCTGCTCGGGAAGTTGAATTCAGGGCAAGTGAGACAAAAGCAGAAGTTTTTTATTTTTATTTATTTATTTTTTTTAGGTTTTTATTCCATTGATGGAAATGCCTAGAATGTGGTGACAAAGGAATGTACCATCTGTAGGGTCCAGTGTTTTAATGTTAGAGGCCAATAATGGCATTAAATGTTCAGAGAGGGCTGGAAGGGCACCTCAAATGATAACTCTCTGGGTTGACTGACTAGATTCCAATACGTAGCATCCCTTGTAGTCTCTCTTCCTGTGTTTGTGTGTTTGTGTGTTTTTCTAATTGAGTTAGCTGTAGATTCTGCTGTTTGTAATCCAGAGCTGAAACTGGAACTTTACACCTTATCTTCTTACATATAACTTATTGTACTATTTATCCCTATCTACCACATAAAGGCCCATACAATATATCTAAACTAGTCTTTTTACTGAAAGTAGGTGAAAATAAAATGAGAAAGAAAGGTGTGACATATTCCTCTTTCCAGATAATGTCTTCCTTGGCTGGAGAACATGCATCAAAGCCTGTTCATAGGAGTTTTAGACTTAAAGAAGGTACAAGACTTCTAGAACCTCTTGCACTGATGAATATCTACACAGCAGGTCCACATTCTCTGCTTCTTTTTCCTTTTAGGCCTTTCCTATCCATACCTCACGGAATATCAGCCTCAAAGTTACATACTTTACATGGTCCAGACATAGGAATATTTTAGGCCCTTTTTATGATTTTCTGAAATCCACTTTAAAGCACTCTATATTATTTCCTCTTTTGATAATAAAATTTCTGCCATGTCAAAATGTATTCTTTTTATTAATAAAGTTATTACCAACAGTGTTTTTTGTTTTGTTTTGTTTTGTTATTTATTAAATGAACTTCTCTCAGGATCTAACCTTACCTTACCTAAAAGGTCAAAAAGCCTTTGCATTCCCACTTATACACAGATTTTAGGTTTTTTTAGCATTTCTTTTTTCCTGACAGATTTATATTTCCAATTAATTAAAATGGCAAGATAAAGAAGTATCCTCCACCCACTAACTACATATGGATCCTATTTAAATCCAGTTCTCTGTAGGCAGAAAACAGGTTTTCCAGTCAGAAATTCTAGTAGCTGCTTTCTTTAACTCACAATGCTGGCCCAGGATCCCTATATCCTGCAGCCACAGAAGTACATCCAAAGCCATGGGATCTCCCTCTTCTGTAAAGAGGCTGGGTTGTCATTTAACTTCTGATTTTGGCATTACCAACATGAAGACACTTATTTATCCAGGTTAGCCAAATGATCTGCAGATAGAAGCTTCCTGTTAATATTCTCTGACTGTGGGATGCCTGGGTGGCTCAGTCGGTTAAACAGCTGCCTTCAGCTCAGGTCATGATCCCAGGGTCCTGGGATCGAGTCCCACTTCAGGCTCCTTGCTCCGCAGGGAGCCTGCTTCTTTCTCGGCCTCTGCCTGCCACTCTGCCTGCCTGTACTCTATCTCTCTGACAAATAAATAAATAAAATCTTAAAAAAAAAAATTCTCTGTGTTAAAGGGTATCAGTACCTAACTGGGGGTCCTGTCTCAGACAGCTACTGAAGGAGGGAAGTTCACCAGCAACAGTTTCTGAATTTGAAGGCATGGTTGCTAATACTTACAGGGATTTGCTAGAACCATTAGTGAAATTAGGTTCAGTGGGATCTTTCACCAGATGCCGTTCGAGGATGGTTCTTATAAGTAATAGAATATATAAAAGTCATGATCTCTTGTTCAAAAGCTTGTTAAAGACCTTTTAAACATCTGACCCCAAGTTTTCCGGAAGTCACTAATATCTCACTCTGGAGAGTAATGAATCACTTCCCTGACCTTTTCTCTGCCCCAGCCTTTTACAGAGTCTACTGCTTTTGAGTTTTGTTTTTTTTGTCCTTTCCTGAACTGGAATGATAACTTGTTCTCTTGCTTAGCTGTATTAGAATGTATCACAGTACAATATTGTAGTGAATTTTAAATTTTAAGTGGTAAAAGGACTTGGGCACCTCTAGATGGATAAAATGCTACTGGGAAATATAAAAATAAAGTATGATGTCTGCCTTTAAAGATGTTACAATCTAGGGGTGCCTGGGTGGCTCAGTGGGTTAAAGCCTCTGCCTTCGGCTCAGGTCATGATCCCAGGGTCCTGGGATCGAGCCTCGCATCGGGCTCTCTGCTCAGCGGGGAGCCTGCTTCCTGCAATCTCTCTCTGCCTACTTTGGTTTTTTTTTTGTAAAAAAAAAAAAAAAAAAAAAAAAAAAAGATGTTACAATCTAGTCTGGGAAACTTGTTATGTAAATGACTGATTATGACACAAGGAAAAGTGAAATAAGCATTAACGGAAAGACAAGCTCATCCAGGGTAACACAGATAATGGAGCAATTACTTCTGCCTGAAGGGGAATCAGTGGCTCCCATGCAAAGGTGGTGGCATTTGAGAAAATGTTGGAGAATAGGTATAATTTTAGAGGGATAGTAGAGAACAAAAGACTCTTCACTTCTGGAATAGAATTAGTACAGGCATATAGACACAATTCAAGAGTCGTTTTTCTGTTTTGTTTTATTTTAAGCCAGCACACTCAAGAGGTAACAGTAGGTCTAGAAGAGATGCAAAGAAAAATAAATAAATGCAAGACATACAAGTTTCCTTTTCTTCTATAACTTATATTCTACTTGAAGGAATATCATTTCTATGTAAGTAAATCTGAGTTCATCAACAGCATATAGTTGTCTGGAAGGATTCAATTGAGTGGCAAGTCCTTTAAAATCTACAGTACATGAAGTCAGAAAGAATTCACTATTGCCAGAGGGAGTAAAGAAAGATTCCTAGAACACATGGGATATGAGCTATTTCTTGAAAGATGGATAAAATGTGAAAAGAAAATGTGAAACTACCAACTTCGATGAGTAGAAAGTGCCTTTGGCCCACAATAGGAAAAAACACAAACATACACATACACAGAAATGCATATCTAGGTGAACTCAAATGCCTACAAAGCTCAGACAGATAAATTAAGTGAGTGAAGCAGTCTAGGTATATAATGAAAGGCAGTGTAAGATAATATGACCCAGGCTTAAAGCAAAGGAAGATCACTAAGCTCCAGGCAAACTCTGCCCTAGTATTGCCAGACTCTCCCATTTATGAGGATAAGCCATTAATCTGGGTTAAATGTGTGTGTGTGTGTGTGTGTGTGTGTGTGTGTGTGATATGTATAAAATAAGGAACTAATTCTTAAGACAAAATAAAATTATGTTGGTCAAAACTCTGCTGGACATGTGAAAATTCTTTTGTATCATATTGAGTAATATCTAGTATATGGACCACTAATTTTCAACCTCTGCTGGATTGTGGACTGCAAAAAGTGCCAAAACTAAAACCTTGTATTTTGTCTTAGGATTATTTAAGGTTATAGACCAGAGATGCAACATAAGAAAAGCAAGTAAACATGTTTTAATCTGGCTACAAAATGTAGGATATTTATATGTAAAAAATATTAAATGAAAGGGACTTGATAGGAGTTGCTGCTATCAAATTTTTTAAAATTATTTTTAGATAAAATCCATTTTAAAAGTCTATTGTTTAAATTGGTCACAAGAAAAAATTTACAGAAAAATTTTGGAAATATTTGTTGGTTCAAAATTATTTTCAACTATCTCATGTGTCCTCAAGAAGAAAAATTGCAACCATATGGCCCTTCTCCATTCTCTTATGGGGAGGATTCTGGGTCCACGTTTTCCAGTTTGGGCCTGATGAAGTACTTGATGAGTTGCATTTTATTTGCCTTTATTACAAGTTGCCGGCAGTGAATGCCACCTCTTGGTCAGGTTCATGTATGTGCCTGCTCTCTTTTGGTCCATGAGACTGGCTGACATTGAAACCAGGAGGAGTTTGGTGGTTTGCAACAGATGCTTTTGAGCCTGCTAATTTCTGAATCTGATGAGTCCATAAATCACATATAAAAAAAAAAAACAACACTATTATCAGTCCCCTCTTTGTTTATGTTTCTCCCCAGCCTACTATGAAAAAACTCAAGTTGGTGTTAAGAATATAACTTCTAAGCCTTCACATTAAAGTTGAGAAAGTTTGTTATTTAAGAGAAAAAAGCTAATATATTTCCTCTCCCCTATTGGGAATTCCTGTCAGATGAAGAAGCTTCATAACAGGGAAAAATTGGGCAGAATATCACATGGAGATTACAAAATCATGCTTCTGTTGAGTGAAATGTAGCATTCCAGATGTTGCCTACATTTCACTTAAAACCAACTGCTAAGGTTTATGAACAATGCAAATCCCTAAAATGTAGCAGGGCAGCTCTGCTTCCTAATGCTGAGAAAACACTTAGAAGATCATCAAATCTTGAAAATGTGCTAATGAGCCACAAAGTCTGATTAAAATCAAAGGTGCAATGTTCCAAAAACACTCTGTGACTTAGATAAGCATGGCTTAGGCTTCATCATTGATTACAGTACTTTAAGGCAAATTTTGCAGTGATAAGGAAGTCTCAGTAATAAAAACAATTCACAATAGCTCCTTATTAAGTTATTTTCAGGAAGCAGGGTCAAGACCTGAGAACTGTATAAGAGAAAAGAAAAACAGGTCACATAGACCATTCAATTGCTAAAATGTGAACTATTAAGGCTTCATGACACAAAACATGACATTTCCAATTACTTAATTTGATGATTATTTATAAATAATAAATCCAAGTTATAAGCAGATGTGAACAAAGATGAACATCTTCTGTTATTTAATTATGGAGGCCAGAATAGTTGGAAGTATTTTTCACAGACTATATCTCTGTGGGAGGGAAAATGTTCACATATTTCAACGTTGGTTAAGATCAAACTGATCTAATTAGCATTTTCATCTAATTTATTGCTCACAATTCCCTTTAGTGGGGTTTGCCTTTGATAAATTTCAAGAAAAACTGGAGAACAGTTTGGAATTAAACATATAAAGGAAAGATGAGAATCCCTTCCCATAGATAAGTCAAAAAATTATCTGAAAAACTAAAATGACAAAATTGGAAAGTCATAAATTATAATTACATTAATAATGAGACAGAATAACCCAGAATCATTCTATATTTATTATATTGGGGCAAAGGACATAATTTACCTGGAGAATTTTAATTACAGTTACATACAACTAATTAGAGGAAAAAGGACTTCTCTTTATCTTCTGAATGAATGAATTTTGTAGCCATATTGGTTAGTTATTGTATAAGGTCATTATATATCATAAAGCTATTGACAAACTTGTAATTAAATGTGTAAATAACTTTTACTTATTTTTATTTTCTTATTTCAGATTACAAGAATTGATTGTGAACAGGGTTCCACAACACACTTTACGTCCTGGACAATTTAGAATTTCATTTCTACTTCTTTGCTTGTGGCAGATATAAACTCTATCCTATGGAATCTAAACCTATAAACCTGGTACCTCATAGACATTGTGACCATAAAAGTGCGTTCACAAGATATTACTAATATGATTACAGAACTGAGACAGTGGCAAGATATATGTAAAATCCTGGTAGACTAGACCGATTCGGTTCCCTGCAGGAAATTTTCATTTGGCTAAAAAGAGAACCCCTGATGCATTCTTCTTTTACTTACAATTCCATTCTCAGAAAGTAGAAAAAAAAATCAGATAACTCTGTACTTGATTTGAACAACAAGGAAATACCAGTCAAATTTGGTTTGTGAAGGAGATGCAGAACTCCCATAATACAACTGTCTCCATTAAGCAAGTAAATATATTGCTATACCTCGTTATGTGGTATGTGGTACATGACACAGGGGATCTACCGTGTGCCCTGTTTGTGACATCAGTGGCTTTGGAGTTGTTACAGAAATATAACATCAAGACTTGCAGATGCACCTCCTCTATCTTTCCTTAGCATATCTTCAATGTTTCACTCTTTTAGAAATATTTTTAAAGAGATCATGAGAAAACTACATGCCAACACTCATCAATGATTTTCTGTATCAAGATGTTAGGAAAACAGCAACATTAATCATCAATTCAGAGAACATCAAACTCAGAGAACGATCTTGCTCAGCTTACCTTGAGGTATATCTCTTCAGGACTAGTCTCTAGTGAGGGTTTATTTGACTGTTGATATGTTTCTCTTACTCATTTAAAGAAGAGGCCCTTTCCTTCCCCTCAAAATCACCCGTCCTCATTCCTGCTACTATTTTCATGAAACAATGTACATATTGTCCAAATTTTATATGCCCTATCCATAACCTAAGGAACAATTCTCTAGATAGAATCAATGACTTAAGTATGGAATTTCTAATATTTTAGTAATCATGGGTACACCATCCCCCTAGTTTTAAAAGGTAATTACTAAAAAAACTTCATCTTGGGGATTTCACAGAGCACAACGTGTTTTCATAGGAAAATGTTTTGCCATGATGACTTCTAAAAATAATTGATTGCCCTCTTTCAAATTATATCCACTTTTTTCTAAATTCATTGAATTCATATACTTCTGTAAGTTTCATGAAGAAATATCAATAGCATTAAAGATAAGAATGCATTTTAAGGAGTGATTCAAAATAAGCATTTACTGGCTGATATAGAAAATATTAATCTGGGTGCTGCAACCAAAACAAAATCCTGATTCTATATTTCTTAAGTAATCAAAGAAGATTATGTAAAAGAACAAAATGCTGTTTTACAAACAGACTGTGAAGGAAGGCACAGAGCATTTCTCTGGAAATGTAGGATAAGTTTGCTGTTTAAGAAATGTAAACAAAAGACCGGGGGTACCAAAGATACAGCTAAAAGGGTATTTGGAAAGTACTACATACTTATCATATCTGGCCTAATTGTCTATCTTAACAGTTCTGGCATTAATAAACATTCACAAGTAGCTAAGGCCTGTGGGTAATTCATAAAACACATGTATTTATAAAAGACTTATTTTTCCCAATGAAAATATTTACTTCTAGACACAAATTTTAAATCATATAACCAAAAGATGCAAGGACCTATCAGATGGGAGAGCAATCCATTTCAAAACAAGCAACACAGGCAGAGATCTGCTTGCCATGTGTATGACTGGTAGCTACATGGAAGAAAGTATTAGGAACAGTGGAGCCGTTATTGGGGACTGAGACTTACCAGTAGTTGTCAGGAAGTTAACGTTTCTCATCACACCTTCAGTGTAAGCTCCTGGCTCATAACTGTCCATTTCACCTGTGACAATGTGAGCAACTCTTGCTGCCCGTCCTCTGATAGCACCTGCAGCACGGTCTAAATTATCAACATCCTGGTCTCTCAATGCTATGATACACTTGTTGACATCTTCGAGGATATGGCTCTCTGTAAGAAAACAGATCGAATTAGTATAGCATATTATAATTCATGTTAACTTCTGACTTCAGATGTGGTACTCATTGGGAATAAAGGACACACTGACAAAGAAAAAAAAAGATGATTTTGCTTTTATCTCTTTAATAGAAAAATTTGTGAAGTATAAAATTTTATGTTTTATCTGCAGTTGTATAGATTATATATTATTTTAGATTTTAGTTCCAACTGACTTGATTTTAGATTCAAGTGGCATATGGGTGCAAATTGAAAATTTTTGGATTAAAATAAAAATAAAACATATCATGACGGAACACTTAATTCTGATTAAAAGCAACACTGTACAGATTATAAAACACTTAAAAAATGTCAGTTATCCTAAATATATAGAAAAATAAAATTATGGAGCTCTAATTCAACTAATGTTCATTGGTGTATAACAGAATTTAAGTTATAGTGGAAGCTTCCCCATACAGCAAGCAATTCTCTGGACACCCAATGAGTGTTCTACAATTCATTTCTGATACTACCTACCCAGGAATAGCATCAGATTCCACAAGTTAAGGAGTCATTCCTGTAAGACTGTCCTCCACCCCACATCAGAAACAGTTGCAAGTCCAGGTTATTACTTGTACTTCTAACTCCACTGGCTATAGATCAGCTACCATGACCTCCTCGTTGGGTTTGATTGATTTGCTAGAGTCGCTCACGGAACTCAGAGAAATTTTACTTGTTAGATTTAACTTTTATAATTCAGGACAGCCAGATGAAAGGGATGTATAGAGCAAATTACGTGGGAAGGGTAAGGAGCTTCCATGCCTTCTCCAGGTATGCCATTTTCCACACATCTCCAAATAGTCCCAACTTGGCAGCTCTCTAAACCCTGTCTTTTTTGGGTTTTAGGGAGGCTTCATTACATATGCATGATTTATTAAATCACTGGCCTTTGGCAAATGATTCAACCACCAGTCCCTCTTCCTTCCCGGAGGCCAGAAGATGGGAATGAAAGTTCCAAAGTTCCAACCTTCTAATCACATGGTCAATTATCTTGGCAATCATCCCCCAGTGGAGCATGGGGGTGGGGTGGATGATACAAATGTCATCTCATTAACATAAAAAAATACTTTTATTGCTCTCATCATTTGGGAAATTCTAAAAGTTTTGAGTTCTGTACCAGAAATGGGACAAATGTTTGTACCAGAAATGGGAAAAACACCAAATATATATTTCTTACAATAGATCACAGTATTACCCTTGCCAATTTTCTTTGGTCTGCTTGATTAACTCATACTATAATTTCAAAACTCTAGTCAAATAAATGTTCCTTCCTCAGGAAATCCATGCTGACCTACAGCAAGACAAATTTGGTTCCATATAGTTTGGGATTCCCATTAAATGGCTATATGTTTTCATTACAGCTTCTTCCCATGTTTTAATGATGTACTAATCGAACAGTCTCTCTATTAGACAATGAAATATATAAGAGTGTAAAAATTTTATTTTATTGCTTCAGGTATCACATCTAGTCCCTAGTACAATATATGGCACCTATTAGACCAACAAGAATGTTTGTTGAATGAATGAAGTCCTCTGGTAACACACCTAGCACCAGTAAATTATTTTGTCTAAATCCTAAATCTTGGTTTATGAACATAGGTAGATACATATCTTTACTTAAATTTAGTCAGTTTAACCCATCTCAAGGACAATCAGGTCATTTGCATGAAAAGGATTAAATGCTGAAAACCTTCATTATAAATTCACTAGTTTTAACCTAATTTGTAGCATTCACTTATGAATATGTTATTAAGGCCTATAATAAATCCAAGCACAGTCCCATCTCAATAGAAAATGCATGTATATCATCACCATCATATTTCTAGAACTGAAAATACAAGTTTCAATATAGACAGTATAAAATCATCAGTTCTTTTATTTTTTTAAGACTATAGATGTGCACTTTAACAACATAGTAAGAAGCTGTTATTGTTCAGGTATGTTGGTAAGTTTTTTTAAAACAAATACTACTGATACATATATATATATATATGTATATGTATACACACATAATAAATGTGTAATCTGTACTCACTAAATTATGCACTAAAATATTCACTAAAGATGGTTAATTTGGGATTACAAAGCTGTTTTGGCTCAGTACTATAGAAGTGAAAAAATAGGGGAAAATGGTGTTTATTCTTAGAAGAATAATTATCTAATAAACTGTAATTTCTGTTTAATTAAAGGTGAAATCATGGCTGGCGCAAACTATTTTTTCCTAGTAAATTTTGCACAAGAAATAATATATATATACAAAGAATATTCACTAAGAATGAATTGAATGTTCCCTCTTTTGTAGAACAATGATATACACAGTCATCAACCTATTTTATTATTTAAAGCATAGACTTAAAATATAGCAAGGGTTTTTCTGGCTCTTTTTTGCTGGCTTTATGAGAGTTTGTGTGATTATTGCTTTAGATTGAACCTCATAATAAGAAGTCATATTATTAATCACATTGAAGAATTATTGAGGGGAGGTCAGAGATGGAAATGAAAGTCCTACGTGAACATATACAACACGTAAAAAATAAGTGAAATAAGTGAAGAGAAACATGTAACCAGACTTTACCCGAAGCAGTTATATTGAGAATGTTGAGATGATGACTAAATGATCTTTTGAATTACTAAGATTAAATATAGCACAAAAGCATTAGGAAAGGTTTGCAAAATTTCCATTATTGTGACACTTTCCCATTACCCTGAATGTTTCACAAGATGCCAGAAATTATTTGCATGAAATTCTAAACATAGAATGCCAGAAAAAGAAAATAAGAATGCTGGGCACCTCCCACATATGCACAATAACTAAACATTAAACTCTTTTCTTAAAAATAATGATTTCTTTGCTATTCCTATTTCAGGTGAATTTAAGTAGCTAGAAAGGCCTTCAGGATAGCTTGAGTTTTTATGTCCAGCTATATAACCTTCAGCCTCTAGGACAGAAATTAAACACCAAATACCTTGTGTAAAACTTCTTACTGATGTATCTCTGAAGCTTTTGCTAATGAAACAGGATTACTTGTTAGACATAGCAGAGCTCGTTAGGAGCTCTGCCTTCATTTTATTTATTTATTTTTTAACTGTAGATGCACTTGAATTAAAAAATTACCTCATTTTTAAAATGAGGTTTAAGAGAAAGAAAATGCTATTATAGAACAAGTACATTCAGAATACTGCATTTTTTGTAGAATTGATTGAAGATTTGTCTTTGTTTCAGAATTCCAGTTTAACATTTGATGTGAGGTGAGGAGTGGAATGTTCTGGTGTTAAGGCAAGTCCTGGAGTACATTATTTTTAGAACAGAGAATTGCTGAAGTACTAACAATTTCTATCAATCATTTTATGGCTATCTGGAGATGCAAAGGGTGACTTCTATTATGTTGGAAAACAGTAATAAACAAAGCAATAAAGGAAAGGATCTTAAACAAAAAGATAATTCATCTATTGCAAATTACTCTGGGTAACTCCATCTCCAGTCACTGTGGCATCACACAAGAAGATTTTAAAGTGCATTAAATTTTTTTCTAGTTTTTTTTCTTAATTCTTCAGTTTTCCACAATTAAAGCCAGACTTTGCCTTAGAGAAAGTAGAAAATGCACACACACACACAAAAAAATCCAGAGAGAACAAAAAGTTAATTTATTGACTTTTGACTTCCAAAATAGAATTTTAAAATCCATAGCCTAAAGAAAATACTGGAAGTAGAAGCACATTTTATTTGCAAAAAGCAGACTTTGTTGAGAGGTAAAAAGTCTGTTTTCTTTTCATTCCCAAAGCTGGGCTTTGAATATATCAGTGACAAAGCCTGAAGTAGTGGAGGCTTTATGTTACAATCTCTTGAGTGGGGAATACTATACCATCAACGGTTTTCTCCCCTGATATCTGTGTACCTAAAACACAATTCTAAGGGGAAGAGAAGAGAGAAAAAGATATTTTTTCTAAAGATTTTTTTTTCCTAAAGAGACTGAATTATAAGCCAAAAGAGGTTAAATTTCTTAAATTGGCAATGGCAAGATTAGCTATTCACAGTATATGAGCTCAGAGAGTTAAGCTAAGTTTAATTATAAGAAAATAAATTTCCATTTTTGCACACCTGGACCTATAACTATAAATGTAAAATTCATTACATAGGCAAAATTCATTACATAGGCAACTACACAAATAAAAACAAACACAGCAATTTTTCTTTCTCTTTTACCAAAAAATGTGAAACCAAAAGCAAATGGAATACACCAGTTAAGTTACTTTTTGTTTATGTATCTAAGGTGGTCAAAATTTCTATTTGGCAAGAATTTGATCATGAAGACTGGTCTCCAAATTAACTGATACCCTCAATAAAGATGTAGGCAGGCACAGGTACTATTTTGAGAATAAAGAGCATGTACAGAGCTAAAAAGAAAACATTTTAAAATTCCTCATCCCTTTTCTTCTTTTTTTAATTTAAATTCAATTAGCCAACATATAGTACATCATTAGTTTCAGATGTAGAGTTCAATAATTCTCCTCATTCCTTTTCTACAGCCTAAAAACCTTTCATCCATCTCTTCTCCTGAACATAAGTAGTACTTCAAGTTAGATGATGAGGTGATATAAAAGATAAACAAGGTACAATCTCTGTCCACAAAGACTATACAAGTTAGTAAAGAGAAATATCTTCTTTCATCATCCTTTACTCTTCCCAAAATACAGATGCCACAATTATCACCATTTTATCATTCTAATGAAGTTTCGTTAAACTTTAAAAAAAAAAAAAAAACTCTAAAGTATTTATGCACATGCAATTCTATAGAAATCAAAAACCACAAAAGAAAGTCACTGAAACCTTCAAATTTCTTTCAGTATGTCTTAAGTAGGCTCTTAGAACGTATTAAAAAAATTATCAGAAGCTTAGAAATAGGCAAAAGTACTATTGCATGCCCTTGCAGTGTCCTGCTGGGCAGAAATTATGAATCAGGTCTAAGATCTAATCTTCCCAAGGGTGTATATCTTTGTTCCACTTGCTATTTACTATTGGTTAGGATATTTTACAACTCAATCAGAGGGGATGCTCATTTGTTTCAAAACTGACAGCCATATAAATAATTCTTGTCACATAGTAATGCAACTTAATTATTATCTGGTAGAGATAGAAATAATTTTTTTAGTAAAGATATTCCCAAAAGTTACATTTTATTGCTTTGTAGTACATTAGTAAGTTGTGTGTCTAAATTAGTAATTTTATAAATAATCACTCCTTCTTCATCCAATTCTCCCCAAACAAGACTTATCATGATATTGAATTTTTGACACAAAGTCACTTTAAATTTGTAAAGATCTTGCTTTCAACTTTGGAAAATTATTATTTGACTGTGTGTTTTGGCTTGGAAGGTACTAATTTTGTTTCAAGTATTTTCTTCCCATTTAGGGGTAAAAATAATATAAAGCAAAAGTTACATGTTAAATCATAGACCTATATTTTAAATGCAAGACTATAAAGCCCCTAGTAGAAAATCTAGGTAACCAAGGATTTGGCAATGATTTTTTTAAATACAACACTGAAAGTATAAATGATGAAAGGAAAAATTGACAAGTTGGAATTCATAAAAATTAAAAACTTTGTTCTGCAAGAGACACTCTCAAGAGGATAAAAAGACAAGTCACAGATGGAGAAAAATATTTGCAAAATGCATATCTAATAAAGGAAGGTCTATATCCAAAATTTATAAGGAGTTCTTAAAGCTCAACAATTAAAAAAAAAAGAAACTCAGTTAATGAGCAAAAGATCTGTGCAAACATCTCAGAGAAGATCCACAAACGACAAATAACCAATGCACATCACCAGGAAATTGCAAATTAAAGCCAGTGAGATGCCACAATACATCTACCAGAATGGCCAATTCCAGAACACTGGAAATACCATGTGATGACTATGGGGCAACAGAAATTCTCATTCATTGCTGGTGGGACTGCATAATGTTTATTAACTTTGGAAGATAGTTCGGAAGCTTCTTATAAACTGAACATATTCTTACCATACTATCCAGCAATTGTGCTCCTTAATATTTACACAAAGGAGTTAAAACTTACATTCCCACAAAACCTTTACACGCGTGTCATAGTTTTAATTATCATTACCAAGATTTGGAAGCAACCAAAATGTCCTTCAATAGATGAATGGAAAAACAAACTGATAACCTCTAGACAATGAGATATTATTTAGCAAAAAAATGAAATGAGCTATCAAGCTGAAGTAGGAAAGCTGAAGGGGCTCCATTTTACAAAGGTCCTGTCTCTGCTGTTTTTCTGCTAAGCCTCATTTACTCCTGTTCCATAGTTTGCCTCTGAATAACACCAAAATATCCGTATTCCCACTTGAAGGGGGAAGCAAGAACGTTAATCATTCTGAGTTTTGTCCTAGTCCCCAATTACCTAATAACATCCAAGAAGAGCCAAGTCCCAAACATGTTTCAAGACATTACCTTCAAACAAACCTTGGATAACACTGGCATCAATACCCATACTTTTGTTGACTTATAGAATAATGCTTATTGTTCACGTGACAGTTGCCTTTGATTGGACCCTACCCTGGATTCCTGGAGGAATGTGTACCCTAGACCCTTTTCTAATATAAGCCCCTAGCCCCAGACAATGATGAGACTCCTTCTCCTTTCCTTCCCAGACACTCTGTCTGCTATTCTCTGTCATTTAGGCTATTCTGTACATTTTGTTTTCACTTTCTCTGGCTTACATTTGATTTCTACCCTGTGTGAATCCAAGGACCCTCTTGGGTGGTCCTGTGGGACCCTCTCCTGGATCCTCAGATCTACCTGCTTGCATCAATGCCACACACACACACACACACACACACACACACACACACATATAGGAAATTTGAATACATATTGCTAATGAAAGAAGCCAGTGTGAAAAGGCTACATATTGTATAATTCCAATTATATGACATTCTGGAAAAGGCAAAACTTTGGACACAATAAAAATAAAAGATCATGGTTGCTAGAGATTCTGGAGTAAGGACAGCGGGATAGATGAAGCAGAGGAGATGTTCAGTGTAATGAAACTATATTTTACAATAATTTCATGGTGAAGAAATATTAATATACATTCACTAAAACCACAGAATTTACAACAAATAATGAACCTTAATGTAAATTATAGAATTTAGTTAATGAATCAATATTGGTTCATCAATTGTACCTACAAAAGAGATCCTTCAAATATCTGGTATGCAGTGTTAATGTCCATTTTAGACATTTAATAAAATTATTTAGCTTCTAAATTGTGAAAGAACTGATAATGTTTAATCCTACATAGTCAATAACATTTATTATCTACAGATGTCTACAATTAATAAGGTAGTAATTTTGAACATATTTAAATTTTTCCCAGAATATAAATAAGAAAAAGTTTGGTTCTTTCCTCAATTCTCTTAGCTTTCATACAGTAAAACCTGTATCAGTTCGTTTGAGTTTGTTTTTTTTTTAATAATTTGGGAATGACTGTTGTTCACCAAGAGTTGTGCTAAACAGCATATGTGTCTTACTTTATTAAATTCTTATAATAATCCTGAGATATGTATGTTACATTTCAGCATTAAAGATGAAGAAATAGAGACTTTGAACAGATAAGTATCTTTCCAAAACTCATAGTTATTATAACTGAGCCATAACTCAAAATCATGTTTATCCCACCTGCTAAGGTCCTATAAATGCTAAGGTCTCATCTGGGGCTTTAAAATATAGTGATTCCATAATTATATTATTTAGCTATTCTAAATGTATAATGGGAAGGGGAGATTAAAGGTTAAATATTTTCTACATTTATAAAAATGATGCCAAAAGATTGTTTATAATATTATATACATGAATGCATTGTAATTTTTCACATTAATTTTAATTGAACATGAGATATCATCTATGTATATTTTAGAAAGATAGTTTTAATTCTGCAAATCTCACATGGATAGTGCTCTAGTAATGTTAATATTCTGGCTCTGTGTAGAGCCATCATAGCTAGAGGGAACCTAAAGCATCTAGAGACATCACCAGAGAAGATGGCCGTAGAAGAAGCAATTAACAAATGAAGTTCAATTCCACAGCTATTTCGCTATTCTGATGTAGGAGAAAAAGTTCAGGTTATTGCATCGTATGCTGCCCTTATTTTGATGAAATAAACTAATATTAAAAAATGAACCAAACTTTAGGCATTCTTATTCAACCCATATTTTTCTGGAATGACTCCTCTTAGATGGAGCTTTTCATGTTAATTGTCCCAATCTTCCTCTCCCATAGACTAAGAACCTATTAACATCTAATATCAAAGCACTGTGCTTAAAAAAAAAAAAAAATCCAAGATAGCTTTGAGAATATTACCAGATGGAACATCAGGACTGCCAGCAGGAACAGACAGTAGTGAGCAATTCTCCCATATTATGCAATAAAACCATTCAATTCCTGCACACTGGATGCCAATGTTAGATGTCTCTGTTGCTGAACACTCTTGTAAAAATCAGTCAGTATTCATTTGGGTGCTATTCCTTGTTTATAGTTCAAAATATAGAACAACTTGGGTGTCCAATTATGAAATTTGTATTTTGGGGCACAGAGATAAAAAAAAAAAAATCCTGGCACTATTTTAAATCACTTCCTTGAGTATATCATACACACAGTAGAGCAGAAACTCCAAAATAAAGGACATAAAATGATAAATGTAAAGATAAAATTAGGAACAAATGAATTATTAGTTGGCAAACTTCCTTCCTTCCTTCTTTTTCTCTCTCCCTTTCTTCCTTTCTTCCTTCCTCCCTTCCCTTCCTTCCTTGCTTTCTTCCAAACATTAAGTATAAAGTTCAATTGTCTCCATTACCTTCTAAAATACATTTCTCCACACTGTAAAGGCTAGCAATTAAAAAGAACAAGATTATTACTGCATATATGCCATAGGGAAGTTACTTCCATAGTCAATGAATTTATTTAAACCCAGTCACAATGTCTTTTTTTTTTTTAAGATTTTATTTATTTATGTGACAGACAGAGATCACAAGCAGGCAGAGAAGAAGGCAGAGAGAGAGGAGGAAGCAGGCTCCCTGCTGAGCAGAGAGCCCGATGCGGGGCTTGATCCCAGGACCCTGAGATCATGATCTGAGCTGAAGGCAGAGGCTTTAACCCACTGAGCCACCCAGGCACCCCAGTCACAATGTCTTTTTGTTGAAATTTATATTTTTCTTATATGTTGGTCTCAGATGCACAAAAATTTGCATTATATCTCCATGAGATAAATTCTCTTTCTCAATCTCATTAGTAATTGTTTTTAGGAACCTATTAAAATCCGAAGTTTGCCATACATATGGCAAAAAAACCCATGGGTTAAAAGTAAATCCGAAGTGGGGTTTCTGATCCCCAAATTAGTGTCATCGACAAAATAGTCTGAATCATCATGATTGTTTTTGATAATATGTAAAACCCCTCAAAAATACAAGTAATTGGACAGCAAATTATAAGTATTAATAAAAGGTGAAAGGTACAAGACACTGCTTAAAATATATAGGTGCCATCCTTTCAGAGAATTCCATATACTTCATTTTAACTTGGATTTCTAGAATTGTGCTTATATTGTTTATTTACCTTCCCATGCGGTTTCTCCATGAAGTTCTGACAAAGCTCTAGGAGATTCTCAAATGGATCCAGCTCATAGTCATCCTATAACCTCTGAATTATATTCCAATTTCACCAGCATCAGTCATTTTTTCTCTTTAGGAGTTCTCTCTCACTGTCCTATGTATTTATAGACTGTTAATTGATTTTCTAATTTAACTCTGAAAACATACACTGGATCCCAAATCTTACTGGATAAACATGGGTTTATTCATATATTAAAAGAAGGATATTAAAAATCTCTTTTGTTATATTTAAACATTTTTTTCTTCTAAGTAGGATGAAATTGGGCAGAGATAATTAATGATGCAGTTTATTACACTCTATTTAAAATGTATTGAAATCACTAAGTGAAATTGTCATGAATTAAAATTTCAAGAGAATGATTATAAAGGTTTTCACCTTAGTTATAAGATGGGTATTCACATGAAAATGAAATTTAATGCCGATGACATGCATTAACACCTCGTAAAAAAACCCAGGTATGGGACTGCTGTGGTAGAACCACATAATTAAAAGGTAAAACAGCCTTCTTTTCTTTTTCTGTGACAGGTATAGAAATATTTGTGAGTGATTCAGCAATGGCAAGTAACAAATCACTAAAATAGTTATTGGGTACTTTAGAGAAATAAATTCAATCTTCAATCTATGCAGTGGACAGGTGGAGTTAGGTCAGGAAAAAAGAATCACAAAATTATGGCTCTCAAATTGTTTTTCTTGTAAACAAAGATGCCCTCCTACACATATGTAGGCTTATAGATTTATGTCATAATTAAATTTAAACACAGCTACTGATTAAAATAACAACTACCAATGAGCCTATTTTATAATGCAAACTAACCATTGGTGAACATAAATAATAACTTTATTTAGTGGAATGTCATAAAACAATTTAAAAGCTTATAAAATATTTAAATTGCATAAAAGGACAGCTATGAGAAAATTTTAAGGGGAAACATTGGGATATATATATATCTATTAAAATAGAAAACTTGTTTAAAAATCATATATATGTATTTGTTCATTTACAATATACTATATAATTACATTCCTTTCCAGAAAGTCTGGAAAAAAACTTTTTTTTCTAAAACTCCTATTGTAATTTTAATAGACAGTGGCATTATGGATAAGTTTCATTTTTTTCCAAAACATTCAGTTATTTTCTATAAAACAATACTGTATGTAGTAATATATAAGTATTACCATGTTAAAGATTACTATTTCAGATTATAGTCTATTTTTAATTAACAATGTCATTAAAGAATGAACCTTAATAGGCAAAACTTGGAAAACTACACACACCACCATTTGTTAGCAACTATACGTTGCTGAAGTAAATACAGACCTGATACCCCCAAATAAATCCTAACACTCTTATTATTCCAGGATTATTTTTCCTCTTTGTCTTTCTACTTGCAAACTAGTAGCAATTGTAACATATTTTTAAAAATCCATTTATTCAGTGAATGTTTGTAGACTTACTATCACTATTTTGTCAAGATACAGAAGATGACAAGATAAGTAAGTCACTATCTTTAAAAGAACTCACAGTCTAATGACAGAAATAAGCAAATAAATAAATGACTATAAGAAATATATGATACGTGCTCCAATGTACACAGATAAGAGTGCCTAGACTATTTCTTTTTCCTACAATGTGTTTCCTCTGACTTTGCATATCATTGCATGATATACCATGGATTGCTCCATTAAGATCAGATTGATCACAGTAAGTATGTCTCAGTCTTCGTGGAAATACTTTTTCAAAGTTCCCAGTGTATTTACAAGTTCCTTGATGATGGTGAAATTAGGTGTAGAATAATTCTCCCATCAAAATGGTAAGTATACATTCAACAATCCCTAATGTCTCCAATTATGAGAAGTTGTAGACAAGTAACTGGCATATTGTGGGAATCATTGCTAGAGTGACTTCTGTATAAAAAATGAATTTCTCAATATTTCTTTTATCACATAATGCATTTATATGTATTATTTTATTAGATGGCTTATTCATTGTTTACATCTTTTGTTTTTCTTTGCACATTTTAATTGTTTTTAGTTGCTTCTTTTATGACTTGCAAAATACAATTCATGTCCTTTTTGTATGGATATCTCAGTTTAGCCTAGATTCAATTTAGGAAAAGAGGCATGACAATTTTTTAAATTTCCTACTGAAAGATTTTTTTTACCAAATTAGTTCTTTTATTTCCCCAATTCTGTGCTCAAGAATAAGTTTTCACCTCATTTAGAAACTTTCAAGGTGAAAATTTGCACAAATAGCAATCATATGTTCAGCAATTACAATGATTGCCTGGGACCAATCTATCTACAAGGTACTGTAGTTAAAAGAAATGTTTGCCAAGATTCAAACATGATGAAAGACAGTAGCATATAGAACAAACATCCATATAATAAGTAGCACAGTAAGGGAAGCTAGTGGACATATGGTAATGAGGCCAATGATAATAAAATCAGGAAGAAAGGTAACATGACAACAAAAACTCTGATAGTAATAAGAGGTAAGCTGTTAAAAAGACTAATAGAAGTATGAAACAAAATATGTTTTGGTTTTTTGATGTTCAATCCAACTAAAAAGCAGGGAAATATAATCTTTGTTCAAGATCTTAAAGTTCTAAGATATTTTTGTTAAAAAAAAAAAAAAAAAGGTGAAGAGCCTGGTTGGCCTACACAGCTTATCCTCTTTTTAGTTCTAAACCTCCATTGTCAGACCATCTAATCAAACCATCTTGAACAAATTCAGTGTTATTATCTCAGTAACCTTGCCTGGAAGGCCATTCCTCGCATTTAAGCATCTCTGCATGAAAAACAGATTCACAACATCTGGTCTGATTTCATTTTCCTTAATTTTCATTTTGTTGCCTTTTCCATTTTATTTCCTTTTCCAGTCATGTTTGTTGAGCTGCAAATAGTAATTTTCATTCATATTGTGATCTTTAATTCATTGTCTAATTTTAGGGTTAGTGGTTTACCTTGTTGCTTCTGGTTAGCTGTAAAATAATAATTTAAAGGACAATAATTAACTTTGTTCTCTTCATACAATTTTGGAAAATTAGCATAAAATTTATTTTCTTATGGCATTATCCATATCCTGAGTTAAAATTGGCCATGACTATTTTCTCAATGCTATGTACCCATGGGTTCTGACTTAGTTTTCTTTCCTGCTTCTGGATGACTTTATCTTCTACTTTAGTGTGTATTCAATATTTGATATTTTTAAAAAGAAAATGATCATTTAGAATGATATTATTTCAATACAAAAAAAAATACCAGTGGAGGTATAAAATATTGTAATTCAAATGATAAACACAAAGCTTGACTCTGACAGTAAAGTGCAAGTATTTCCAAACATATAGTACCTCACATTCCAACATAATTTTGGCATGTGGTACGTGTGTGGAAAAAGTAAGTTTGTCACACAATATAATAAAATAACATCAAAGGATTTGCTTAAATAAGAACTGGACTATTTTTTCTCATACTTAATTTTCGCATCAAAACTTAGACATAAAATTTTTTAAATGTTATCTGTTATCAAGGAATATTAAGAGAAATTGCAGAATTTCTTTGCTCATTATCCTGTTATACCACAGATCTATGCCATCATCTGAAGAAAACTGTTGTATGAGCCCTAAAATTATCACACTTTCAATGAATAAGGTCATGCTTTAATGGTGCAGCTTTATTCATAAATTTACTTATATGACTGTATACTTTCAGTCCTTCAAGTATTTTATTTTTATATGATCCATGTCATATAATTTTCTTTCAGTTATGAAGAAAGAACACATTTCCCTTGATATTAATAATGTTACTTCTCTGCTCCAGCCAACCTAGGTTTATATCGTTTGTCTATAAACTGCTTATGTCAAAATTATCTCTTTACTAAAATAGTAAACTTCGAACATGAATGCCTAAACAACAATAATTTACAACAGATCTAAAAATAATTGAGATCCTGAAGACATGCAGATATGCACATTCCCATAGACATACATTTATGTTTGTATAGCTTATTAGATTTAACACTTATGAGGGAAAACATCTTGATAAGGAAAATGTGAGAAATAGAAAAGGGTAATACAAATAAACCAATCATAAGTTTCAAAAGAATTATTACTAATATCCCACAGATTTGTCTGTTGTTTGTTTTTCAGAAACTCAAGGGAAAGAAAAAATAAAACCTGTTAGACCATTAGGTAATTAGTAATTTTTATTATTTCTTCTTCAAATAACTTACATACTCTGTTTACCAACTTCTTTTGCCTCAATGGACAATTTCGGAGGTTGTGCTCTCTCTGTGTGTATGTGTGTGTGTATGTGTATTGGCAGATCTACTTTCAACTCTCTTCCATTGCCATTCTTGTAACTGCATGCCATTGAGTCTATAAGAATCTGAGCACAAAATGCAAAATCTTTGGAAATTTTATGCCTTTTTTCCTAGGTTTACTAAAGACTATTTTCTTTCCTTCCTTCTTTCTTTCTTTCTTTCCACATTTAAGTATGCAAATAATATTATGCAGCATTTCTCTTTCTCTTCTTGGCTTATTTCACTCAGCATTATTTTCTCCACATTCATACATGTTGTCACAAATGGCAGGATTTCCTTCTTTCTTATGGCTGAACAATAATAATAATGATATATATGTAGCACATTTTCTTTATCCATTCATCTGCTATAAAGCACTTCTGTTGTTTCCATACCTTGGCTATCATGAACAATGCTCAATGAACATGGGAGTACAGCTATCTCTTCAAAATTCTGATTTCATCTCCTTTGGATATATACCCAGAAGTGGGATTTCTGGATCATATAGTAGTTCTATCTTTATTTTTTTGAGGAATCTCCATACGGTTTTCTATAATGGTTGTGCAGATTTATATTCTGGCCAGCAGTGTGCAACGATTCACTTTCCTCCACATCCCTGCCCACATTAGTTACCGCTTGCTTTTTTTGGATGATAGTCATTCTAACAGCTTTGAGGTACCATTTCACTGGGATTTTGATCTGTATTTCCCTAATGATTAGTGATGTTGATAACCTTTTCATGTATCTGTTAGCCATTTGTATCTCTTTTTTTGAGAAATGTCTATTCAGGTCTTTTGCCCATTTTTAAATCTGGTTATTGGTTTTCTTGCTCATAAGTCATTTATATTCCTTATATATTTTAAATTAATCCCTTCTTTTATCAAATGCATGGTTTTCAAATATTTTTTACCATTCCATAGTTGTCTCTTTACCCTGTTGATCGTTTGCTTGGCTGTGAAGGTTTGCATTTTTTTTTAAAGATTTTATTTATTTATCAGAGAGAGAGAGAGAGAGAAGGATGAGAGGGAGAGGGAGAAGCCGATTCCCCACTGAGCAGGGAGCCCTATGTAGACTCAATCCCAGGACCCTGGGATCATGACCTGAGATAAAGGCAGATGCTTATGATTATTGAAAGTTCAGGGAATGTTTTCCAAATATATTAAACTTCCTGACTCCCAAATGAGGACTGTCTTCCTCTTTGAGGATTGATTTTTAGAATAGGCAAAAGTCAGAGGCACCTGGGTGACTCAGTGGGTTAAAGCCTCTGCCTTCGGCTCAGGTCATGATCTTGGGGTCCTGGGATCGAGCCCTGTATTGGGCTCCCTGCTCAGCAGGGAGCCTGCTTCCCCCTCTCTCTCTGCCTGCTTCTCTGCCTACTTGTGATCTGTCTGTCAAATAAATAAATAAAATCTTTAAGAATAAGCAGAAGTCATAACCCATTGGTGTGATGGAGAGGAAATGAATGAGAGTCTTTGTTTTTTTTTCATTTTTCCACTTTAAAACACCCCAACTAGGTAAGAAAAAGAAATAAAAGACACCTAAATAGGAAGTGAGGAAATAAAACTCACTATTTGTAAACAACGTTATTTTATACATAGAAATTCCCTAAAAATCCCACCAAAAAAAAATGTTAGAACTAATGAATGAATTTGGTAAAGTTGCAGGATACAAAATCAATATATAAAACTATGCTGCATTTTTATATACTAACAACAACCTATCAGAAAGAGGAATTAAGAACAATCCCATTTATAATTCATTTGCATCAAAAATAATAAAATACCTAGGAATAACTTTAACCAAGGTGGTGAAAGACCCGTACACTGAAAACAATGAGATATGATAAAAGAAACTGAAGATGACAGAAATAAATTAAAAGATATCCTTTGCTCATGGGTTGGAAAAATTAATATTGTTATGATGTCTATACAATCCAAAGCAATCTACAGATTCAATGCAACCCCTATAAAAATACCAATGATAATTTTCACTGAAGTAGAACAAATAATCCTAATATTGTATGGAACCTCCAAAGATCCCACAAATAGCCAAAACAATCTTGCAAAAGAAGAACAAAATAAGAACTAGAGGCATCATTTCCCTATATTACAAAGCTATAATAATCAAAACAGTATAGCATTGGTATAAAAACAGATATGGACAGACAATAGCACCAACAGCCCAGAAATAAACCCATTCATATGTGGTCAATTAATTCATGATAAAGGAGCCAAAAATAAACAATCAGGAATGGACAGTGTCTTCAATAAATGGTGGTGAGAAAACTGGACATCCACATGCAGAAAAATGAAAGAGGACCACTATTTCACCTTACAGAAAATTAATCAAAATGGATTTAAAAACTTGAATATAAGACCAGAAATAATTAAAATCTGAGATAAAAACATAGACAATAAGCTCCTTGACATGGCTATTGGCAACATTTTTTTTGATGGGATTCCAAAGACAATGGCAACAAAAGCATAAATAAACAAATGAGATTATATCAAATCAAAAAGCTTCTGGACAGGGAAGAAAGTAATTTACAAATAAAAAGACAACATACTGTACAGGAGAAGATATTTGCATATCAAATATCATATATCTAATAAGGAGTTAATATCAAAAATATGAAAAGAACAAATAACAAACCAATAATCCCATTAAAAAATACGAAGAGAAATAAAAAAAATTATAAAAAAATTACAAAGAGAATCTGAATGGACATCCTTCCAAATAAAGCACACAGATGGGCAACAGCCATATGGAAAAGTGCTCAACATCACTAATTATCTGGGAAATGCAAATCAAAACCATAATGAAACAATTATTTCACACATGACAGAATGGCTATTATCAGAAAGACAAAAAATCACAAGTATTAGCCAATATGTGAAAGAAAGGGAACTCTCATGCACTGTTGGTGGGGATATAAACTGATGCAGGCACTATGGAACACTGTATATGGAGGTCCACCAAAAAACTATGAATATAACTACCATATGATCTAGCACTTCTCGGTGTTTTTTTTAGAGAAAGTGAAAATATTAATTTGAAAATTTTACACACCCAACCCTGTGTTCATTGAAGCATTATTCGTTATATGTAAGATATGGAAACAACCTAAGTGCCCATTAGCAAATGAATGGATAAGGAAGATGTGAGATATGTTTAATATGTTTAAATACACACACCAAATACTATTCATCGGGGGGAAGTACGAATGACACATTGCCATTTGTGACAACATGGATGGACCTTGAGGTTATTATGCAAAGTGATCTAGTCAGAAAGACAAACACCATGTGTTTTCACTTATATGTGTAATCTAAAAAGGAAAACAATGCACAAACAAAACAAAACAGAACTAATAGATGCACAGAACAGACTGGTGGTTGCAAGAGGGAGGGAGGTTGTGCAGTGGCCAAAATGTGTGAAAGGAGTCAAGGGGTACAAATTTCCACTTATAAAATAAGTCTTGAGGTGTAACATACAGCCTGTTGACTTCAGTCAATAATATCATATTATATATCATATAACTTCATATTGTGATGTGGGAAACTAGATTTATTGTGGTGATTATTTTGCAGTGTATATAAATATCAAATCGTTATGCTGTACAGGTGAAACTGATAGAATATTATATTTCAATTAACCTCAATTTAAAAAAAAAACTTTTGCTCTAAACCACTTCATGCTGCCACTCTAGTATAATTATGTCATAATGAATAATGATATACATGTTTTCTATGATTATTCAGTGAAATAATCATACATCTTTCTCACAGCAAAAGTAGATTGCTTTATGCTTTCTTAAGGTTTAAAAGCTTTCTGAATAAAATATTCTTTCAGAAGATTTTATTTATTTAGAACTCATTAAATTGCTCTGTTTTGTTAAACAACTACGAATTTACCCTTTGGAGGACCTCTGTGATAGTAAAAATGCCTATCGTCTGACTTTCCAAGAATATCAAACACCAGCTAACAAATTTATGTGATAGTGGAAAACACCCAATTACTTTTTGCAGAATGCTTTCTTAAAAGTTCATGTATTCTAAACATATAGGAAATTTAAACAACTGTGCTTAAAAGAAAGAAAACAGGAAAGGAAGATTTGAATCATTCATCATTTTTATTATGTACTCTCAACTCTACCCAAACCACATCTAAAAAACATATTTCAATGGCATTTACTACTACTTCACTGCTCCACTTATAAAGCAGCTTATGCACATACCAAATGGATGGACCTACTTATGTACAATATCGTGTACTGTAGGCAGAACACTTAGCATCAATAATAAGGATAGTTAAGGAAACAGAATAATGCTTTTTAGATCACTCCTAATACTTGAATATTACTTTTTCTTTTAACATTTGAATATTCCTTTTCTCTTTTAATTTTTTTTTGATTAGCTGTGGCTTTGATACTAGGCATATATCTATTTGAAGCTAAAAGACCACTCTAGCAACTTGCTAATATTCAAGTGTTTTTATTCATTTTTTGCAGTTCCATTGTAACACTTTCAAATTACTTTTTAAATCTCCATTTTGGGGGCACTTGGGTGGATCAGTCAGTGTCTGCCTTCAGCTCAACGTGTGATCCCAGGGTCCTGGGATAGGGTCCTGGGATAGAGCCCTGGCACTGGGCTCCCTGCTCAGCGGGAGGCCTACTTCTCCATCTCACACTCCTCTTGCTTGTGTTCTCTACTCACTATCTCTCTCTGTGTGTCAAATAAATAAAATCTTAAAAAAAAAGCACACTCCATTTTGTACATATTTCTCATTTTATGAATGGTAGCCTTTTTTTCTCCCTCAAATATAAAATTATAGCTCATTCAAATTGTTCTTTCTCTTGATAATGTATATGTCATCTTTCAGTCATAAAATAGAAGCTCCTCCATGCACAGCCAGGAAGGGACCCCAGATCATTCTCACTGGCACAAGGATCAGTGAAAAACTATAAAGGGGACAAAGATTCTCCTTAGAGCCCTTTTTTTTTTTTTAAATCTCACTTTCTAACATCTCTTCTTCCAAACCCCAAATTTTAATTGTTCTTAAGCTAGCCAAAGTATACCACCTAGGCCTGCCATAAAGATCTTCTTGATTTATAAATATTCCTTCCACTCCTCATTTACTCTTTCAATAATGCACTTACTCTTTAGTAAAAATAGCCTTGACAATCAACGTTTGGATTATAGAAATTCAAGCTAAAATGTCAATGACTGTAATTCAATATGTAATGAGTACATTAAACATTTTAAAAGAACAGTGTAGTGACCGAGCTGAAAATGAATGTATAACTCACATACTGAAATAGGGAGATATTTTTCAATCAGAGAGTTCTCCTTGCTATTCCTTATCTATATGAGTAGACCACAGTACATGTATCTCACTCACTCTCTTGACACATCAGAAGAATAAACACTGCCAATGGACTCTTGACACAAAGAGGAAATAAAATATACCAAATAACCTCAAAATGCATTGGCATTTCTCTTTTGCAAACGGGCATACTATTCCAAAACAAAATTATGACATTTCTGAAGTTTTCGCGTCAACCTAATTAATGATTGTATCAAATATATTTCCATTGGCATTTTGGGGGGGGGTGTATTCTAGGTATTTCTTATGTACCAAACAGTTAACTTGTACATCTATATGGTTATCTATATAGTTAGTCTTGCATGTCTACTCCACCAGAATGGGATTCTACCTCTGATCCTCAGTCTTTGGGGGGAGACCATCTCAAGTATTGCTAGTTTGCCCAGTGGCTTCCCTCTGCTTCTTATATTACCTGCACCTTAGTTCTCCATCACTAGGTTTCCCCTGTTTTCTAGAATAACCACTTATAGTCACTGTTAGGACATTCTTGTCACAGATCATCTGCCCATATTTACATTTGGTGACTATTTCTAACATCTGAAGATTGCAGCTGTTTCCAAGATCCCTTCTCATCCTGATGCTGGCCTTAAAGTGCCTGTGTTTCCCAAGTTTTACTCAACCAGTAAACACTGAAGACCAGCCGGACTCCTAAAGACAGTTGAGCCTTCTTATTCTTATATAAATAGGAGTAAGGAGGTCTGACAGGTGAGGTGAATAACTTAAGACAGCATGGCTTGTAACTGGTGGAACTGAGATTCAAATACCAGTCTCAAGACCCCCAGAATTTGGACTCCTTTCACTACACAATTTTGGCTGGTTGAAGATAGCCTAATGCCATACCATCTTCAACTAGGAGCATGCAAGGGGGTGAAAAGAAATAACATGTTGACTTCTCTGAGTTTGGAGTAAAAAAAAAAAAAAAGAGTTTAATTTGGATTCCCTGGTTCATACGGTACATGACCCTAAGCAAATATTTAGCTTCCCTCAACTTCTATCTTCTTCTTGTTGATTTGCAAATAATTATGTCATATTTGCAATAATGTTTGAAAATCTAAAAAGTTGTACTTATATGCCTAAAATTTTTGTCTGGTGTGAAGTTAGCTTTTGGTCAATAATAGGTATCCTCTGTCCCCAAAGCCTTTCCCACATCTTGAATAAAATCACTGGTTCTTAAAATATAGACCAAAATATTAGGTAAATTTATATAAAACAAGTTTTCTAAATGTTTATTGTGATAAAACTGTTGAATATAGTTCTCAAACTGATTCTGATTTTTTGTTTTTCTTTTATCATGTTCTTCCTTTTGGTATATCAAAAGTCTAATGTTTGTCAGTAAATTAAATTTGTATCATTACTTATATAATTATTTTTAAAAACTATTTCCTATACAGTGATTATAAATTTGATCATTATTCTGCAATGATTTTTAAATGAAAACAGAATTCACAACTTCATTTAACAAAAATATGAAAAACTTATCATTAGTTAAGAATAATTCTGGTATTTGAGACAGAAGGCTGTCCATAAAAGACCAAGTTCATAACCCAGGAAAGTCAACAATGACAACAACAAGACCTCAGGAAGGGGATAAGTATGATAATTTCAGATAGTAATAAATACTGTGAAGAAAATAAAGGAAGGTAAATAAATAGAGCCAGATATGGTGGAGGTGTAATTTTAGAAAGCATATCTTAGACTGATTTTTTTTAAGTTTTTTTTTAAGACTTTATTCATTTGACAGACAGAGATCATGAGTAGGCAGAGAGGCAGGCAGAGAGAGAGAGGGGAGGAAGCAGGCTCCCTGCTGAGCAGAGAGCCCGATGTGGGGCTCAATCCCAGGACCCTGGGATCATGACCTGAGCCGAAGGCAGAGGCTTTAACCCACTGAGCCACCCAGGCGCCCCTCTTAGACTGATTCTTGGAAGCAAATCATTACATGAAGAACTACATGAAGATTGTTGAAGAATTCTCCCAAGAAGACATACCTAGGAGGAAATGAGGAAGGCAGTACTCTCCACAAGGAGAAGATAACTCACTGAGTTCTCAAAAGATACAGGGAGAAGCTCTGGAGCCTCTAAGCCTTTTTTTTTTTTTTTTCCTAAAGTAAAACTTGTTAAAAAGCAAAAAATGATGGGATGAAAAAGTGCTAAGAAAAATACACACCCAACAAGAGGATGTAACATTTGCAAATATTTACGCACCCAATACAGGGGTACCTAAATATAAAACAAATATTAACAGACTGAAAGGGAGAAATTTTCAGCAATGCAATAATTGTAAGGGACTTTAATAACCCCACTTTCATCAATGGAGAGATTATCCAGACAGAAAATCAATGAGGAAGCATTAGCCTTACATGACGTATCAGACCAGATGGACCTAATAAACATATACAGAACATTCAACCCAAAAGTGAAAGAATACATATTTTTCTCAAGTGCATGTGGAACATTCTCTAGGATAGATAATATGTTAGGAATAAAACAAGTCTCAATAAATTTAAGAAGACTGAAAGTACATCAAGCATCTTTTCCAAGCATAATGATATGAAACTAGAAATCAATTTCAAGAGAAGAATATAGTAAAAGGTTAATGTCTATAGAGTTTACATATATTACCAACAAAAAATTAACCAACAAAAAACCCTAAGACCCATATGAACACTTGGGTAGAGCAATGCAAAGCTAATCTGCCCACTAAGAAAAAACAGAGTAAATAAACATTTAAAATATTTAAAATATTTTTAAATATTTAAATTATTTATTAAAATTATTAAAATATTTAAATGTTTAAAATTTTTTAAACATTTAAATATTTAAATTAAATAAAACATTTGAAATATTTAAATCTAAGAATTCCCCCAAATTGAGGCAAAGAGATAATATCTTCCTTTATTGTTCATGGAACACTATTTGGTAAAATTTGAGAAAAAGAATTCCATTACTAAATAGCTTAAGAAATGCTGAGGTTAAAGAAAATTTAAATAGGTATAATAATTCTAGGATTTCTTGAAGTGTTGAACATATTAATTTTAAATATACAAAAGAGAGAATTAATATTCATTTTAAATATACAAAAGAGAGAATGGTATATACAGTTTCCCAAACTTACATCATTACCTTTTTCAGTCATTATCTCATGAGACTAGCATTACAAGGAACCTAACAAATATACCAAGAAAATATTTATTAGCACTTCAGAGCAGTAGGTCACACAAGTTTTAAGAATGTGATAAAGTTTAGGGGTTCTCGGGGCACCTGAGTGGCTCAGTGGGTTAAACCTCGGCCTTCAGCTCAGGTCATGATCTCAGGGTCCTAGGGTTGAGCCACATGGGGCTCTCTGCTCAGAAGGGAGTCTGCTTCCCCTCTCTCTCTCTACCTGCCTCTCTGCATACTTGTGATCTCTCTCAAATAAATAAATAAAATCTTTCAAAAAAAATGTTTAGGGGTTTTCTCTCTTGAAAATGAGTGTGCACACACACACACACACACACACACACACACTGAACATTTTCATACAGTTACACAAACCTTGAGGCTTCTCCATAGAGCCTAGGTTACAAACCTTTATCCTCCACTCTTGCCACTAATATCTGATCTATTCCCCATCATCACATGCATCACTTGAGGCCTCATCCCAGGATTCCTGAGTCAGAATATGCATTTTAAAAAGATTTCCTGGTGATAATGTCAAATTTAAGTTTGAAAAGCCTTGCTCTAGAAGAAGATCATATAGTTAATTTCAACATTCCGTAAAAAGAAAAATGGTCTCTTATTTCTAGATAATTCCAATAATTTCAAACATCCTTCTGAGTTTTCCCTAAATTTTCACACTGACTCAAATCAGCTTTAATCATAGCTGGGAATTGGCTCTTTTAATAGTTTGTCACTTTTAGACAACAACATAAAATGGTGTTAACCATTAATTATTTGGCTGGTGCAAGCTGTAGAGCTTGAAAAGGCATCCTCTTGTATCTGAATGCCACTAATGCATGATTTACAAAGGCACAGACGTGTAATCTCAGGAGTCCTTATATTTCCTTAAAAGATTAAACAGCCATGTAAATCCATTATCCAGAAGGTTAGACAGAAATGTCAGTGCCTGGGTGTCCCATAATGGAGACTGCTGACTCATAATAACAGAACACAAGGTCTTCCCTTGAGAGATTTATGTCTGATTGCAATTTTCCATGTCCAGATACCCATAATCAGCAATAGGTGCCACTTTATCTGCAGAAGTAGAATTTTAAAATATGAAAGGGAAGATATAAAAAAGAAAGATATAAAAAAGATGTTCCCCATGCATTAAATCTTCACAGCTAAGTCCTGCTGTTTGATGTAATCAGTGTATCCCATCTTTCCTTCAAGCTCTACTTTTTAGGAGCAAAACTAGTAATTTTTTTTTTCCTACATTTGTTCCACTTTTTTTGTTGTTGTTCATTGGTGAAATAGGACAATTATTAAAGCATTTAAATAGGCACCTATTTTCAAAACAAACAGTGCTCTGGTCAGGCAATTTAGTTCAAAAATAGATTTTAAAAATTCATAAGAGCTTTGCGATAAATATGATGTGGATATGAGGGAAAAATGAGTTCAGAAATGCAAAGCTTGAAATGAACCCTGCTGATTCCAATTCTTTGTAGAAGTAAGTGGGGCATAGATTGTATTTTTTCAAAATGGAATTTCTAGAGATAGCCATTTCTGGGGCCCTGACTTTTTGCAGTCTATAAATGAACTATTCAGTGTTGATACTTCTCAACTGATCTTTAAAGGTGACCATTACACATATACATTATTTTATAGCGACTGCTTTAGTTATAGCCAATGATTTTCTGCAACTGTTTTTTTTTCTTTTTTCTCTTAATGTTGTATATAAATTGTTCAAAGTCAAACTGATAAGAACAATTGAAAATGCTTATTAACATTCCCCTATTAACTCTTGGTATTTTATTCTTACAGATAACTCATTGCATCTATTTTCTATCATTTGATATCTTTTTCCCTAATTCTACTTTAGTTTCTCTGCATCTTTTGCAATAGAAGAGTGTATATGATATATATTCTCAAATCACAGCCTGATCTGTTCTTAAGGAAGAGTATTAATATTCTTTCTTTCAAGTAGGCTTGATATGTATAAAATGTTGATAATTTTTAATTTTTTTTTCAAAAACAGGAAGCTGTTCCTCTGTTATTTATAGGACATTTTGCAGCGAATTGTGGCTACTACTTTTTTTCTGATCTGTATCTGTAGGGTGGATGGGTTCTAGAGAAACGCTGTTTATTATCTCACCATTGTACTTATCTCTTTGTTGTTCTTCAAGTCACTTAATCTAGGCACAGAACTGCTATTGTAGTCTCAGAAAGATGAATACCTTCACAAAAAGCAAGCAAGCAAGCAAGCAAGCAAGCAAGAGAAAGTGGTTTGCAGGAGTTTTAATCCCTTCAACAGTCTTATCAACCACATTCTACCCCTAGTGGTATTTTTAATAGCCTTCTGTCCATCCTCTTCTAAATGGAAATTCTAGAGCTACCAGGTTTTCAATGAATATGTTCCTATTTAAGAACAATAATCCTACCTGATCATGTGTTTTTTTTTAATGTAATGCCATTTTAGATTTGCTTTAATTTTTAAGGATTTCAGAATGTATATATGTTTATATGTGAAATTGGCTTATATTTTTTCTCTATTCCTGACCACTATGGACGTTAAAATTACATTAATAGATGCAATCATGTGGCTTTACACCTTTATTTGGTCTTGAAACAATTTGTAAAAGATGAGAATATAGTTGACCCTTGAACAATGTGGTGGTTAGGTATGCTGACCCCCTACATAGTTGAAAATCCACATATAACTTTTAACTCCCCATAGACTTAACTACTAATAGCCTACTGTTAACTGGAAGCCTTATCAATAACTTAATCAATGCATATTTTGTACCTTATATGTATTATATACTGTATTCTTACAACAAAGTAAGCTAGAGAAAAGAAAATGTTTAGAAAATCATAAGGAAGAGAAAATACATTTATAGTATATTCTTGTGTTTATGGAGGAAAAAAAATCCACTTATATGTGGACTCACACAGTTCAAACTCATGCTGTTCAAGGGTCAACTGTAATCTCTTCCTTGAATGTTTGGTAGAATTTGCTTGGGAAAAACAAAACAAAACACATGTATATCTTACATGTTATCCTTTCCCAGAGGCAAAGGTGGAGGAGTTAATTTATTTGCCATCTTATTCAAGTTTTTTATTTTACTTAGGTCTGTCTTAGTAATATAATTACTACTAATAATAATTAATTACTAATTACTAAATTACTACTAATAAATCTTCTTTCCTGAAAATTGCTCATTTCATCTAAATTTCTCAACATATTGAAATTCCATTCCTTAAATGCAAAATTCCTTATGTTTTTCATGTTATTTTTAAATGATATCATGCTCCACTCTATAGTTTGATTTCCTTTCAGAGTTAAATATTGTCTGTGCCCTCTAAAAAACAAAATTTTATTCTTGCTTGCAAGAGTTCTGTTTCATTTATTAAACTTTTAAAGAACCAGCTTTAAAATCTCCAAATCTTTGTATTCCTATTAACCTAGATTATATTTTTATAATCTACATTTATACACCTACATTATATTTTTCTTTCTTCTATTTTTTCCAGATTAACTCTGTTGTTCTTTACCTTAGTTTCTAGAGATAGATGCTTATATAACTTTTCCCACATTTAAAAATATCTTAAATAAATAAGCTAAACATTATAACTTTCATTTTTATTACATAGATTTAGATATGTTCCACAAGTTATGACATGGATTGTCTTTCAGCTCTATATATTTCATATGTTCCATTATGAATTCTTCTTTAACCCATTATTTAGGACTGTATTTCTTTATTTGAAAATATATTTTTCTGCATTTTTACTGCTATCCAATTTAATCATACTATGTTAAGATAATATAGTTTCTAGTGGACCGACTTCTTGAAATTAGACTTCTTTCCTTTATTATAAATATGTGGTCAATTCTCATAACATTCTGTGTGTATTTGAACAGCAAATATATTCTCGGTTTAATACAGAGATATTGATTAAGGCTTTGAAATGACTTATTTAAATGACATATATCTACTTTAAATTGTTGGCTCTTTGAGATTTCAGTTTCTGATAGCCATATATTGAAATATCCCATCATGAGTCTGAACTTGTCTATTTTTCCTAATGATTTGGTTTACTTTGTCTATTCTGGACGTTGTCTACAAATTATTATGTGTTAATATTTTTTTATGGATTGTCCTTTTGTCACAATGTATTGTTCTTTTAAAAATATCCTTATTCATGTTTTCCTCTTAAATTCTTTTGTCTAATATTAATATTTAAGACACACACAAGCCTTTAGTATTTCCTTGGCATGTATATAGCACCCCTATATTTAATTTTCAATATCCTTTCTGTGTCTTTTTAAAGGCATTTTCCTTATAAAAGTATCAGTTTTTAATCAAATATAATGATTTTAGCCTTTTATGAGGAAACTAATCAATTTACATTTATTATGATTTTTTAAAACATTTGGATTGATTTGTACTGTCTTTGCTTTTCTGCTTTTTTTTTTTAAGATTGTATTTATTTGACAGAGAGCAAGAGAGAGAGAACACAAACAGGAGGACGGGCAGATGGAGAAGCAGACTCCCTATTGATCAGGGAGCCCAAAGCAGGGCTCATTCCCAGGACCCCAGGATCATAACCAGAGCTGAAGGCAGATGCTTAACTGACTGAGCCACCCAAGTGCCCCACTTAAAGTACACTTTTTATACCTGTTTTTGTTGTTTGCTTTGTGTGTTTTTTATCCCATTTTCTGTTTTATTAGACTGATTGTCATGTGTTCTTTCTGATGTTTTTCCTTCTACTAATTGTGTAGCCCTCAAATGTATTTCTATTTTTTAATGTTTACCTTTTACATTGTTAGCATACAACAAACTATAAAGACACATACCCACACATACATGCATAATTTCTGACAGACATTATAGAGTTAAATAATTTCTATCTACATCCCATATATGACAAGAACATTAACTTATTTAAATTATTCATTGAGATTCCTCCTATCTTCTAATCTCTTTTTTCTAAAATCTCAGTTTCACCTGTTTTTTCTATAATTTTAAAATTTTATTGGAGCGCCTGGGTGGCTCAGTGGGTTAAATCCTCTGCCTTCAGCTCAGGTCATGATCCCAGGGTCCTGGGATTGAACCCCGCATCAGGCTGTCTGCTCAGCAGGGAGCCTGCTTCCCCCTCTCTCTCTGTCTGCCTCTCTGCCTACTTGTGATCTGTCAAATAAATAAATAATATCTTTAAATTTTTTTATTAAAGTATACTATGCATAAATAAAGTATGCATCTCATGGATGTATAGCTCTATAAATTTTCACAAACCAAACACACATATGACCAGCACCTAGATTATGAAACAGAAAATTACCAGCTCCCAGAAGACCCTCTTGTGTTCACCTCCAAACCACTAATACTCTTCCAAAGGTGACCACATCCAGACTTCTAGCAGCATAGAATATTTTTTTTTTGCTTGTTTAAGAACTATAGATCAATGAAATCATCTATTATGCTTTTTTTCACTTAACATTATGTGTCTGAAAATAATCTACTTTTGTAAGTGATATTTCATTCATCCTCAATGGTCTGTAATACATCCCGTTGTATATTACAGTTTATTTTTTCATTCTCCTGTTGATGGATATTTCCTATGTAGGCCTATTATGATCGTTTCCATATTTATTCCATTTCCAACTTTGGCTGTTACATCTTTTGGTGATCATATATACGCAATTCTGTTGGATATATAACTAGAAATAGAACTGCTGGGTCATAGGGTACTCATATATTCAGCTATAATACCGCTAAATGTTTTGGGTTTTTTTTTTCCCACTTTAGTCTGTTTTTGAAAAATAAATATATGGGCTTATTTAAAGTTAGCGATTAATATTTATAATACATTAAAACTTGTTCTTATTGTATTTTCTTACTGAAAAACATACTTAATAAACATCTATTACTTGTAACGTTTCTCAGTGTTTAAATATTTGAATGTGTTTCTATTTGCTTTCACTCTTTTGGGGTAATTTAGCTAAATATAAAATTCTAGGCAAACAGTTAATTTCACATAAAATGTTTAAGCCATTATTCCTTTTAGCCTATATTCTACTGTCAATTTTTTTTTTCCCACATCAATGATCTATTTTCCTTTCCAAGTGGCTTTTAGAATTGTCTCTTACCATTAAATTCTTTGGTTTTCCCATGATGTGACCAGCTAAAGAATGTGTTTATTTATCCTAATTGGCCTTTAACATTCACTTTAAAAAATAATAATTATTATTTATTTACTTACTTATGTACTTTATTTTAGAGAGAGAGAGAGCTTGCACAGAGCAGTGGGGGAGGGGCAAAGGAAGAGGGAGAGAATCTCAAGCTGACTCCCCACTGAGCATGGAGCCTGAAATAGGGCTTGATCCCATGACCCCAAGACCACAACCCAAGCAGAAACCAAGATTTGGATCCTCAACTTGACTAAGCCACACATATGTCCCTAGCATGCACTTTTAAACTGAAAGATCATTCCACTTCTCAGTTCTACAAAATTTTATTATCATGTCTTGCTTTATATATATGTTTTATTTTGGCCACTCATTTGAGATGTTCTAGAATTTTTCAGTCTTTTTTCTACATCTTTTAATTTACCTCTTTATGTTGCATTTCTTTTGTGAATTCTTCAGCTTTATCAAGTCACAAATACTTTCTATGATAGTGTCTAATTTAAATTCAGTTTATATTGATTATTTTCTTTCAAGTTTTAATTTTATTCTCTCAGAACCCCCTTGTCCACCCAGCTTTTTTTCCCCTCCTTTTTCCTATTCAGACCAATGGGATTTAAAAGCTGTAGCTCTTGCCCTTAGATTGATGCAGTGTTACTTTGCTCCAATTTCCCCCCATAACTAGAAAAATTTTGAATCGTGGATGTGAAAAGAAGTCAATGAAATGGAAAGAAGTAAAAACTGCAGTTAAAAATAAATAAGTAAATAAATACTGGACTTAATCCTGCTCTTGGCTTGAGTTCTCTCTCACCAATGTATAAATGTTTTGTTCTGATGTACAAATATATTGATATTTATTTTGATTATATCATGCTATATATTTTCTCTTTTTAATCCTTTATTGTATTTTCAATATGAACTTGCAATTCTCTCTTGGCTCATGTTCCTTTCATTGTATTTGTGTTTTCCACTAGCCTTCCCTTGAACTCCTTTGGGACCTATGCTGTATTATTCATCTTCATATTGCCAGTATCTAAGTACTGCAAACTTATACAGTAGGCAATCAATAATTTTTTTTGATTGAATCAATGAATTTTTAGCAATATATATAATCTGTTTATCTAACCAGAGGAAACATACACACTTTTCTATTGGTGATATGGAAGTCTGAAGGGAATTGCACTATTTTTACTACCATAAATAAAGGTAAAGTAACAATAAATGCTTCAGCAAATAACTTAATATCTTCTCTGTGATATGCAGTGTGTTTTATGATATTCTAATTACTTTGAATTTGTTTTTATTACCTAAATCTGCTTTGACTAATTTTAGGTATGTGTGGCCACACACTAGAATTTAATGGCAAAAACTGTGTGTTGATGAAAACTTAACCCTAAAAATTCTAATGTACGAAAGTCCCTATGCTATAAATCTTAACATAAATTAATCTATAGTGATATTGCAAGGTTAAGAAAAGGAAGTCCTAAACTTTCCAAAGGAGTTTCACAGAAGGAAAATCCTCTAAATCCTCTTTGGCTGATTAAGTTTCTCTTCTAACATATTCTTAGGTAAATAGTGAATGACATGAATAATTGTATTTTATTTAAATGTAAATTGTTATTTCAAAAAAGACTTTTTTCCCCCCCTTGAGATTAAAAATTCATTATGCCTCTAAGATCACATCTCTGGAATTAGAAAATAACATGAGACCAATTTCAGAGATCACATAATTCCTTTCATCTATTCATTTTATTTTCTAAGTACTGCCATAAATTTTCAGCTATGTGACTTAGGAAAACATGACAAATATTAGATTTGATAAAATAGTTCCTAACAATTTCACTTAAGATACAGTATTATGTTAGATAAGCAGTATTTGTGGAAAACATTCTAATTTTTTGAGAGAGAGAGCACTCATGAATGGGGGTTCCAGAGAAGGGACAAAGAAAGAGGGAGAGAGAGAATCTTAAGGAGGTTCCCCACCCAGCATGGAGCCTTATGTGGGGCTCTATCTCATGACCCTGAGATCATGACCTGAGCTGAAATTAAAAGTCTGACATTTAACTGACTGAACCACCCAGGTTCCCTTTCATAGGCATCTTTATAAAGAAACCAAAGCAGTGCTTTAATAATATAAATTAATTTAATGACTAGATATCTAATTCAAAGAGAATATAATAAAAATAATGGTAACATTTATATAGACCTTACCATATGCCCAGAAATGTTTTAAGCACTTAGTTAATCTGTTTAATCCTACCAAGAGCCTTATGGTATAGACACTATTATTGTTCTCATTTTGTAAGTGAGGAAACTGAAACACAGGAAGTTTAGACAGATAACAAGCAGTAGAACCGGAATTCCAAGACAGGTAGTGCTACACCAGAGACACAGGAGGTCATACACCAGAACCTTCTGGACTGCTGTTTACCTTTAATGCATTTGTTCCATGAGGACCAATTCAAATACAACAACTGGAAAATGACAAGTTCTGATACAGTATTTCAATTATTTATGAACTCAAAGACTCACATGAAATATATTACTTACCATCTAATAAAGACAAAGATTCTCAAATTGCATCTGGATAACAAAGTCCTGCATAATATAATTAGTGGGAAGCTTACAATCAGTCAAAACTCTGTCAGTTACAACTTGATAAAATATGATAAATCCCTTCCCTTCTCTGAGTCTTAATTCCTTCATGGGAACATAGGACTCATGCTCCTACTCTAATTTGTTATTTTGAAATTACATGAGATAATATATCAGAAAAGTGTTTTATAAATTAAAGAAAATATGTAACTTGTTAGAACATAGAAATCTTTCTAAAACCTCATGCAACTTAGGATATTCTTAATAATGAGACTATAACAAATGAACCAAATTGTGTTAAGGGATTTAAGATGTAACTTGAATTCATGGGGAAATAGTGTCTAATATATATTATTCCTGTGAACATGCTATACCTTACTGTAATGTCTACTTATTTCTTACCCTCCCCTCCTAGACCATGAGGTCCTAATGATATAAATTGAGTATTACAAAAGTAGTGCAGAGTATTAAAGATGACTCCTACCCACAAATCAATAAACCAACTTCAACACAGTTTGAAGTAGCAGATCTGGATTCAGACCCCTAATTTTTCTAATTTCCAAACCTATACTCATTTTATCATGCCTTGTTCATCATCTGGAATTTAAAAAAAAAAAAAAAAAGTGAGACTAGCCAAAGAAGATCTGAAAAAAATTTTGTTTTACTTATAAAAGAGGTATAGCTAATCAAGAGATCAAAATTTCCTTTTTCCAAAAATTGTTTTAGAAAAATTGACAATTAAGAAGAGTACTTAGGTATGTCTGGGTGGCTCAGTCAGTTAAGCATCTGCCTCCAGCTACGGTCATGATCCCAGGGTCCTGGAATCGAGCCCTACATTAGGCTCCCTACTCCGTGAGGAGTCTGCTTCTCCCGTCCCCTCTGCACCCTGCTTATGCTCTTTCTCTCTCAAATAAAGAAAGAATCTTAAAAAAAAAATAAAAGAGAGAAAAACTTTTAGTTTACCTGCATACTTCATTAGATATGAACATAACTGTAAAATGAGTTAAATACTTTTTAAAAATTAAGAAAAAATAGAAAATATTTCAAATATCTAAATAGAAGGATTTTCAAAGTTTCAATTTGAAGAGCTCACACATTAAAAACACTTAAAATCCTTACATGTTAAAACAAGTGAAATCGAAAGATAACAGCTGAAAATAGGAAATACTTGCAGCAAATATAAAAGCTAAATTTAAAAAATTATTTTTAAGAGAACTTATAGATAAATAAGCAAATTTTAAAGGCAAAAATGTCTCAAACAAGATAATACAAACATTAAATAAGAATGCAGGAAAATATCAATCTCACTAGCCATTAGAATTTTTAAATTTTAATTAAACAAACAACTAAAGATCACTTTCTTACTCCATGAAAATTTTAAAAAGAATACACCAAGTTATGGCAAGGATGTGGAGTATCAGTACAATCTTAGATTACTAAAACTTTATCAAAGTCAGGAAAAGTTCAGGGCACCCACCTGGTTGGCTCAGTGGGTTAAAGTCTCTGCCTTTGGCTCAGGTCATGATCCCAGCGTCCTGGGATCAAGCCCCACATCGGGCTCTCTGCTCAGCAGGGAGCCTGCTTCCCCCTCTCTCTCTCTGCCTGCCTCTCTGCCTACTTGTGATCTCTGTCAAATAAATAAATAAAATCTTAAAAAAAAACTCAGGAAAAGTTCATACTTTCTGATCTAGTAAATCCATTTTTTGAACCCATGATATAATTCTAAATATCAAGAAATTGTGAAGCATTATATAAAATAATTGCAAATAACTCAAATTTTGAAAAGGAGAATGGTAAAAAATATTATTTATCTTGTTAATGGTATAGTATAAAACCTTTAAAATGTGATTATATAACTATATTATAACATAAAAAAATGCCTTTAGTATACAAATGCTAAGCAGTAAAAGAATTGTATGCATTTTTTAATATAACAGATGTACTCTATAACTTTATGAAATATATTCATAGGAAAAATTAAATAAGAAATAATCAAAAGAGTACTATTGAAGAACAACAAAAAAGGATGAAAGATTACTATGCTAAAAAAATAAAGGATTTGAAATTTTAATGACTAATTTTTTTGAGTGTAGGTATTTCCTAAGGAGTGTGATATAGAATAGTATAGTATATTACAGTACAGTATAGTATAGTAGCTAGTGTAAGCATATTTCTATAGATTTTGGTTTTCAGATACTGTGACTTAGAATCTTAAAGATTCCTTATAATAAGGGAAATAATTAAACACATTAAAATGCAGAAAATATAAATAATGTAACTTTTTGTACAGCACATGTGTTGAACATTAGTTCTAGCATAGTGGGCTATACTAAAAGATTATCTGGTTAATGAACCAAAGCACTCGGTGTATGAATGACCTAAATTCTGTCATTGGAAGAAAAGACAAAAATCACAAAATGAAAGATGAATTTTCATCTTAACAATAAAAACCAACTCATTAAGCTATTATGTTGCACTGAAGGGATATTAATAAGGATATATATAAAGTCTGTTTCATAAATTATCTATAAATAATATGAGAATCATATTATCACAGTTTCATATAAAACAAATACTGGCTAATGCCTCCAAGAACATCCATATTAGAATTAGCACAAGAATTAATATTCTTCCCATTAAATCACAGAGCCTCATTTAATAAAATCAAATTTTATAAAATCAAATAAGAGTACAATTAAATATTATAATTCATATAAACTCAGGCAAGCTTTTCAATCTCTCAGAACCATATTTTGTTATCAATTTCTCATATTGATAGCATGTAGATTATTGCAAGTTTGGGCTATCAAAACAACATTCTAATAAACAAATAAACATCATGGCACATATATATGTTACAATTAGTCTCTACCATATTGTATCTAAAGGTGAAAGTGATGTGAGAGCAAACTAGACTCAGTGGGACTCTTATGAAAAAATGATATCCCTTTGTAATCTATTTTCCATTGATTATTAGTAAAAGTTAAGGATATATATTTTTAAATATGCATTTGAGTTTTCAAATTTTTTAGTTATCTGTTCACATCTGTCTATTTTTCCAATGAATTGTTTTTTTTTACTGATTTATAATAATACCTTATAGAAAGAAGTCAAGCACTTTGACCACTGCACCCGTTTTATACATGGTAAGTATTTTCTCTGAGTATGTTGCTTATCTTTTCATACCATGTTTATATTATCTTGTTTAAATACTGATAAATAATATCTGTCAAAATTTCCATGTAGGTGGTATTGATAACTATGTTGTACCCATCCCCATTTGAGACAAAAATACTATACAGGTTAAGAGCATATAATCTAGAACCAAATTCTCGGGATTTACATCCTGAGTCACCTTCATCCAACTAGCTCTGTGACATTAAATGAGTCACTAAACTTTCTTGCATATGGTTTTCTCAGCTACAGGTTGAGTAAATATATGTACACAGAATAGGGCCTGGTACATAATAAGTGCTATATAAATGTTTACTAATAATTTTTCACTCCAAATACATTTGTTATGCTAGGTAGATGCCTCTGAACAAGCTCCAACAATGTAATTTTTATGTTAAGATTTTATTCAAATTGTTTGCATTCACTTGATAACTATAAGTAAATGCCTACTATGTACCTTTCTGTCTACTAGTACCAAACTAGACACTAAAAATAATAATAATAATAATAATAATAATAATAACTGGTATAAATCATTCCTTTTTTTCATGGAGCTTATTGTCTCATATGGAAGAGGTTGAATTGTAACATGACAGTTAATAAGAGAGATAAACATTTTTTGATAGATTTTACCAATTCAGATTTGGGAGGTTACTTCTCTAAGGAAGTGATGCTTGAAGCCTAAATTATGAGCAGAAATTATGCTGGGAAAAAGGAAAAGAAGACCATTTATACAAATTTAGTCAGGTAAATTAATAAAGTTATATTCTTAATTTACTTTAAATTAGTCTTGCAAATAAGTAGTATTTTATAAACAAGAACTGTAAATATTGCTTTGCATTTCAAAGATTAAATAATTAGGAATTTAAATTACAATTATGTTTATGAATTATATAATGCAAACATTTGTAAAGGATTGATTGATTTTAGAAACTTTGATCTTGAGTTTAATTTTTCTTAGTCCTCCCTTTGGTAGATATATCTACTATATACTTTTGAAAATTTTTGATGCTTTTCTAGAATATAAAAGCAGTTTGTACAAAGTTTCGATATACAAAGTTCGATATACATGTGGATGGCAATCTAATTTATATAAAGGACTTATTTGTGGACTGTGTATTTGACAAATTATATCAGGCTAGAATTCTGATATCTGGAGATCTTTTGTAAAGGAAAATGTGACATAAAGTTTCTATAATTAATCATAAAGCTTCAGTTTCTTTCACTGACACCCAAAATAGAAACACTTGACCAAAAAACTATAAAATTTACTTCATCCATCTTTCCATAATTATTTACACTGAAACCATCATAAAATTAAGTATTAGAAGTGCAGTGTTTAAAAAACTATGTTGCCTGCATTGGGTTTGCTTTTTATTTTTTTCCTCAAGTTTTTCCTAAATTCTTCTTCTCAAACTTTCTAAATAAAGCTCACATAAAATCTTTTCAATTAAAATAACCATATAAATGTTTTGTAACAATTCAAATAATGACATTTTTTCCTTCACAGAACTAAGGGCTGAAATCTATGTAATAGAATATTACATAAAACAAATTCACTTATATGAAGTAAACAATTTTCTTCTCCTACTATTTGCACCAAAAATAAAAAAGCGAAATTGATGAGTAGAAAAACCTAGCCTTATTCCCTGTCCTCAGCATGCTATGAATGAGAGACAACTAAAATTAAACTTTAACTAATGTTCTTTTGATTTATTTTTATCTGTTTTTATATTACTCGGATTTGGAAAAAACCACAATAATCAGATGTATTTGGCTAAGAGAGTAGATCCACATGTGTTTCTTTCACTTTTATGGAAGCTTTACTATTTCATAATTATTATTATTTTTTAATTTTAGAATTAGATTTTTAGTCACTAGAAAGTAAAGGAAGAATAACAACACCCATAGGTACAGGAAAAATCTCAGGACCTAAATTAAGCTCCACTAATTGGATAAACTATTTAAAATCAACTTCAAAAATCCTAGAAAACATATCTCTTTAAAATGGCTAATAAAATTAGAGACAAAAGAAAGAAATTAGAGGAAATTAAAGGTGCTGGAGTTGCATTCATCAACATGGAGTGATTATACCCACAAGCTGTTGGAAAATTCAGTGAAAATCACATTGTATATTTTGTCTTTCTTACTACTGAGAGAAAATCTGCAATATATACAAATACCAACCAATAAAGAAACAAGATGGGAGGGGTGGGGAATGAAGGAACCAATGTATTGAAAACCGTTATCTGCATGCACCATAATGTGGTAAAAATTATATGAAGAAAACTGACATTTATTTTCCAATTGCTTGATTTTGACATTTCAACAACTGAAATTAAAAGGAATTTTTTATAATTATAGTTTTCACTCAACAAATAGTGTTAAGTAAAATATTACAAATGGATGCCTTTGGAAACTTCTTCAATTCCAGGAAAGGCTGTGCTTTTTGGCTCACATAAATTATAACCTTTAGCAAAAGACAGTAACTACTGCATTACCAAAGGGCATTCATCCAGAAAATCTAGATTCCAGAGAACACCATCTTAGGAAAATCATTTAATGACTCAGAGTCCAGCAATATATCTTTTAAAATGGTAACATGTACTGAAGAGTATTAATCTGTTATTTTTGTAACAAGAATGCATGATTTTTTGATCCTCTTCTACATGAAAAGGGACATAAATAAGTTGACAAATGATACTCAAATACCAAAAACTCCTAACTTCATAATAGGTCACATTTGTGAACAGAAGATAGCATTGGTTTTGATGACCAGGTTTCCTACTGAAAATGAATTATCTTATTCTCTACCGTTAAGTCTAAGTTCACCCATTTTTATTTTTTGAGGCAAATATCACAGTAAATAATTAAAAAAAAAATAGCACCAAACATCAAAAAGTAAAACCTTCTATCACTCTGAGATACATTGTATAATTTACAGAATTAAGAAAGGAGTTAACAACCCAATTTACCCCCAAATAATTGTATATACATGTCAGCCAAACATCTTAAAAGGATAAGCTATTTTTAGTACCTCATGCAATTTAAAATTAATTTTCCTATTTTGCAGTGATATTTAATGTACATGCTAGAAAGTTCTGCTATTTTTTTTTTCCAGGAGATAAAACAAAACAAAACATTTTGTTTGAAGTGCTAACACAGGTGTAGGTTGGATAATCAACATGTAAGTCGAATGTGAATCTAAACTTTAAAAAAAGCAGTTTGTTGTTCATTGTCCCTTTATAACATAATAAGGCATGAGATCCCATTTTATTCCACTAATGTTAAAGGGCCACCATACAGAAAATCACTGAGAGTTTCACATTTCAGCTTTTTCAGAAATAAAGTAGTAGATCCTCACTTCATTGTGAATGAGTAGAAAGGGATGATATTGGGGAACATCATCGAATATAGCAAGCAATTTCATTTTTAACAGCTAAGAAAACATTCCTTAAAATATTTATACTTTAAAGAGAAAATCTTGTTCTGCTGATACCACCTCTAAAGAAGAAATAGCACTAGAAGAAAAATACACCAAGCTTAAGACTCTATTACAGTAGTATTTAAAATGCTGCCTCATTTTCTCACAAGCTGGAGAAATTACTTTGCTCAAAATTAGTTATTCTTTATTTTCAAGTATTTTTCTGAAATGCATTTTTAAAGATTTCTTGTTAACCCAATCACTCCAACCACAGCTCCCTTTCTAAGTCACAAATCTAGCTTTCTTGAAAATAAAGTAAAACATGACTATGTATAAATATCACCCAAAAAGCTTTCTGCCTTTTATTTTTCAAATACAGAATAGTTATATTTGAAGTATTCTGGTTCTAGTTCTACAGGAGTTGGCTACTTAATTTAACATTTTTTATGAAAGAAACTTTTAGTTCTGGAAAAGGTGAATGCTTGTATGTATTTTGCAGCCTAGGGTCTTCATTTCTTCCTCCAACTTAAGCGTCTTCCCTGCTGTGTTAGTAAAATGGGAGCTAGATATCCCAAGAATGAGAGGCTATATAAAAATACTACAAATAGACAGCAGACATAAATATCTACCAAATGTTTGATCCAAACTTAACATTTGGAAATAGATTTATTTTTAAATATTCTATTAGAGCAATTTCTTAAATGTGAACTACAATGCTTTTAGTGTTTTTTTTCCTTGTAAGTACTGTCAGTGCTAATAAATCCTGTTAATTTTTTTACTGCTTTTTATGTTGAAATAAAATGTAAAAAGTAAAATGAAACAAAAAAGATGACAAGAAACATTTTCTTCTTAATTTTAACATTCACCAACATTGTAACTGTGAGCTGATTACATGTTCTATTTCCTCCAACATAAATTGAATGATAGGACAGACCACAAAATCTTTTAAGATTAAATAACCATACACAAATGCAGATACACAAATATACACTCACTCATATTTAGTAGATCGCCTTGTTTATGATAATCCTCAAAGGCAAATCTCATCAATAATTGGTTGTAGTAGATAATAATAGTATTTGTAGTACCACGAACTAAGATGGGATAACCATGAGTAACTATTGATAATATTTAGTGAGCATTTACTACATGTCAGACATTTTTATGTTTGACTAGTGTAATTTTATTTAACCATCAAAACATTACAATGAAGTAAATATTATTCTCATTCTCATTTTATGGATGAAGAAAAATGGAGCATAGAGAACTAGACAGACAAATGAATGCAACACAGGACAGCACTAGAGGATATATGTCTGAGAGAGTTAGAAAAAACAAAAGGAGAGAAAAAAGATATATTCTAAATGCCTAAGAGATTGTATAAAAATGGTCTAGATTCAGCTGCAATTTGTTAATTAAAAGTAAAATATAAGACAATTGATGAAAATAATACAGCTATAAGTATCTCCCTAAGACTTTTAAAATACAGTGATTTCTTGAACTCCTGGATTCATAATTAAATTATAAAAATTTGGCAGGGGTAATGTCATCAAAATGGCAACACAGGTGTTCTGACTTATTCCCCCTCACAATAACAACTAACATCTACTCAAGAATGCCATTGAGCGAATCCTAGAATACAGGGATAAGGCTGAAGCACACCACTCTATCACAGAGACTAACACAAACTGCATTAGAAGGGTAAGAAAATTGGCTACACAGTGTTCCTCCCCCAGAACAGTAGAGCACCATATAGAGAGGTCTTCCCTGAGCCTCTGGCTCCTCCAATAGGAAAATGCAATCACGGGGTAGAGCCAGTCTCCCCCAAGATTATGTCTCACTTGGTGGAGCCCCCTATTCTGATCTTGCACCATGGGGACTGCAGGGAAACCTGTGGGGCCCAGTCACTGAGATTTTTATATCAATGAGCAGAGGGGTGAGAGCTTGGAACAACCAGCACATGGATCTTGGCAGACTGAATTCATACTGCAATGCCAAAATTGTAACCTCAGTCAAGAGCTTTGCTTATCTGCAGACTCAAGTTGGGTGCACATTCTAACAGGCAACACAGCAGGATGCAGGTCTGCCTGATTTAGACCCTCAAATGAGGTTTTATTTTTGGCCATCAAGCCCAGTTTGTCCACACCAGGAATGTGCTGAATCACAGCTCCACCTGCTGTGAAAAGTCCCTCCCACTCCTGTCTGACTATAAGGGCTGGTGACAACTTCTGAAAACTGTGAGGCCCAGCTACACTTGAGCCAAAAGGCATGTGGGCAGAGATGATTACTTCCATAACAAAGCCAGTACTGGGTTTGGAGACTTCTTGTGCTATGACTAATTCATAGACAAGGCTGAGGGTAGCTCCCAGTCTTTCCTAATTAGAGAGCCTACTTGGTAAGTTGAGAGTAGCCTGGAGTGCCCTGTTCCCTTCCCATGGAGTCAACAGAGTTGAGACACAGCCCACCTGCTGTGAAGAGTATCTTCTGGCCCCATCTAACCAGAAGGGCTGGCAAAACCATCTTAAGCTGTGTAACCCAATGTTGCTTGAGCTGAAAGAATGGAAGACAGAGTTGATACTTTGCAGAGCAAAACTAGTAGTACTGTTTGGCAAGGGAACTGGGGGTGTGGGTCAGCTTGAGTTTAACAAAGAACTTTACTAATTTTAAAGTTATTTCCCCCACTGTGCCCAGGTGGAGAATCTAAGCCACAGCCCTACTCATTGCTGAATACAGCCTTTAGCCAGTCCAAGCAAGCAACCTAATGAGAGCTATGAAGTTGTGTAGTCAATCCAAAAGCCCTACATACAGTGGTACCTGAACAGAGAGCACAGCCCATGGCTTCCCTGATCTATATAGCAAAATCGGTGGTTTCACCTGACTGGAGAGTTCAGTGTACAGTCAGATCTGTTTTGAGCATCCAAACAATGAGCCGTATAAGCCCTGGGTCTCATCCTGTTTCCCTGCTAGGAAAAAGAAGCTAATTCTTTTTTTTTTTTTAATTCTTTTTTTTTTTTAATAAAAGATTTTATTTATTTACTTATTTGTCACAGAGAGAGAGAGAGAGAGAGCACACAAGCAGGCAGAGTGGCAGGCAGAGCCAGAGAGAAAAGCAGGCTCCCAGCTGACCAAAGAGCTTGGGATCATGACCTGAGCTGAAGGCAGTGGCTTAACCAACTAAGCCACCCAGGCAATCCCAGGAAGCTAATTCTTAATTCCAACTACTATTGTATATAGTACCACCCCAATGATCTTGTAAGCCTATCAGAAAATGTAGGTAACTACAAAGCCTGTTCTACAACTTCACTTGGGTAAGGCACAAACCCAGCAGTCCTATCCAACTGTCCTCAGCCAGTGCCACACACTCTATCTTCATTTTCTGAGCTTGAACAGTTATCTCATCCAAAAATATATCATAGTAGTAGTTGTCTCCACTGTGTAAAGACATTACCAGCAGATACATCTGGAAACCCAAACTGGGCTGTTTGGTGAAACATTATTTCAGCCAAAGGAAACCTGTAAAGACTGAAAGAGGAACCCCATTATTCAAATGTGCAGATATAAATCTAAGGAATCAAGGATCACAAAGAATCGTAAATATGACAACACCAAGGAAAACTAATAACGCTGTAATAACTGACCCTAAACAAAAATGGAGTTCTATAAACCATCAGACAAAATTCAGAATAATCTTCTTAAGGAAGTTTAATGAGTTATAAGAAAACACAAAGAGACAACAAGAAAAATTAGGAAAAAATGTATGGGTGGAATGACAGGTTTGACAAGGAAAGAGCAATCACACACACACATAGACACACAAAATCCTAGATCTGAAAATACAACAACTGAACTGAAAAAATCAATAGAGAATTTCAAAAGTAGACTCAACTATACAGGGAAAAAGAGTCAGTAATTTGAGGGAAAGAACACTAGAAATTACTCAGTCAGAGGAGCAAAAATAAATAAATAATAAAGGAAAAGAGTGAAGACAATGTAAGGAAATTATGGGACATAATGAAAATAAAATAGTTGCAAAAGAGGAATTTCAGAAATTCCAAAAGAGGAATTCCAGAAGGAAAAGAGAAAGTGTCAGAATGTATACTTAAAGCAGTAAGGGCAGAAAATTTCCCAAATCTGGGAAAAGAGATAGACATCTGGATCCATGAAGCCCAAGGAATTCCAAATAGGTTAAATTCAAACTGGGTTTTGCTGAGAGACACTGTAACTAAATTGTTGAAAGTCAAAGCCCAACACAAAAAAAATAAATAAATAAAATAAAATTAAGAGCAGCAAAAGAAAAGTTACATATAAAGGAACACACAGAGAAATATTGGCAGATTTCTTAACAGAAACTTTGCAGTCCAGAAGAGAATAGAATGACATATTCAAAATATTGAAAGAAAATAACTATCAGTGAAGAATTCTATACCTAAAGAAGTTGTCCCTCAGTAAAGGAAGGATAAAAATTTTCTCAGATAAATAAGAGCTGAGGAAATTCATTATTACTGGACGTATCTTAGGAGAAATGCTAAAGGGAGTTCTTTGCATGGAAGTAAAAGAATACAAATTGTAACATAAAAACAAAAAGGTAGCATAAATCTCATTGGTAATGGCAAATATATAGTCTTAGATTACACAAAATAGTAATAGTGGCATATAATTTACAACTCTAATTTAAAAGTTAAAACAACAACAATATAGCAAAAATGACCATAACTACGATTATCTGTTGTTATTTTCACACAAATAAGAAAACAAACAAAAACCCATATAAATTGTAACAGCATTAACCTAAAATGTGAAGATGAGAAGAAATAAAAGCATAAAGTATACAAATTCTATTGAAATTAAGTTGCGGTCAGGGTAAAACAGAATATTTTAAAATAGGGTATTCTGAATTTAAAATATTTTATGTAAACCTCGTGGTAAATATAAGGGAAAATTGTGTCATTATACAAAAGAACACAATGAAAGAAGTTAAAGCATACTGATACCAAAACACATCAGAATGCATACACACACAAAGCAGGAAAAGAAAAAAAGAACAATGGATCTACAAAACAAGCAGGTCATAATTAACACAATGGCAATTTTAAGTACTCACTTGTCAATAATTATTTTAAATGTAACCAGGTTAAATTTTCTAATAAAAAGGCATAAAATGGCTGAATGGATAAAAACAAAAATTACAACAAAAAACAAGAGCTAAGAACACACAGACTGAAAGTGAACAAATTAAAAAAAGACATTTTCAGCAAATGGTATCCAGAAAAAGCAGAGGTAGATATACAATATCAGACAAAATAGATTTCAAAGTAAAAATGGTAAAAAGAGACAAAGAAGGTCATTATATAATGATGAAGGGGTTAATAAACTAAGAAGACATAACATTTATAAATTCTTATTTGCCCAACATCAGAATATCTAAGTACAGAGAAATAAAAACTAACAGAAATAAAAGGAAAAATAAACAGTAAAACAATAGTAATTGGGAAGTTTAATAGCCCATTTTCCACAAAGGTTATATCATGCAGACAGAGAATCAATAAGGAGACAGCAAATGTGAACAACATTATATGCTAAATGGACCCAACAGACATATACAGAACATTCTACCCAACAACAGCAGAATACACATCCTTCTCAAATGCACATGGAGCATTTTCTGGGATAGATCACATGTTAGGCCACAAAACAAGTCTTAACAAATTCAAAAAGACTAAAATCATACTAAGTATCTTCTTTGACCACAATGGCATAAAACTAGAAGTCACTAGCAAGAAGAAAACTGGGAAATTCACGAATGCATAGAAATTAAATAACACTTTCTTGAATAACCGATGGATCAAGAAAGAGATTAAAGAAGAAATAAAAGTTTCTTGAGATGAGCAAAAATGTAAACACAACATACCAGTACTTGTGCATGAAGCAAAAGCAGTAATTAGAGGGAAGTTCATAACAATAAACACCTACATTAAGAAGCAAGAAAGATCCTATATAAACAACCTAAGTCTATGCCTTTATGGACTAGAGAAAGAAGGACAAACTAAGCGCAAAGTTAGCAGAAAAAAAATTGAGCATAAATAAATAAAATTGAGAACAGAAAAACAATGGAAAAGATAAACCTAAGTAAAAGTTGGGCTTTTTTTTCTTTTTTTTTAAAATACAAGCAACATTGGCAAACCCTTAACTAAACTAGCAAAGGAAAAAAGAAAAAGACACTTATCAACAAAATTATAAATGAAAATGGAGACCTTACAAATGATGCCACAAAAATTGAAGGATAAGAGACTATTGTGAAGAATATAAGCAAGCTAGAAGAAACAGAAAAACAAAATCTTAGAAACAGACAACCAAGCAAGACTGTATCAGGAAGAAACAGAAAATCTGAATAGACCAAGTAAGGAAGGAGGCTGAATCAGTAATCAAAAAATCTCCCAGTGAAGAAAAGCTCAAGACCAGATGGTTCACTAGAGAATTTTACTAAATGACTAAAACAATTTACACTAATTCTTCTCAAACTCTTCCAAAAAATCAAACAGGAGCAAATATCCCAAATTTTACAAGGCCAGCATTATCCTGATATCAAAACCAGAAAAGAACACTATAGAAAATAAAACTATGGGCCAATATCATTGATGAGTATAGATGCCAAAATTCTCAATAAAAACTAGCAAACTAAATTCAGCAGCACATTAAAAGAATAATCAACCATGGTCAAGTGGGATTTATCCCTGGAGTTCAAGGAAAGTTCAGCTTACACAGATTGATCATTCTGTTACATCACATTAATAGAATGAAAGAAAATAATAATATGATCTTATCAATAGATGCAGAAAAATCATTCAACAAAATTCAAAATCCATTCATGATAACAAATCTTAACAAATGAGCTATAGAAAAAACATATATCAATGTAATAAAAACCTTCTATGATAAGCTCACAGCTATCATCATATTCAGTGGTGAAATGATGAGAGCATTTCTTCTAAGATCAGGAACAAGACCATGGTGCCTACACTCCCCACTCTAATTCAACATAGAAGTGGAAGTCCTAACTAGAGCAATCAGGCAAGAAGAATAAATAAAAGGTATCAGAATTAGAAAAAAAAAAAAAAAGTAAAGCTGTTTCTATTTGTAGGCAAAATTTTATATATATAGAAAATCCTAAAGATTCAGCCTAAAATCTTAGGCCTAATTAATGAATTCAGTGCAATTGCAAGATATTTAATTAAAATACAAAACTCCATAGTGTTTCTATATACACTAATGACAAAATTTCTAAAAAAGAAATAAATTGATCTTATTTACAATAGGATCAAAACAATAAAGTAATTAGACATAAATTTAACTAAGTAGGTGAAAGAACTCTATGCTAAAACTATAAAATATCATAGAAAGAAATTGAAGAAGACATAGATAAATGGAAAATTATCCCACGTTCATGGATTGGAAAAGTAATATTGTTAAAATACCAATATTACTGAAAGTCTCTATAGATTCAATGCAATCCCTTTCAAGATTCCAATGACATTTTTTTCACAAAAGTAGAAAAAACACTCCTAAAATTTATTTGGAACCACAGAAGACTCCAAATAGTCAAAGAAATCCTGAGAAAGGAAAACAGAACATGAAGTATTACACTTCCTAATTTTAAGCTACACTGTAAAACTATGGCTCTCAAAACAGTAAATAGTATTGGCATAAGAACAGACAAGCTTATCAATGCAATAGAATCAAGGGCTCAGAAAGAAACCCAAGCATATATGCTAATACTTATCATATATAAAACATGAGTATACAACTAATATTTGACAAGGGAATCAAGAATATTCGATGGAGAAAATATAGTTTTTTCAATAAATGGTGATGGGATAATTGGATATTCACATGTAAAATAATGAAACTAGACCCATATCTTATGACACTCAAAACTAACTAATAATGGATAAAAGACTTAAATGTAAGATCTGAAACCATAAAACCTGTTGAAGGCAACATAGCAACAAAGTTCCCTGACATGTGTCCTAGTAATGATACTGTAGATATGACATCTTATGACATCATAAGCTACAAAATAAGAAAAAAAGTAGTGGAAAACATGAACTAAAAAGTTCTGTACAACAAAGAAACCATTATCAAAGTGAAAAGACAACTAATGGAATGGAGAAAAATATTTGCAAAGTATATTTCTGGAAAGGGGTTAATTATCAAAACATATAAAGAACTCATACAACTCAATAGTGAAAATAAATAAATAAAGCTAAAAACAAAAACCTCAAAAACTGGGCAAAGGTTTTGAATAGACATTTCTTCAAAAAAGAGATACAAAAGGCCAATATGTTGAAAAGATGCTCAACATTACTAGTCATTAGAGAAATGCAAATTAAAACCACAATGAGACAGCATCTTATGCCTGTCAGAATGACCATTATCAAAAAGACAAGATAAAAATGCAGGTATAGATGTGGAGAGCAGGGAACCCTTTGCATTGTTGGTGGGATTGTAAACTGGCATAGCTACAGTGGAAAACAGTATGTAGAATCCTCAGAAAACTGAAAACAGAACTACTATATGATCCAACAGTTTCACTTCTAGCACATAACCAAAGGTAACAAAAACACTGAATTGAAAAGATATCTGCACCCCCAACGTTCACAGTAGCATCATTTAGATAGCAAAGCCATGGAAACTACTAAGTGTCCACTGATGGATGAATGGATAAAGAAGTTGTGGCATACATGCATGTACATGCACACACACATGCATCCACACACACACGTGTGCACACACACACACACACCACAATGAAATATTATTCAGTCACCAAAAAAGAGTAAATCGCACTATTTGCAACAACATGAATGGGTCTTAAGAGGCATTATGCTAAGTGAAATAAGTCAGAGAAAAACAAATACTTTATGGTCTCGTATGTAGAATCTATAGAGAAAAAACAATCAATCAGAAAAAGAGATTATATTTGTGATTACCAGAGGCAGGAGGGTGGGGAACATAGAAACTGGAGGAAGGTGATCAAAAGGTAAAAACTTCCAGTATAAAATAGGTAAGTACTATGGATGGATGACTATAACTAGCACTGCTGTATGATATATAGGAAAATTATTGAGAATGAATCTTTAGAGTTCTCAACACAAGGGAAAAATTGGTTTTCCTCTATTCTTTCCTCCTCCTTCTTCTTCTTCTTCTTCTTTTTTTTTTTTAATTTGGTCTGTATGAGAAGATGAATGTTAGCTCAATCTATTTTGGTAATCATTTCACAATATAAGTAAATCAAATCATCATGCTATATGTCTTAAATGTATACAGTAATCTCAATAAAACTGGAAAAAACATTGGCTGCTGGCTAATCTAAAACGTTTCAACCCTTTTATCACAACAAAAACACTAACTGCCCATATCTCTTAAACATCTTGCCAAAGCCAAAACCATCATGCTTTCCAGCATATTACCAGCAAGCCTGTTTCTCATAGTAGTTCAAAATTCCTCATTCTAATTCCAGTTTTATACAGTTCTTGACTTAAAAAGATCTAAAAAATAAAATTATGTATTTTGTCATTTGTAAAATGTCTGCTGTACTTTTAAATGTTTAATAACAAAAAAGCATGATGATACATATATGTAATATAAAATGTTAACTCTCAACTGCTTCCATTGAGTATGCTTAAGTTTATCATATATCCTTCCAGATCCTTATTGTTAGTGTTCTTTTAAAAATAAAACCAAAAAATTAAATGTTATATATTTTATTCTTTAACATTCTTTTTTTCCACTTACAATTACATATGAGAGATATTAGTACCAATAGGGTCTACTTTATTCCTTTTTAGTATGGCTACAACCCCAAATGTAGCTGAATAATAATTATTTATATCCTTTTATACAGATATTTCATTTCCACTTTTATTGCTACTATACAGAGTATAATTATCTTTGTATATATACCCTTGTCCATATGTGAAATAACTTTGTAAGACGGATTCCTAAGATGGGAAATGCTGGATCAGCACATTTTCAATTTTCGGAGAGTCTGCCCAATTGCCCTCAGAAAGTTTTCATGAATCCCCACAATAAAGTAATAATCCTATCAACAGTGAAAAAAAATGTGCTGAAAAATGAGTCTTTATATTTTTTGCCAAACTGATGGTGAAAACCAGTATCTCACTGTATTTGCATTTATAGGATATATGTGTTTTTTTCTATGTGAATTTTCAACTCCAGTAGCATTCAGAAATTTTTGTATTTGTATATTTTATGCAATTAATATTCTTCAAATCCTATTCATATCATTTTGTGTAATTTTCAACTGAACTCTTTATCAATGTAACCCAAAACCCAGCAATAATTGCTAGATCTGTGGTCAAAAGAGGGTAGGGTAAATCCACATCGCTTTTATTTCTTTGTCCTCCCACCATTTGACCTCAGTTGTAGAAGTCCTTAGCCAACCCAGGTAACTAATGTCCCAGCTTTCTGACTGAATAACTGACTAGAAAACCGTAGGGACCAGGAAGATGAAAGGGAAGGAAGTGCTGAATGTCAGGTGAACTTGTGAACTCCTGGTCTCAAGTCCAGGCATGGATTTAATCTTAATTAGCATAACTGAATGGAACAAAAGGCCCCCTCTCAGATCTGAGACTAACTACACACAAACATGGAGACCTCTAAATAGGGGAACAAAGGTTTAAAAAAAAAATTTTTTTTTAAAGATTTTATTTATCTATTTGACAGAGATCACAAGTAGGCAGAGAGGCAGGCAGAGAGAGAGAGAGAAGGGGAAGCAGGCTCCCCGCTGAGCAGAAAGCCCAATGCGGGGCTTGATCCCAGGACCCTGGGATCATAACCGGAGCTGAAGGCAGAAGCTTCAACCCACTGAGCCACCCAGGCACCCCCAAAGGTTTAAAAATTTAACAGACATTGGAACCACAGCCATTAGGTGAGAAGAAACTTGTGGTCTAAACCAGAGGAGGTCAACCGCTTAGTCACACAAAAATAGAAACATCCTCCATAGGAGTTAAAAACAAAAACAGGGGCACTTGGGTGACTCAGTTGGTTAAGGGACTGCTTTTGGCTTGGGTCAAGATCCCGGAGTCCTGGGATCCAGTCCCACATCAGGGTCCCAGCTCCATGGGGAGTCTGCTTCTCCCTCTGACCTCCCTTCTTATGCTCTCTCACTTCTTACTCTCTCTCTCTCTCTCTCAAATGAATAAATAAAATCTTAAAAAAAAAAAAAAAGGAACCAAAAACAAAATCCTCTTGGCGGCTGAGCAGCAGCAGAGTGTGGGCCTGTGGTCTGGCCTGGCCTAAGGGCTCTGGTGTTGGGGTGTCTGGAGCCTGTGGAGGGAGCAGAGAGAGAGCCGAGGATCACTGTTAAGGCCAGTTGCTGGATTGTCAGCCGAGGCCTCAGGGGCGGTGGGGGCTGAAGCCCAGTCCCTAGAGGCCCCAAGCCCTTGGGTCTGGAGCCTGACTCCGGTGCCTAGGGTCTCGGGCCACTGACCCTAAACAGCAAGTATGTGAAGCTGAACATGGGCGGCTGGCTGTGCTACCCTGCACTGGCCACCCTCAAGGGACAGGGCACCTTGCTCAAGGCCAGGTTCAGCAGCAGCTCCTAGGTGCTCACAGATGCAGGAAGTTGGGTACTGATTGACCCCAGTGGCCGCCACTTTGGTGCAGTCCTCAACTGCCTGCATAACAGTATGTGCCACTGCCTGAGGAGGGTACCAGGGAGCAGGGGGAGCTACTAGGTGAAGCACACGGCTACCTGGTTACTGGCCCTGATTGGGAACTGCCCACTGTGGCAATGAAATCCTAGAAGCGGAGCCACTCCCAATAAAATAGTTTGTGGGTTCCAGACCCCCAACTACTGGGCTTCTCTTCTGTGGATCTCTTAGGATTCTGAGAAGAACAGCTTAGAACCAATAGCTATGATCTGTGGCTTAAGTGTCATCTCTACCACAGCTGACTGTGTGACCTTGATTGAGTCAGTTCCTACCTCTGGCTTTCTATCTTCATGTTCCAAAAGCTAGAGAAACAAGAAAAATATGTACAGTGTAGTGAGTTTTCTAAAAAGCCTTTTATTCTGTTATTTTTTTACAATGCTAAAAATTTCTTTTATGATACAATACTTCTTTTTAAAGATTTATTTATTTTAGAGGGGGTCAGAGGGAGAGGGAGAGAGGGAATCTCAAGCAGAGGCCCCACTGAGCATGAATCCCTACCTGGGGCTGATCTGAGGACTCTGAGATCATGACCTGAGCTAAACCAAGAGTCAGAGGCTTAACTGACTCAGCCACCCAGGCTCTCCTATGGTACAATATTAATAGGAGAGTATAAGGGTTTCTTTTTCTGATGCCTTTTATATATTAAAAATGACAATTATGAACAACTTTCTGTTGTCTTGATGAATACTTATTGGTTCTTGAAATCTAAAAGTACAGAATTCCTTTGAGCAATAACCATGTTTTCAAACTGTATCCCACAGGAAAAAATACATTTTATACTCATATATAACTTAAGTAAGAGTTTTGTAAAATGCTACTTTTAGTGAAACACAGGCTAATATATTGTTTTCTTTCTTTTTAACACTCTTTGGGACCCACTGAAATTATTTCATGACCCATTAATGGGTAATCACTTGCAGTCTGGAAAGCACTGAACTAGATGATATTGAAAGTGAGTTCTTGCTCTATCGTTCTACACTGTCCATTGTTATCTCACATCCTGTGTGTCAGGAGTGATTCTGCTGTCTGCTTGTGTGTATATCTTGTACCCCCATTTGACATCCAGGAGGGAAGCTGGGGCTACATCCATCCAAGGTCAAGGAGGCAGCCAGCTGCAGAGCTCAGATTCAACCCCAAGTTATCTGAGTGCCAGGTGCAGTGCTTTTTCTTCCATGCTCCAGCTGCCTCCTTTCCAGGTTTCCCTGAGACCATTCCCACCCTCACCCCACTCAGCTAGAGTTTGCTTGTTTGAAGGTTTTTGGTTTTGTTTTTAAGATTTAGGTATAGAGAATTGACTTTATCATACTTCTCAGCATATGGTAACCCTCATTGATCTATACAAATCTTTTTAAAATTTTTTTTTCCTTCATTCCCAGTCCATTGCCCACTTCCCTTTTACCCAAAGGTACTCCTTCAATTCTAATATTTTGATAAATATACCTAGATTATGTTTGTACTCTTGAAAACCTAAGCATTATTTCGCATATGGACGTGTTTTAAATTTCCATAAATGACATTGAGCTTTAATTTTAAAAAATCCCCTTAACATAATATTCAAAATCTGTAGAATACTGTGATAGAAGAATAATGGTCTCCAAAGAGGTCCACTGTAAATATGCTACCTTCTGTGACAAAAGGGGCTTTACAGATGTGGTTAAATTACAGATGTGGAGATAGAAAGACTGGGTGATCTTGGTGGGTCTATAGTAAATACAGGACTCCTCAAAAATGGACAAGGAAGGCAGAAGAGAAGTTCAGAGTGATGAAGTTAGAAGAACTGAATCCATCATGTTTGGCTTTGACAAGGAGGACAAGAGCAGAGCAAAGGAATGCAGATGAGCTCTACAAGGCAGAAATGCAAGTAAATAGATTCTCCTTTAGAGTCTCCAGAAGGGAAAGCAGACCCACTGACATCTTAATTTTAGTTCAGTGTTACCAGTGTCAGACTTATAGACCACAGAACTGTAAGATAATAAATGTGTATGATTTTAAACCAGTCTGTAATAATTTATTACTATAGCAATAAACCCCAAAGTTGTTTCCTTTAAATAACAATAAAATTGATAAAGCTCTAGCAAGACTGTCAAAGAAAAAGAGATAAACTTAAATTACCATATCTAGAACAAAGTGGGAGATTATCACCACAGAAACCACAGGCATTAAAAGGATAGGGAGGAAAAACTAGAACAACTCTATGGCCATAAATTTTACATCTTAAATGAAAGTGACCAGTTCCTTCAAAGATAAACATTACCAAAACACAAAGAATAAGTATTTTACTTGAATAGATTTATAACAATTAAAAACTTAATCCAAAGTTTAAATCCTTCTAAAAACAGTCATTTCTAGGCCTAGATGGTCTCAGCAATAATTTCTATCAAACACTTAGATATAATACTAATTATATACAATTTCCTCCAGAAAATGGAGGCATATAAAATGAACTTCCTAGTTCATTTTATAAGAACAGTATTACTGTGATACCAAAGCCAAAGAGAGAGAGCACAAAAAAACAAAAGAAAAAATTAAGAGCATAATATCCCACATGAAGACTGATGCAAAATCCTTAACAAAACATTCAAATACATAGCATATGTTAGTGTGTGTATATGCGTATAAAATGCACCATAGTCAAAAGAGATTTCTTCCAGAGTGCAAGGTTGGTTCATTATTGAAATATCAATGCAATCCACTGTTTCAGCAGTCTGAAGAAAAATGAAGTGATCATTTAAATTGCTGCAGCAAAAGTATGGAAACTTTTAGTATCCATTCACAATAAAAAAATGTATAAAATAGGAATAATAAGGGACTTTTTCAACCTGATGAAAGGCGTTTGTGAAAAATCCACAAACGTCTTTAGAATAAAATAAAACAAAACAAACATTCTTTTTTTTTTAAGATTTTATTTATTTATTTGACAGAAAGAGAGATCACAAGTAGGCAGAGAGGCAGGCGGGGTTGGGGGGAGGGAAGCAGACTCCCTGCTGAGCAGAGAGCCCTATGTGGGACTCGATCCCAGGACTCTGGGATCATGACCTGAGCCAAAGGCAGAGGCTTGACCCACTGAGCCACCCAGGCTCCCCCAAACAAACATTCTTAACGGTAGAAGAATGTATGCTTCTCTCCTACAATTTGGAACAAAGCAAAGATTCACTCTAACTTCCCCTATTTAAATATGTGCTAGAAATTTTAACACTTATCCTAAGACTTGAAAAACTAATATAAGGAATACATATTGAAATTGAAGAAATAAAACTGTTTCTGTTCACAAATGACATGATTGTCCTCATAGAATATCTCAAGAAATTCACAAGACTTAAAACAAATAATGAATTTAGCAGGGTTAACAGGATACAAGCTAACATACACACACACACATACACACACACAAATTTGAATTATACACGATATTAATGCACAACAGAAAACTAAATTTTAAGAAGTATTGCCACTTGTGATCCCTCAAAAATATTTTGGTATAAACTTAGCAAAACATGGACAGGATTTGATGCTGAAAACAACAATTGATTGATGATGAAAAATGCCAAAGGAGACATAAATAAATTAGTGATATACTATACTCATGGATTAAAAGACTCAATATAGCAAAACTGTCCATTGTTTCCCCTAAATCTTTAGATTTATTGCAATTCCAATCAAAATCTCAAAAAAAATTTGTAGATAATAGGAAACATGATTTTTAAATGTATACAGAAATTCAAAAGAACTAGAATACTAAAACAATTTTGAAAAAAAATTTAGAAAAATCACTCTTCCTAAATTTAAGATTTATTGTAAAGCTATGGTAATTAAGATAATGTGATATTGGTGAAGTGACAAATGCATAGATCAATGAAGCAGAATACATATTTAACTTTTCATAACATGCAAAACAACCCAATGAGAAAAGATAATCATTTCAACAAATAATGTTGAAAAATTGGGCATCCTTGACTTAAACCTCACACTTTATCCAAAATTTAACTTGAAATGGATCATGATCTAAATATGAACTATGTAAACCCATAAACTTTAAGAAAAAATATAGGAGAAAATCTTTATGACCTGGTGTTAGGCAAAGAATCCTTAGACATGACACTAAAAGCACAATTCATACAAGGAAAAAAATCAATGAGATTTCATCAAAATTTAAAATGGTTGCTGTTCAAAAGACACTGTTAAGAGAATAAAAAGACTAACTGCAGAACTGGAGAAAACATTTGCAAATCATTTATATGATAATGGATATTTATCCAGAATATATAAAGAATTCTCAGTACTAAATAATAAAAAAGCAAATAATTAAAAAATTCCTGACAATACCAAATACTGGTGAGAATACAGAACAACTGGACTACTGGTAGGAAGTTTCTTATTTATACTTATCTTGTGCCTCAACATATTACCTTTGGGAATTTACTTTAGATAAATGAAAATTTATATTCACACAAAAATTTATATTCACAGAAGAATTTCTATTCATAATTGCTAAAAAATGGAAATGATCTAAAGTCCTAGCAATCAAAGGATTGGTTTGGCTATAAAGAAACAATAAGCTCCAGTTAGATACAGAAAACTTATTTATATACACAGCAAAAGAAAGATGAGCAAAAGTGTCAGTACCATTGTCTGATAGGATGCCAACATGATGTAACATGAGTGGCAGGGTAACCTGTTGTTAAACAGCCAATTTCATGTTGATAAGCAGTTTTATAGTCTTAGTCTGTGTTGTACCCTAAGGGCAGGAAGACAAAAAGTCTCATGTCTCATTACCTCCAGGAGGTGATAAGAAACTGTCTCTTAACAGCCTCCTGGGAATATAGGGAGATGGGTGGAAAATGACCCTATGGCTATTCTTTACAAGATCCCATGTTCCCATAGTCCAGGAAGATTCCCAGGGAATTCTATCAAGATTTAGATGTGCTGTAGTCTTTCTCTCATGACTTTTACAGTGATATGCCTCAGAAATCTCACTTCTCGGTATTTACCTTGGAGAATAAAGAACGATGTTAACACAAAAATCTGTACATAAATATTTACAGCAGTTCTACTTCATAATCAAATACACTGAAAACATCCAAATGTCCTTCAACACATAGATGAACAAACTGTGATACATGCATTCAACTGCATACTACTCAGCTATAAAAGAAATAATTATTGATATACTCAGTGACTTCACATACTCACTGTGTTATGGATTCTAGATTTGTGTCTTATCAGGTAAAATTTCTTTATTTTTAAAAAAATTTCATCCTTGGGGCACCTGGGTGGCTCAGTTGGTTAAGAGCCCTACTCTTGATTTTGACTCAGGTCTTGATGTCAGGGTCATGAGATTAAGGCCTGCACCATGGTGGGCATGGAGCCTATTTAGGATTCTCTTTTTCTCTCCTACTGAGCTTCCTCACCTCTCTTTCTAAATAAATAAATAAATATATATATATATTTTTTAAATCCTTATGTTTTCACCAAAATAAAATGTTTTTTTCTTTATTTCATGTTATGGACTATAATCTGGTCCTACAAAATTCATATGTTGAAGACTTAACCCCCAATGCAACTGTATTTGGAGATAGGGCCTTTCAGGAAATAAACAATCAAGGTTATGTGGTCATAAGGATGGAGTCCTAATTCAATAGAACTAGTGTTATGATAAGAAGATGAAAAACGAAACAAAACCCAGAAGTGTGCACTCTCTCCACCTCTCCCCCACACACAGAGGAAAAGAACAGATGCCAGGAAAGAAAGTCTCATTAGAAACCAACCCTGTCAGCATTTTGGCTTTGGACTTCTAGGCTCCAGAACTATGAGCAAACAGATTTTTGTAATTTAAACCATTCAGGCTATGGTATTTTGCCACACTATCTCTAGCAGACTAATACAATATGAAATTTACTTTTTTGTTATGAGGTGAATATGAGGTGAACCTAACATTTTTTTCTGCCAAAATGGATAGCCAATTGTCTAAACAAATTGTATTAAATGTTTTCCCAAATGATCCAAAATGCCGCTTACTTAGATTAAATTCTTATTTCATATGGCTCTGATTATTCTCTATTTTTTTCCACAGATCTATTTGTTTATTCCTGTGCCAGACTTATACTGTTTGAAATATAATGGTTTTTAGACTTCGTTTAATACCTGGTACAACAAGCCTTCACTCATGTTCTGTTTTCAAATTTTCTTAAATAATTTAATGTTGCTCTTAGTTCCATGTGTTTAGACAAATGCTATTCAAAGTCCCAGTCCACAAAGAGATACGAAACTTGCACCACAATGTAAATTGAGCATAGCACTTGCACAGCTTACTTTATCTGACAGTTTTCATAGTAAGGCTTTTTCATAAACAAAACAGTGCATTGATTTATATTCTGACACATTCTAATAATGAATTAGGATTAAAAAAAAACAGTTCATATAAGTTGCTGATTGGTGGATCACACTGTATGACATTGTTTTAGACTTTCTTTATCATAGAAAATCTAAAGCCAGGGCACAATATTCCATCTAGGAATTTCCTACCATCTTGCTATAGGGCATAAGTTTCTGTCATTCTTGCATTTTTCTCTCCAGCGTTTTGTTGACCTTCCCAGTCTTCTCAGGCTGAGGTCCAGAGAAGAACTAGGATCTTCTCAAGGGCTTAGGTAGTATGTAATCCCGGGTAAAATCTCTACTTCATATCTTACCTACCCAATGGTTGAAATGTTATCTTCTTCCTGAGAAGTGGAAAAACAACTCTGACAAAAAGTTGTGTATTCTTCCCTGCTTTATTACTTTTTGTATAAACTCTGACTCCTTAGAACTCATAAATCTTTTTTTTTCTTTCAAGAAATTTCACCTCTTATAATAAAGCCTTGGTGTCCAGACTACTGTTTCAGTTTATTGACTTAAAAATGTTTTTTTGTGTGTTTTAAATTCCTTAAGTTATTCTCAGCCCCTTAGGGGTGGAAATGTTAAGTATTAGAGCCTGGTGTGAGCTGTACTTTTTCTTGAAGTGACAAAGGGGGAAAAATAATAGTATGGAGAAACAGAATCTGGCGAAAATTGGAGCACCTGGGTACTGGGTGGCTCAGTCGGTTAAGCATCCAACTCTTGGTTTCAGCTCAGGTCATGATCTCAGGGTCATGGGATGGAGCCCCATGTCAGACTACACCAAAAATTCTGCACTCAGGGAAGATGAGTCACAGGCGGTCAGACCATACTAGACGTGTCTTCAAGAAAAACTAGACCCTCACAGTTAAAGAAGTTACAGATAGGGACGCCTGGGAGGCCCAGTTGGTTAAGCAACTGCCTTTGGCTCAGGTCATGATCCCAGAGTCCTGGAATTGAGTCCTGCTTTAGGCTTCCTGCTCAGCAGTGAGTCTGCTTCTCCCTCTTCCTGCAGTTCCCCTTGTACTTTCACACTCTCTTGCTCTCTCTCTCTGGCAAATAAATAAATAAAGTTACAGATATTCAGATTCTATATGTGCTGTGGAATCTTAAATGTAGTACATATTTTAACACCAGTCCATTTATTCATGGCTATTATAAATTGCATAATGAAAAGAAATTTTAAAAAGGATAGGGAGTATGTTGCTGAGTGAATAGGTCTCACATTTGCTAGGGAAACTGATTTTCTATGAAATTGCTTTTGCATAAAATTAATGAATAGGGAACTAAAGTAGTTCAAGGTGTGACACTGCCTTTCAGACAGTGCTTCATGTATCGGGACTAGCAGGACAGGTATTATGTTTCAGTATGCCACATCTACAATTTCTTTTCTACTTGGATCTCATCTCCTATAATCATTTGTAATATTTCAGCAGTACTACAAACATTTCCTCATCTCAAAGCATGCTCTTTTTTCCTTCTATTAATGAGGTAATAATCTTGTATGTCTCCAATTATTACTTCTAGGAATAAAAGTTTATTTCATTTAAATTATCTTTACATGGATAACTTTTCTATTCCTCAAAAAATGTATATTTACAAAAGCAGGAGTGGGGTAAACTGGTTTCAAATGCCATTTATATTAGGAACTGCCCCAGATAAAGTTGGGGGGGTCAGATTTAATGTCACGTATAACAATTCTCTATCAGGTTCAATTTGTTTTTGTTTTTGTTGTTGTTGTTTGAGAGCACAGATTTGAATTTTTTTTTAAGGTTTTATTTATTTATTTGACAGAGAGAGAGAGAGAGAGACAATGAGAGAGGGAACACAAGCAGGGGGAGTGGGAGAGGAAGAAAATGACTCCCTGCTGAACAGGGAGCCTGATGCAGGGGTTGATCCCAGGACTCGGGGATCATGACCTAAGCGGAAGGCAGAGGCTTAACCATTTAACTGACTGAGCCACCCAGGCACCCCTAATTTGAAATCTTTTAACTTTATATATGAATCACTATTATTTCTTTTTTTAATTCTTGGTATATAAAATTGCCTGTCATTTTCTCTCCCATGTGTAATATCATTGTAATTATAATTTCATTTGAGTTTACCTGCATGCTTCTTCCTACTCTATTTATTACTAACATTCTTTCTTCTGTTTCTTTCTTATTTTGCCACAAACAAAATGCAATATCAGGTCAGCATTTACCTAACAATAATACTAAGAATAATGAAAGCCAATATTTACTGAAGGCTTATAAAACTGCTTGTCCTTATGTTAGGCACTTTATAATCTTACATAAATTATTTCATTCATTTTCACAATAATCTTATAACAAAGATAATAATACCATCTCCATTTATAAGGAAACTGAGGCTGAGGGTTTGAATAGTTTCACCAAGATCCTAAGTAGCTTGAAGTGGAAGAGTCAGAATATGAACTGAGGTCTACCTGAGTACAGAGTTAATATTATTAGAAATGAAAATTACCCTTTGTGTGTAAAAGCAACATTCATTTCCTGTAAAACTTTTTTATTATCCAAGATGTTCTTTAAGGATGATTTTCTAAAATTAAAGTTCAAAATAAAATAACACATTTACATTCATGGAGGATGAATTAAGAGAAGGCAGGTGCTTTTACTAAATTGTTATTTCCTATTATTAAACTGTTATTTCCTATTGCAGTTATCCTAGCTTCTCTGTTTTCATGTATTCTTCTCTGTATTTCTGCTACTTCTAAGGAATATAATTGGAATTCTTCTTTCAAATTGAAAAATACTCCAAATATAGGACTTCCTACTAAGATATGGGTAGAAGAACATGCAAAAAATTTACTCCCATAACCCTAGAAAAAATCACCAGGAAACCATTAGCAATATGTGAAAGTTTTGAGAATCATATATACTACATAATCTGAGATGAAATTAAATAATCCTCTATACTGAAAAGAGGGAATTTGGGAAAATGATCCGTTCCCTCTCTTGCTGCAGCCTGGGAAAAAAATGGATTCAATTTAGGTCATGAAAAAGTTTAAACTCAGAACCAGGGATGGCACTTTGGAGAAGCAAACAAACAAGTAAACAAACCAGAACTTTGCTGTCTGAATGGAGGAGCAGCCACATCCCAGTTTTTCACAGATCAGCAGAAGAATAGAACAAGTTTCAAAAATAGTTGGTAAAGAGAGGCATATTTAATAACTGAGGGTACAGAATCTCTCAGCTTTCTGTGTAATTATATACATAGCATTTGGTAGAAAATTATTTAGTATTTTTTTATTAAAGAAATTTATTAAAATCTCTAGTTAGGTAGTCTCAGAAGTTATGAGAAAGGAGACGTATATTACAGGGTAAAATTCCATGAAATTAAATCTTTGGGGAATTTTGACTTATGTTTCAGGTTTACAATGAACAGGTATTATTTTAAAATTGAAAAATAAATCAATAAAAAATATTTGCAAGAAGTTCGCAATTTAGATCCCTCTTAGCATCTAAATGTCATTTCTTATGCAGCAACTACTCTTCCTCCTACAGGGTACATACTATTGGACCAATTCTTTCTTTTTTTTAAGCTTCTATATTAATTCCAGTTAGTTAACATACAGTGTTGTATTAGTTTCAGGTGTACAATATAGTGATTCAACACTTCCGTACTACACCTGCTGCTCATCACAACGAATGCCCTCCTTAATCCCCATCATCTATTTAACCCATCCCCCACTGCCCTCTCTGGTAACCATCAGATTGTTCTCTACAGTCAAGAGTCTGTTTCTTTCTTTCTCTTATTCTTTTTTTTTTTTTTCATTTTGCTCGTTTGCTTTGTTTCTTAATTCCACAAAGTTCTCACTCACACTTGCTTCTCTGTGAGTCATTATTCTCCTGACATGTTTTAATTTCCTCCCCAGGGAGCAAGTATATCACAAGATATTGGAAAATCAAAAATTTTCTCTTAAACTTAGAAAATAAATGTGTTAAATTGGATTTAATAATAAACAAGGAATGGAGAATTTTTCTGAAGGTAGCCAGCCATACTATTACGAATAATAATAATACTAAAATAAAATAAAATCTCAACTTGAAGTTGCTCTTAAATATATTCTCCCTACTGACTAAACGCCAAATATGGGCTTATAATGGAGTAATGCCGATTTTATTCCATGATTCCGATGGTAATTGGTATTAAGAATGAATGAAATAGGGCACAGACAGGACAAACAGTAGCAGAATTTCAGAAAAGAATTAGGGAAGAACTGACTAATGATTAAAATTATTTCAGAACTATAGCTATGCTACAAATAAACTGCCTGTCAGAAGTTAACAAAACATCCCAAGAGCTAGTATAAAAATCAGCCACATGCAGAACATATTCAATATATGACAAGTAATTTTAAGGTTTAGAGAAAGAGTGATTGATCACCAAATCTAATAACTGACATACAATGGAAGCTCTTTCTTGGGGGAATACTGTGTGTCCATAAGAGGAAGAGAACATCTTCCGAGACATGTAATTGGTGGTCAAATTTTCAAATCTTCAAATATACCAATGGCATAGCTATTATACTGTAAGTAAGAGAATATCAATTTTAATTTTTGAGTGAAAAACCAAGAAATTCTTACTAAGCTTAGCTCTCTGAAGAAGCATCCTAAGTATCTTAAATTCTTTCAGCAGTGATATAATCAGAACAGATGTTGAAATATTCAAGACCTGTGGTATCAGAACAGCCCAAAGAAATAGGAATTAATTGGGATGTATTTCAAAGAGAAATCATACAGAGAGATCATACCAATTGATTCTGTGCAGAAAAGATATAAACAAAATGAACTATTTTAAAGGATAGAATGTTCCCTGAAGTAGATATCAATGCTATATAATAGGTTTTTATTAAAGTTTATGATTTCATTCAATTTAAAATTTAAAAGTTAATGAAAACTTAGATCCAATGCACAAATGGTGGTTACATCCATTCACTCTCCAACAATTTTTTTATTAAAAACCCAGTTTGTGCCAGATATTGTACTAGACAAAGAGAATGCAAATGGTGAACAAAAACATCAATAGTCTCTGACCTTATGGAATTCACAAATTGGAGGAGAAAAACTAATAATGCAAATATATGTTTGTGAAGTGTGAAGGTAAATTATTGGAAACTATGCAAACATATCAAGGAAGTTTCAGTCAGTGTGGAAGATTTGGGAAATTTGAGACCTAAAAGGTAAGCAGAAGTTAGAAGTAGGTGAAGAAGGAATATTTGAGACAAATAGTACAGAATTAATAAAGATCCTAAGGTAGGAGAATTTGTAATGTTTTAAGGAAGTAAATGACTTTTCAGTTGGAACTCAGAGAACAAAGGTGAGGGTGGCATAAGAAAAGTATGGAATTAAATAGGATACCAGACCATGAAATTCCTTATAAATTATGTTAAATTTGTTTTCTTCACCCCAGAACAACAGTAAGTTATTAAATGATATTAAGCAGTAGATGCAGAGGGTACAGAAGAGTAGGACTGAGGTCCATTTAGATGAAATTTGTATTTTGGAAAGAACACTGTGCTATGGACAATACAATAGAAATAGACAAAAGTGAATGTAGGAACACCAGTTGGGAGCTATACTTAAAATTTAAGTGAGGGATAATGGAAGCTTTAACTTGGCTTATCCAGAAAATTAAGAGAAGTGAACATAACAGAGAGACATTTGGGAGCCAATAAAATCTGGTAATGGATTTGAAACAAGAAGAGCAAGGAAGAGGGGTAAGGCTGTGGACAGCATGGTGATTTGGAATGAAAGACCATGAGTTTAATTTGGACATGTTAAGTTGAAAATACCTTTGAAATACTCAAGTGGAAACAACATCAAGGCAATTTAGTGCTTAAGTCTGAGGCACAAAGAAGAGGGCTTTAGAGATACAGATTTTTGAATAAACTGCATTTAAATAGTGATAAAAATAAAAAATGTGAATAAGATTACCTTATTCATCTAAAAGATAAGGGAAAAGGATTTGGAGTAGAGAAATTGCACCTTGGAGGACACCTAAAGGTTTGAGAAAAAAAATGACTTTGTAAAGGAATGTGGAAGGGAAGTTCCAGAGAAACCTAAAGCCAAGTAGGAGAGTGTGGATATATGGAAGCCCAAGGGAACAAATGTGGCAAGGGAAAAGTGGTCTACACTGTAGAAAGCTAAGAAACCACATAAGTTTAAGACTAATCTCAATGCATCGGCTCTAGTAATATTTAAATCATTGTTGAGCTCTTTAAAAAGAGCTCTTTAAGAAGAGCTGTTTATCGAAAACAATGAAGGCAGAAATGGGATCGAATTGAAGAAACAAATAGGAAGAGTGGAAATGAAGATAATATCTTCTCTTTTGAGAAGTTTCACTATAAACAAAAGGAAAAAGAAAGTGAGCACTTTATACCTAGAGAAATTTTGTCTGGGACTGAAAGAATCTAGAATACATTTTAAGTGTTAGTATGCGGGTTTGGTAGAGGATATTGCTGATTAATGTCGTCAGTTTTAAACTATATAGTAGAAAGCAAGGTCATTAGCTAAACACATATAGGGAATGCATTAGTAGTAAGTTTGAAGAGGGTAGAGAACATTTGAAATTCTAATTTCAAGGAGTGGAAGATCAAGAAAGAATAATTCTGTAGGATTTGCAGGTAATATTAAGGATTGAAATGCTAAATGAAGTTAAAAATTCAAATAATTTATAATAATATCAATTTTCCCTACTGTGTTTTCTCTAGCAACTCTCAGCCACCTGGATCTAGACATGGAAAAAGTAGGTAGTTGGAGCCATCCAAAACTGGAACATTAGGCTGGAGAATTCCAAAGACAATTAATTATAAACATGAATTTTAGTGGAAATGTGAGGCACTAATTATGTTCCTCAAGGAGAATGGGTAGTTCACCAGAGAAGAGGGAGAAAATGCTGGTAAATGCCATTGTTAAAAAGGAAGAGTAGGGCAAGCCAGCAAAGGAGACTGAGGAACACACAGAAGTAAGAAGATAGGCAAAAGTCTAGAATCACACAGAATGAAGTATGAAAGTCAAAGAAAGGTAATTAATCAGTGGTGTCAATGAAACAGAGAGGTGAATTAAAATAAGAAGTAAGCATTAAGCATTTATTTAGTGATTAGAATTTTATTCTTTTGAAAAGAATAGATTACATGATGTAGAGAAAAATGTCTGAGGAACAAAAGACTGAGCAAGACAATTTCAAAAAGTCTGACCTTATAAGAAAAGAGTAAGAGATGCTTGCTATCATCTTAATTTATACCTACTTAGAATAAATTAATTCTCTCTCTTTTATTTTAACCCTTAAGTATATAGAGATACTGAAAAGGGAAAAAAAAAAAAGGTGGTGGTGGTTTTTTTGTTTTTTGTTTTTTAATCAAACAGTAATGGTAATCTCTGTAGAGGGGAATGGAGTTGAAAAATACAAAAGAGCTCCCATTGTTTACTGTCTGCTTCTTTATTTTTTAAAAACTTCTCACTGACAGAGAAGTTCTTTTGTAATAGTAAAGCAATTAAAATTTTTATCATGCTTCTAATAAATACATCAGTGCTCCACTTCTATTATTACTGAGTATCTTCCTGATTTTTATTATTCAGTGAAGACTATAACTACAGTACACATACCTTCAAATATTGTCAACCTGTTATGATTTCTCTGTTACTATACTTGGACTTAATTTTTCAAAAGATCTTCAGCATATGAAGTTTTACCACAATTAAAATACTGCAAAATCCTTTTCTGAGCTAATTTTACATTAATTTTACTTGGGGATATGAGACTTTTAACATCAGTAACTTCCATTATTAATAATGAAATATATCTCTTTATTTCACTGTTGTATGTTTCTCATGTGTTTAAAACTGTTTTGGGTAGATATATTAAATATATTTTCAATAATTTAATTACAAATACATTTAAATAATGACATAAATTTCTGTTCTACTGTGTGTGTTCTGAGAATGCTCGACTTAAGACAGGGTCAGAAATCATTTCTAATTCTGGTTCTTATTGTTGTTTGAATATTTATTCATTCCTGGCTGATGAGTAAAACACTTTTCTATATTATTGTTAATACTGATTATACTCAATGTTGGATTCTATCTAAATCAAACAAACAAACAAAAATCCCTTAAAATATATATTGATTGCTGGAAAAGCTTATACACTCATTTTTAATATATTCCAAATCTTTTAGACATTAGACTTTTGTTTCTTGTTCAATTTCACACTGACATATGTAAAAGTTTAATAAGAATTTGTTATTTAGTCCATTACGTGCAGAAGAGCAGATTGTTTAGTATTTCTAAACCATCTTCTGTGGGCTTTTAACTAATCACTCAGTCACATGAGAACGCTGAAGACAGAATATGGTCTCAGCCTATACAGACATTATGGAAGCTTGAATTTGGCCAAATACCTTGGCAGAAGAAATGGTGTTTTTATCCTAGTGAATGGAACAAAATGATATGAATTTACCTTTTTTTTTTTTTTTTTGAGTAAAGCATAATGTGATTTACACAGGAAGAGTCATCAAGCCCAGGTTTGTTGAAATTTGGACAGTATTTTGTATGGTAAAGACATCACCCCTGTAGACTCTGGAACATGTTGTATTATCATATAACAGATAACAGACCATATGGCAAGGGGAAGGGAAATCAGGGAAGTTAAAAGTCTACTATACCAGTAGACACATGAATTAGAAAACAAGGGTTGAAACCATATACAGGGGCTGTGACTGATTTTGTTTAGAGGTTTGGTTTTTTGTTTGTTTGTTTGTTTTTGAATGGCATATCTTGGCAATGTAAATATATTTTAAAAATCATACTTATATATAAATTTTTCTTTTAAAAATAGATTTTAAAATCCTCTTCACAGTAACACAATTGAGATATAGCCTCAGGGTTGATTATAATGTGATATAATCCAGATATGCTCACTCAAAATTCTATTCTTCTAGAAGCATTCTAATTTTTTTAAAATTTATATAAAATAGCCTTATTCTCCCAGTATGCAAGTTTCTACCTGGTAGTAGGTTACCAAGCTATTTTGGGAACTCTGCAGTGATTCTTTCAAGACACAAATACACAGTATGGCAGTAACTTACTTCATGTTACCTCAGCTGCTTAAAGTCAAACCAATTTAAACAATATCTCACTTAATATGTTTTATGTGTTATCTATTCATATAAATTAACAGAAATAAAAATGTATAAGACAGTGGCAGAAAAGAGGTCTGACATTTGCCTCCCATTTTATAAACTATTCCTTCATTTTTTTCCTGAAAAAGTCAAAAGATTGATGGATGCTACAGCAGATATATAGAATATGATGTTATAATTACTTATTTAGCTACATAAAAGAGGAAATAATTCAAATATATGTAATTTCATCACAATTTCTATCATCACCCAGTATTTTATTTATAAAACTGATTTCCTTAGTTTAGAATTTAAAGTAATAAGAATAAATTGTGTAAGTAATTATCTTGGAATATATTTGGCTTGACTTTATGCTGTATTTAAAGCATTCTATGCCACAAAATGCATACTTTATAATATAAGATCTCTTTACATAAAGACCACACAAGTTATATCTGTTTTCTCACTTGCACGATTTTATGTTGACAGATACACACATGTATATATAATGAAAACATATAGGTGTCAATCTGTTCCTTTTAAAAAGCATTTTATTCAAGATTAACATATATACTAAAAAGTGAACAAATCAAAAATGTGTATTTATTATATGTTGGACAAAGTAAGTATATGTTTAACCACCATTCAGAGCAAGAATATATTACCCCATCTCAGATCCCCCTTGTGACCTCTTTCAGCTATTACCCTGCCTCCCAAGGCTAACCACTAGTCTAATTTCCATCAATACCAGCTAATTTTTACTGTGTTTGAGCTTTATATAAAAGTAATCTAACTACGCTTTCTTTGTGTTGCTTTGTCTTTCACACAACATTGTAAGTCTGCCCCATCTTACTGCTTCAATAATTTGTTTATTTTCATTCTTGCATAGTATTTCGTAGTACAGATGTATTATAATTTATTTAGCCATTTTATAGCTAATAAACATTTGAGGAATTTATTGCTTCAGATTATAACAAATAATATTGTAAGAAACACTCATGCGCTTACCTTATGAAGCACATTTACACTGTACGTATTGGGGGCGGTATATACTAGAAGAAAAAGTCTGACTCAATTTTTTAATGTTTCTGACAATGTTCAACCCTGCTACTCCCTCTTACTCTTCTGCCCTCACATCTTGGCAAGTTGATAATTGAGCCTAGGTGCTCCCTTTGGTGTTGGCGGTAAGTTCAAATGCAAATCTAAGCACATGAGAGGAAACTTGCATTCCAACTCCAAACTCCTAACCACCATAGAAGCTCCAAGCTAGATACCCCTTCCCTTTCTCAAGATACTTTTGAACATGATTGGGCCTACACTCTCCTTACCCAGAAAGCTTCATTATGAAAATAAAAAATTTCTTCACAATTTCTTGGTAAGTATGTGTGTGTGTGTGTGTGTGTGTGCGCAGCATCACACGTCTTGTGCCTACAGAGTGACCCCAATGTGTACCTAGGGAAGGAATTTGTGCTTCACATGTATGAATATATTCAGCTTGAGTAGATGATGCCAAAAATATTCTAAAGAGGTTGTACCAAATTATATCACAACCAATTGTTGAGAAGAGTTCTGATGATCGATCTTGTCCTCAACAACACTTGGAATCATCAGGGTTTCCCTTTCCCTCTCCCTTTCCCTTCCCTTCCCTTTCCTTTCCTTTCTTCTTCCCATTTTGGTGAATCTGTAGAGGAATTACACTGTAATAACTAAGGATAAGCACATTTAATGGACTTATTGACCATTAAGATATCTCTTTTTGTGAGATGCCTGTTCAAGTCTTTGGTTCATTTATTTTAATGCATTTTTTCTACTTAAAAAAAAAGTAATTTGTAAAAAAAAAAAGTAATTTGTAGAAATTTTTATGAACTTTAAACATAAGTCCTTTATCATATATATGTATCCCAAATATTTACTTTCACTCAATACCACTTAATTCTTATTGAACTAAAGTTCATAATTTCACTCCCTTAAGTTTTTAATTTAAATAAAGTTAAATTATTATTTCTTTTCTTACTGTTATTATTTTTGTATCCTGTTTAAGAGATCTATGTCCAACATATGATTATGAAGATTGTTTCTTACATTATCTTATTGAAAAATTATTTTTTAAGTCTAGAATTCATCTGTAATTGATTTTTATATGTGGTGTGAGGTATCACATAGACATCCAGTAGTTAATATTTCTTTTTATATTCTTCTACATTGATTTGAAATTGAAAATATCTATCCTCATTAAGCAACTAGATTCAGCTTCCCTTACAATTACTTCAATTCTTCATTTACTCAAGCATTACTTTTGACACTTTCTTTGAGCCAGCTGTACTTTTAGGCATTAGGAAAAAAAAAAAACAAAAACAATTGAAAGACAATAATCTTTTCTGCCTTCACTGGCATTGGGACACAGCCAATAGCAAATAAATAAATATAGCATATTACATGGTGATACGTGTAGAAGAGAAAAAACATAAATGGAGTTTAGGAAGAATTGGGTAGAACATAGATCTTAACGTTAGAGTAGCCGATAATGACTTCTCTGCTTGGTGACATATGGGTAGAGACCAGAAGGACAAGAAGGAAGGAGCCATGAAGAGCACTGGAAGAGAAGCATCAGAGGATGGGGAATCATGACAAAAAGTTCTGAAACAGAAGATTGCTGTCTTTTCAAAAAAGAAAAAAGAAAAAAAGAGAGAGAGAGAGAGAGAGAGAGAAAGGAGGCCAATGTGGAAGAAGAAGAGGAAACAGGCTGGAGAATATGAGATAGACAGCAAAGGAGCAGTGGAAAACAGACCATGTAGCCAAGTAGGGCCTTTGGCTTTTATTCTGGACAATTTGAAAGGTGGTATAAGATTTGAGCAGTAGAATGATATTATCTGACTTGGAGTTTAATAGAATAACTCTGGATCCAGAATTGAAAGTGGACTAGTATATGGACTAGCATTGAAAATGCAGGGTAAGGATGAAAACAAGTAATAAATTCCAATATTTGTACTGTGCATTGCAGGCTAATGTAATGATGCTGTGAGATACTGGTGGTATTAAAAACTGGAAGGATTCCATATAGCTGATATATCTTCAGTATATTTTCAGGCTTTGCTGATGAATTAGATATGGAGAATGAAAAAAAAAGAGAGAGAGAGAGAGAGAATGAGAGAGAGAGAAAGACAAGTCCAAAATAACTGCCAGTTTTGGGCAGAAGCAACTGGAAAAGAGACCTTTGCTAAGATGAGGAAAGGTGGAAAAGTTTATGAATAGCTAAATTTTTTTAGAAAATCCACAAAACATAATATTACCTATCAAAATAACTGGTCTATTTACTAAGTCTACCCATTTAAAAAAAAACCACAAAACTTTTTTCACAGAAAGCATCAAGAAAACAGGCTCATGCTTCCTTCTTGTTTTCTAAATTACTTCAACTAGTGGGAAAAAAAATTCTCTTGCCTCAGTGAAAGAAACACAATTTAGAATATCGGTTTCTTAATACATACGAAGGAAAAGGTCACATTGTATCTCAAAGGCCTTTTTTTTAACCTTCCTAGTTAGTACAATAAAGAATCAATACCTTAATTTTAGAATTCTGATGAAGCACTGGCTCATAAAAATGGCAGGATACTCTCAAACACTCAATTAAGAAAGAACGGAAACTATTGAGTCCTTCCTTGTAACTAGAAGTTACTGGTTATCAGTTACTACAAAACCTGAAAATCACTTTGAGTGTGAAAGACCTAGAGCTAATACATTTAGAGACCTTTATCAATATTCATGAATACAACACAAAGCCTTAATGCAACTAGGGCGAAGATAATGATGTAATGAATGATAGATTAGGTGGGTAGAGAATGCAATCACCGCTCAAGCCAAAGTTTTCATAGCCAAAGTAGTTTCTCACTCCCAGTAAACTTTCAGCAATACTTCCTAACCCCTTCTAATTTAAGAAAATGTATTAACTTTAAAAGATAGGTTTAAAAAAAATGGGAAGGTATATCAGATTTGGGATCCTGCTTACATACATAAACCTTAGAATTTCATAAGAGCTTTGCAGGACGACTTGTACAATTCATGGGTCAAATAATAACTTGTATATTGCTCTGCTCTAAATAATTATGGAAACTGAAGCCAGTGACGTACACTAAGGAGATGTCAAGATAACATGTTTGCTTCCTCCAGCTCTATATAAAAATAGCAAGCAACATTTGCATGGTGTATTACAGTTTACAAAGTGCTGCCACATACTTTCGCTCACTTGATTTTTCATCTTCGATTCAAAGACGCGCTCTAAATAACAATCATGACCACCAGGAAAACGTAAGCACTGGCAGAGCACACAAACGTAAAACCAGTTCTACATTTCATTTGGTATTTAGGTAAGAACTGCCGAGTATTTGAAGCAGCTATTAGTAGACAACTGGTTTTGGAGCTCCACACATACCTTGAGTCCAAGCAATATGCTCTCCCTTATATCAAGCTATCTTCCCCTTGTCATTGGAAGAATCTTTTCTTTGTGAAACACAGCTGTGTGGTCATGATATAACATATGGAATATTTAAAACATTCCTTCTCTTGCATTCTTTTCTTGAACTTATACTTAAAATCTTAGCACCTCCGTAGGCATGTAAATTAAGTGGATGGTGTTCAACTTGATCTTCATACCTGATTTTGAGTATTTTTCTACTCTTCACCTAATTCTATCCTCCAAATATCTAGAAACACCACTACTCCCAACCTGGTCTTCCTCCAACTCTTCTAAACAAAGCTTTATGAATTTGATCTCCTACTTACAATGTCATTCACCCCTTCCTTCCAACCTTCAATCTATGTTTTTGGTGCTATTCCCCAACTCCTGTCCCCAGATTCAAAATAGTTTTAAAAACGTACAAAATAAAATGGTGTATCATGGAAATTCTTTTTACCAATAACATGTTAAACTTGTCCATCAGTGAAAGAGGGATTCCGATGATGAAATCTATTATCAAAGGAGATACATTTGGCAATTTACACATATGCATTGTTTTTTAATGAGTGAATACTGGCAATATTTTCTGTGAGTCAGAAGTAGCAAAAAGGAAGCAATACATAGAACTTATTAAATGTTAGGGTCTGGGGGTGCCTGGGTGGCTCAGTAGGTTATTTAAGCCTCTGCCTTTGGCTCAGGTCATGATCTCAGGGTCCTGGGATTGAGCCCCACATTGGGCTCTCTGCTCAGTTAGGGAGCCTCCTTTCCCCTCTCTGCCTACTTGTGATCTCTCTCTGTCAAATAAATAAATAAAATCTTAAAAAAAAAAAAAAGCCAGCATCTGTAGTAAATAAATATCAAGGCACCTAATTTCTATAAGTATCTCAGGTTAGTATTATTTCCATTTAACAAACCAGGAAACACAGGCTCTGAGCTCTAGATTTAATTGAAAGTAACCACAGTTATGCAGTTGTGTCAGTAATAGATAAAAAAAAAAAAAACATGTTTCCTACAGATCTCGTCTATCAGATCACAAAGCTTATGTTCCTTATACAAGAACAACCATAACAACAAAAAAATACATATTTATGTAATATACTCTATTAGTCTCTTAGGGCTGCCATAACAAAGTACCACAAATTGCTGACACAAAATTTTAGGTAACAAAGTACCTAAATTTATGTTGTTGAGGGTATTCTAAACAATAGAGATTTATTTGCTCACAATTCTGGAGGTTAAGAGCCCAAGACAAGGTGCTGGGAAGTTTGGTTTCTCCTAAGGCCTTTCCCTTAGGCTCGCAGACAGCTACCTTCTCACTGTCCTCAGAGGGCTTTCCCATGTGCATCCCTGCTGTCTCTTCCTGTCCTTATAAATATGTGAATCCTACTGGAATAGGGTCTCACCCTTATAACCTCATTTAACCTTACTTAATTCACTAAAGTTCCTATCTCTAAATAATCTCATTAGGAATTAGAGCATCAAGGTATAAATTTGGGGAGAACACATTTCAGCCCATAATATAAACTTTTCTTTTTCATTTAACATAGATGTTGTATAATACCTCTCAGCAACGTGCATGCGTTCAAAAATCTGATTACCTAATTTAGTGAATAGAATGACAAAGAGAAAATTGACATGATACTAGCCATGGTTAACATGAAGATATGTTAATATTAAGGCATATTTAGAAAGTAGAAATGGAGAAGCTGCTTTCTAATTTTTCTTCCACTGGAGTGGTATGGCATAATCAAATTAACACAGTGTAGTGACAAATTTAACATTACCTTAGTTTCTGGTGCATTCCAGGCACTATACTATACCTGGAAGGCAGAGATGCTAACCTTTGGTCCTTCAACCCCAAAAACATTCTCATTAAATTGCTTCTTACTAGGCAGCAGTCAGAAGGCTCCTGACATGGCAGGATGAGGGGCAGATCTAGCTTGTGTAGGGCTAGAGATGATATAATTTTGTGGGAACTTTAGGAAGAGTATGGAATTAGGAATAGAGATTTAGATGTAATATGAATGTTTATTTATAATGAGGGAAACTAAAACAATAAATTAGAGATAGTAGAAGCTGACAGCCACAAATATCACAACACTGAAGAAAGAATACAACTTCCACACAGATTTCTATATTTTTATAACATTTGTGACTTTTACTCTTGACTCTTCTTTCAACAATGATTTCTCAACATTTTTGATTGGAGGAATTAAAATATGATTGAGTCTTTTCTCCAACACAGTTGGTTAGAATTTGTTTTTATTGTTTTTATTTTTATTATTTATGCTTATCTTCATTAGAATTTACTAAATAAGGAATTTATTGATTTTATTATTTATTATTATATTATATACTTTTTTGGAGGTTTTTATTTATTTATTTGAGAGAGGGAGAGGGAGAGGGAGAAAGCAGACTCCCCTCTGAGCAGAAAGCTTGATGCAGGGCTCAATCCCAGGACTCTGAGATCATGTCTCAAGTTGAAGGCAGATACTTAACTACCTCTATCATACTTTCAAAAAATACATTTCAGCTTCCTCTTTTATAATTGGTAAAATGTAAAACCTCTAGAAAGTTTCTTCATGAATAAGCTATAAGATCAGAACATTTAAAGTTTTCTTCAACAACTCATCTTAAGTACTCTTAAAATTGATCATTTTCTAGCTAGTTTAAACATAAATGCCTCATTAGAGTTACATATTTTTCTTTATGTTATTTCATTGATTTTAGTGTTTTGTGTCAAATTAGCAAGAAATATTTTTCTAATATCATCATAGGTCCTGTTGTCATTGATCAGGTTATCAAACAATCCAAAAAAAAAAAGCATTCTCTGTTTCTCCAAATATTTAGCTCTTTCTCTAAATAAATCACTACTTTTCAAAAAGTTTTTATCTAAATTCCGGTTATCTAACATAGAGTGTAATTAGTTTCAGCTGAAGAATATAGTGATTCAACACTTCCATACAACATTCAGTGCTCATCACAGCAAATGCACTCCTTAACCTTATTACCTATTTCCCCTATCCCCTGCTCCCCTCTAGTGACCATCAATTTGTTTTCTATAGTTGAGTCTGTTTCTTGTTTTGCCTCCTTCTAATCTTGTATTTTATTACAACTATCTTATAGATATCAAATAGTTTTTTTTAAATTTCATTACCCATCTATATGAATTCAAACATATTCCATGAATTTATTCCATGAGTAACTCTGAAGATTTATTTTCACTTACTTTACCCTTATCTACCCTGGTCCCATAGAAAGGGATGAGATGCAATTATTCCCAGATCATTGGGTGATCACTGGGTGCCTGCCTGGCTTTCTATTCCACGGTCATTTAGTCATAAAGTCATCATTGGTATACATTTAGTGTGCTGGATTGCCCAGATAGATATTCAATTCAAGTTTAAGTTCTACCAGTTTTTGTCATGATTTCCTATAACAATCTCCTTGAAGTCTGCTTTTCCTGATATCTACAATAAACAAGATTAAACTAAACCATAGTATATTACTTGGGTTCAAAGCTAAGTGTTTGTAAAAATTAGAAATCCAATAAGAATTAAGTGGCCAAAAAACCCAGAAATTTATTATTCACTTTTATCATAGTCTAAAGTGTGTGTTCTAAGTTGGCAGACAAATCTACCCAGGTTGATTCTTCTATGCTGTAACTGCAACCCTAGGCATAAGTGTGGTCTGCATTATCAGTGTTGTGTTCTCTTGGATTTCAGCTGGTGGAAAGAAAGAGAATCAGAAGAGGCATATCCTCAGAGTGAAGACCTAGGTCAGTAAGTGGCACCCATCCTTCTTCTTCTTCTTCTTCTTCTTCATTTTTTTCCCCTAAGATTTAAGAATTTTTTTTAAGATTTTTTTTTTAAGATTTTAAAATCTTAAAGGCAGACAAGAAGCAGACTCCCTGCTAATAAGCAAGGATTTCCCCCCACTCCCCACTGTGCAGGACTTGATCCAAGGACCTGGGATCATGACTTGAGCCAAAGGCAGACACTTAACTGACTGAGTCACCTAGGTGTCTTGGCACCCATCCTTCTGATTACATTCCATTGGTAAGAACTTACACACAAAGCCACATCTAGATTCAAACAGGGCTAAGAGAAACAGGGCTGAATTGGCATGTGCTTGAACAAAATACCATTTCTATGGCTGGAGGGATATTGGGTTTTGGTGAATGGTGAACAATACCTGCATTAATCCCTAAATTGCCTTCAGTTGTGAAATTATGCCTCACACTGATTAACTTATTTCATATTTTTGTGAAAAGCACATCTAAAATTTGGATAAATTTAGTACTTTGTAAAGTGTCATATTCTTTCGAATCTTTATTGCATCTGTGTTGGTCCAAAGTCCCCTAAATATTAAAAACAGGAACTGTCATTGTTATATACCTTCCCCACGTTTGGTGTGGAAGAATGACAGTGTGAATTATATACTTATTTATCAGATTTAGGCAAATTTTCTCAGAAACTTAATGTACTTTATAATGTTTCTAGAGACAGTTGTTATTGTTGTTGCTGTTATGTTAGCACCATGCTGTAACAGTCTTTAGGAAGATGCAAGAGTCTTTAATGTTCTACTCTTTCCAACTGTGATAATTTGCATTACACTACTTGGACCACATTTCTATCTCCAATATTCAACTCTCTATTAAAGAAAATAAGTTTATATGTGGCACATATGACACCTTCTCTCTCTAAAGCATGAGAAGATCAAGAGAAATGAGAACTATCTGCTAATTACACTGAGATCCTTTTTAAGAATTACATATTTCTAGTGTAATGGATTCAAGCATACACAATTATTCTTTTGGTAAAACTCACATGCAGGATAGAGTTTAATTTTGTTCCAAATCAATTTATCACAAGTTGAGGGCAACTGGAATTCATTTTAACTAAATAACATAATTTAAGTTTACTATTACCTATGCACTTTGATTATAATAACATGTCCAGAACACAGTAAAAACTATGTTATATTTATGAACCTCTATCCTAAATTCTCTCTAAGATGAGTGGAATCTTTAGAACCACCATAGAAAACGATGTCATGATTTTCATGTTACTTTTACCAAATGTTTCTGTCATTTTATTCAATTTTGAAGCAGTAAAAAGAACTCTATTTTTATAGTGTATCAAGAAAACAAAAATAAAACTATTTTTTTAAAGACTTATTTAATTTTAGAGTGAGAAAGAGGGTGGAGTGGGAGAATCTCAAGCTGACTTCCTGCTTTGTACATAGCCTGATCTCACAACCCCAAGATTGTGACCTGAGCTGAAATCAAGAGTCAGATGCTTTACCGACTTAGCCACCCAGATGCCCGACAAAAGAATTCTTAAATGTATCTCCACTGGTCAAGAGGGGAGTTCACAATTTGAACATATTTTAGAGTGGCTGTCCAATCCTGTGATTAAGTTACTTCAAGCTATTGTAACCATAAAGCAGTAGTTCCCAAAGTATAGCCCTAAATCAGAAACATTAGCATCACCTGGGAACCTGTTAGAAATACAAATTTTCAGGCCTCAGCCCAGATTTATTAAATTAGAAACTCTAGGAATAGGTCTCAGCAATCAGTGTTTTTCAATAAGCTCATGCATCCCTTACTCATGTGGGTGGTTCTAATGCCCAATAAGCTTTGAAAAATGTATTTCCAATAGATTCCATAGTTGAAGTCCATTTAAAACTCTGGGAAGAGACTTATACATAAATGATTATAAATATGCTTTTTGTTCAAAACTCTCATTGCATGCACAGATATTGCAAATCTAAACTACTACTTTCTATCTTTAAGTAGATATATTGCAAGAAAAATACAAAATAATTCAAAACCAATATTTGTGATTATTATTTTTCATCAAGAGGGACTAAACCAATGATTGTCAACCACTAAATGCCATTATCACTATAAGCATCAATTTCATTAACTGGTCTTCCAGCCTTGATTTCAGTTCAGGTTACTATCTCAGGGCTATGAGATCAAGCCCTATGTTGGATTTTGTGCTGAACATGGAACCTGCTTAAGATTCTCTCTCTCTCTCTTTCTCTCTCTCCTTCTGCCTCTCCCCACCACTCGCACATGCATAAACACACACTGTCTCTAAAAAACTTAGGAGGGCATGTGGGCTGATGAGCACTGGGTGTTATATGCAACTAATGGATCATTGAACACTACATCAGAAACGAATGATGGACTGATTATATGTTTGTTAATTGAACATAATCAAAAAAAGGAATGTTCTTTACGGTAAATTACAAAATATGCTCAATTATATAAGTTCCCTGTGATATTTCCAAATTTAATGGCAACTTTATAGAGATACTAAACATTTTAAAGTTTTGTGTTTTTGGTTTTTTTTTTTTCATTTTACTTACTGGATATTGATAAATCCAGGACTATAGGCATGGAAGATAAAGCAATCATGTGGCAAGATCAAATAAAAATGTATGTTTTATTAAATAAATAAATAAACAAATAAAATTAGATGAAACATAAACATTCCTAATTTCTAGTTTGACTTCTATAATTAACAACTTGCCTATTTTTATGTTTATGTTGAACAACTTGTCCAATTTTTCTATTCTGATTTACAATATTTTTCAACAGTGAACTCCAGGTTTCCAGTGAGAGGTCATAGTTGCCAACACAGTTGATTTGTAAGGTATTTTTAAAATATATCTTATAATGTGCACATAAAGGAGTATAATATAATTAAACAGAAATATCACAAGACGTCATTATCTGAACTGTTGCTGACATTTGGTGTGATGTTTATGAGATCAAGGCCTCAACCTTATGTTATAAGACTTCTGAATTATAGGTACCTATCCTTAGAACATAAGATATTTTTTTTCTTTAGAAGAGATATATAAATTCCTTTTAACTAAAGTAAACAAAACAAAACAAATAAAAAAACAAAAACAAAAACAAATACAAGCGGAAAAGCAGTTTGGACAAATATTTACAGACTGAAAAAAATTTCTTAAAAACTGCTAAAGTTAGTGTTAAAACAGAAAAAAGAAAACAAAAACAAGTAGCTATACCAACAGGAATATTGTTAATGACACTGCTGCCCTTGTAACAGTTGCAGGTACAGAGATTGAAAATTCTAGGCAAATTGGCTATTGGTTTTTTAGTTGTTCATCTTCTTTTATGTTTATTTTGTATGTTTTTTTTAAGTAGGCTCCACACCCAGTGTGGAGCCCAATGTTGGACTTGAACTCAACACCCTGAGATCAAGACCTGAGTTGAGATCATGAGTCATATGCTTAATGAACGGAGCCACACAGATACCCCCTATTTTTCTTTTTTTAAGCAGTTTTTTTGAGATACAGTTCACATACTTATATTAATCACAGATTTAAAGTATATAACTTACAGAATAAGGATTATAGCTAATGATATGGTATTAGTAGCTGCTCATTATAAAGTAGGACCAAGGTCTACATCGGACATAGCAGATTAGTAAATGACAGGAAATGTGATAAAAGAGACAAACCTGAAGCAGAACTGGGTAAGAAACTTTTATCTTAGCCATTCTTGGATCAAGGTTCCATCAATGTAATATCCATTTACTCGACAAATATTTATTGAATGTTTGCAATGAGCTAGTCATTGTTATTGGTGAAGAGATACTTTATAAAGTAATCGGGAAAATCGCCAAACATTCAGTGTCTGGTATAAGGGGTGTGTGTGTGTGTGTGTGTGTGTGTGTGTGTGTGCAACAACTTCTGGAGGCAGATATCTAAATAAGGATTTACTCTTATTTAAGTGTGCAATCCCTTATAAATCCTAAAGTGATTATTTCTTACCAAACTTCCTAGTTTACATATCTTTTCCCTGACCAGAAAAAGAATCAATGTTGTCATATTACAATGTAAAAATAACAAGGATCCCTAGGTGAGACTGTACCCAATGATATTTTGAACCATGATGAAGAAACATGAAGGACAAAGCTAGATGTAACTCCATCTGGAGTGAGCTACTAAACTCTCACATGTGATATTATTTAAAAATAAGCAGAGTCCAGGGGCACCTGGGTGGCTCAGTAGGTTAAGCCTCTGCCTTCCTCTCAAGTCATGATCCCAGGATCCTGGGATTGAGCCCCACTTTGGGCTCTCTGCTCAGCGGGAGCCTGCTTCCCCCCTCTCTCTGCCTGCCTCTCTGCCTACTTGTGATCTTTCTCTCTCTGTCAAATAAATAAATAAAATATTTTTAAAAATAAATAAACAAAGTCCCGTCTTTGCCGAAGTCACTAGCTATTTTAGGATTGTCTTCAGAATTACTGAACCAGACTCTATAGTTACACATGGCACTGGAGTTTCATTGTCAATTATCAACTGAGTAGGAGTATAATCATGAGACAAGAGGAGAGTAATTGAGGAGGCACTGTCTAAATGTGGTTAAAGAGAAACATTCTATTTTCTCTCTTATGTTGGAGATTGCAAAACATTTTCTATCTAGAACAGAAAGCAGTGGTGGAGAGAAAAGCAGTACCACATCTCCTGAGGCCAGAGGTAAACAATGGTATCATCAATGGAGAACCAGGAGTAACAGAATCAAAGGTTTTACAGCATTATGTAACAGTAGAGTAATTTGAAAATTTCAAGAAATGGCTGAGAGTAATCTGAAGAAAATATTAGATTTTTTAAAAAAAAATAGGCTGTTTCTTTTTAATTTACTAATTATGAACTTATTAAAAATGATTTTGTGTTATACAACCTAGAAGAAATATATAATCTAAGAAGTAAGTCTCTCAGAAACTGTTTCCTTTCCCCCTACCAGAAAGGAAAGATTGATTTTTTTTGTATAACTGATTTTAGTAGATAGCTCTAAAATGCATTTTTTTAAAGAATTTACTTATTTATTTGAAAGAGAGATCACAAGCAGGCAGAGAGGCAGGCAGAGAGAGAGAGGAGGAAGCAGGATCCCTGCTGAGCAGAGAGTCCTATGTGGGGCTCGATCCCAGGACCCCGAGACCATGACCGGAGCCGAAGGCAGGGCTTAACCCACTAGCCACCCACGCACCCCCTAAAATGCATTTTTATTTAAATATTTAATGACTTTTTATTTTTGGGCTATTAAAATTAGAGACTCTGTCATGAATAATAATATAAATAAATAGTGAATAATATGTTTTCATATGTCCATTTCTGCTGGGACTTATATACATTCAGTTTTTCAAGCAATGAGCATTTCTTTGTGTTTCTGTATTATATGAATAGGTAGAAGTATAACAAATACAACAAAGATGAAATATTTAGCTATTTGTTGCTTTTATGTAAAATCTTATTGTTATCAATATATAATTTCAATACAATTATAGCCATGACAAATCAAGCTTGGTTTTCTCACCTATAAAATAGAAACAATGTTTTTACTTGCTTTACATATCTTCAGGCTCAAATATTAGTATATATTTGAAAATCCTACACATATATTATAAGAGTCAGGATCAAATGTGAAAGTATATATGCAAATCCTATATATATTACTAGTAATACCTAAAGAAGTCTATAAACCTATAAATGATATTTGAAATAAATTAGAAAGAAATGAAGAACTATTTTAAGTTACATTTGCACCAAATTTCAGTATATCTTCCAATTTAATTTACAGATAACTTGGCTTAGGAAGTACTAATTTATTGATTCAGTCTTCTTAAAAGTAATATAATTTAATTCCTGATTTCATTTTAAATGCAAGAGTGATATAAATGTGTGGTTTATGCATCTAAAGCCAACTATAACTTCAAAAAATCTTTATTGTGAAATAGATCTTAAATACAGAAGAGCATGATATATAAAAAACCACTTGCAAAACAAACATCCAATCCCAACCCAGTTTAAGTAACAGAATATTGAAAAGATCGCAAGATTCCTGTGTGCTCCTTTGCAATCACATCTCCCCTCTTTTCTCCAAGTTTAACCATTACCCTGACTTTTGTGATAACTACAATCTGAATATCTGACTGTTTTCTTTTTTTCTCCTTTAAGTTTTACCAACTATGTAGAAATCTCTCAATAATAGTATATTTGCTTGCTTTTGAATTTTTTGAAATGGAAATGCATAGAAATAATGGAAGTGGAAATATATACATATATACATATGTTATTTGTGGTGTGCTTCTTTGTCCCAGTACTATTTTTATGAAATTCACCCATGGTATTTTGGACATCAATAATTCACGTCCTTTGTTGCTTAATTATATTATATTATGTAAGTATACAAGTTATTTACCCATTTTATTATAGATAGAATTTTGATTTTGATTGCTCAACTACTATGAAAACTCCGGCTGCCAACAGTCTTGAATACTGTATATGGCAAGATTTTTTTAAAAAGTTATCTTGCTTTGGAATTGCTGATTTGTAAGATATATGAGTCTTCAACTTAGATTTGCCAGACAGTTTTACCATAAAATTGTGTGATAATTCCAGTTACTGCACATCCTTAATGAAAAGAGATAATGTTTGAATTCTTTTGGCCAATCTGCTGAGCATATATTGGTATATGATTATGGTGTTCATCTGCAGTTCTTTGATGATAAGATTAAGCACATTTGCAAAGGTTTATCTAACATAGATTTCTTCCTTTCAAGTCACTTTTCTTTTTGCTTCTCTATTTTTCTGGTGGGGGTAGAGTATCAAACTGTAGGCATTCGTTATATATTCTGCATAGCCAATTTTTTGTTAATTGTATCATTAACAACTTCCACAATGTGACCTGTAATTTTATTTTCCCTGTATCTATTGATAAAGAGAATTTAGAGAATTTTTCCATTTTAACCTAGTTGAATTAGTTATTTTTCCACTTTATAATAATTCCTGTATTTGGTTTAATTGAAATTTTTTCCAACTCCAAGGTCAGAATGATATTTACCTATTTTATCCCCTTCCTTATTTTTGATTATTTACTCATTCATTCATTTTCCTTATTTATATCTTTAAATCATGTGTAATTGATTTTTATACAATTTTGAACAATTTTGAAATATACATCTAACAATATTTTTTATATTTCTGAATCATTTATTACAAATTCTATTCTTTCCCAACATCTCTTTAGAATCACTTCTGTTTCCTATTAAGTATCTCTAAATACTTGGGTCTATATTTGGGTTCTTTATTGGGTTCTATATTGGATTAATTAGGTATATCCACATCCATCTCGATATGACATCAATATCAATTCTTGCTCCAGTATTTATGCTGCTAAATACTAAATACTGAAGCTCATGCCTTCTGGCAGGGGAAGTTTGTCCAATTTCTTGTTCTAATTCAAGAGTTTCAATGTTATTACTGATTCCATGATTTCATATGAGATTTTTAAATCTGTTCATCATTTTCCATAATTAAAAATACTATATTAGAATATTAATTAGAGATACTTTAAGAATTTTTTTTCTTTAAAGATTTTTTTTATTTATTTGACAGACAGATCACAAGTAAGCAGAGAGTCAGGTAGAGAGAGAGGGGAGGAGGAGGCAGGCTCCCCGCTGAGCAGAGAGCCCGATGCAGGACTCGATCCCAGGACCCTGAGACCATGACCTGAGCCGAAGGCAGAGGCTTTAACAACTGAGCCACCCAGGCGCCCCAATTAGAGATACTTTCAATCAACACATAAATTTTGGGAAATTTCCATCTTTACAATATTAAATATTCCAATCAATTTAGTCCATTTAATTTGGTTTTATTTTAAGAAATTGGTGTTGTTTAATGTCTATACAAGCATTTTTTAGTTACAATTATAGTTTCCTTCAGAAACTTGCCAAACTGTAAATTAGGATAAATACTTTGGAATTAATTAAATAAAATTCAACACCTATATTGAGCCCATATCCTAATATAGGTATTATGCTAAGATGAAGGTGAAAAAACATGCTTGTTATGATAGTGGTTTTTAGATGTATTTTTGCATATTATTTGTTTTTAAAGTATTTCAGCTGAATTAGCTATCTGGTTTGCCTTTGATGTGCTCTAGAAAATACTTATGCTAATACAACCTCTTTTTGGCACATTCTCATCAAGAGATTATCAACCGAAAAACTTCAACACAGGATAAGAATTTTTAAAAATACCAAAACACACAAAATGAAACTTTCAACTCAGCCAAGATTATGGAAATGACTAAGTAAAGCCAATGAGCTGAAATCTAATATCAATCTGGAAATGACAGGCTAAAACTGGAACTGATTTTTAAAACAATCCCAAATGGAAACTAGATCTCTATTTGGAGACAGTTTTTATTTCCAAAGCTATTTACTCCTTGTTTGAATGAATAAACTAGAGAAATTCAATTTCCCTTCTATTTCATAACTTTTGGAACTATCTGTCTCACAGGTCTGGTCATTTTCAAAGCAGAATCGAGGAACTGGTAAGATGAAACAGCATGTTCCTAACTACAACTTACTTATTTAAATTGTATGGTTTGTACTTTTCTTGGGAATTATGAAAAGAAATAGAATTATTTATTTGCCAACTTTGATGTTGCTAGCTCCTCAGTTGTATATTTTTGTGTCTGTGTATTTCTTCCAGTACTTTTCATTTATTCATTCATTCATGCATTCATTCCAATACTCATTGACAAACCAGCACTGGAGCTATGTGAGTATGAAACATAATTCACCCTCTGTGCTATGAGATTTCACAGTCGACACCAATGACATCACGTAATTCTCATATGTAGGCAGAAAAAAATTAAATGTTTTCTAAGTGTAGTTAAGTATTATTTCAGAAGCATGTCACAATCCTTTAATCTGATACTACTTCATGGGGAAGGAAAAAAAACCCAAAAACAGAATTCTACTAACAAATTCAAAGATTAAAACCATCTTCTCTTAAAGAATGCACAATGGATAAATAAAAAAGACCATTAAAATCAGAAGACAGAAAACAACTTAAATGCAATTCACAAAGTTTATAGTGTATATAAATATGTGTGTAGAGAGATACCCTATATCTCTATATAGATGTATCTGCATGCATAGGTGAGTATATGTGTATTTATAATTATAAATTCTGGCTCAGTATCTTAAAAATGTATAGCAGTGATAAAGCATAGGTATGATAAAATATAGTTTTACAATTAAAAAAATGTAAAAGTTTCCCATCAATTTAATTAGGCTGTCAAAAATTAGACATTATTGATAAAACTAAAAGTAAATTAATGTATTATTCATCCATTCATTCAACAAATATTTACTGAGTACCTACTATAAGCCATATGTTCTTTTAGGGAACAGAAATGTGGAAACAAAAATTTTATTCCCTTGTTACTTGCATTCAGGTATAAATGGCTAAAAATAACAAGTAGTGTTTGTTGAATAATCACTGTATGTCAGAAGCCATACCTGGGGATCTATGTATGCATTTTCTTAATCTGCACAACACTACACTATCACAGGTATTGGTATGCTCACGTTAGGGAAAAAAAATGAGGAACTAAAGATGGAAAGAGATGTTGGCACCCATCCAAGATTAGGCATAAGTGTGTGTGTGTGTGTGTGTGTGTGTGTGTGTGTGTGTGACAGAGAAAGAGAGAGAGAGAGGGAGAGAAAGAGACAGAGAGAGTATTTGTATAGGGTGGGGAGGGGAAGGGATGAATGTGTGTTAATAGTCTGAAGGAGCTTCAAAGTAGAGAGCTGCCAACAGTTTTTATTGTCTAAGACTGGGAACTTGAGTTTACTTCTAAATTTACTCTTGTGCTGGGAAGCCAATGCAGTTAACCTCATATATTGTATAAGTAGAAAACAAACACCCATTGGTCTTCCAAGATTGCCAAATTTAAAAACAGTGAAATATATATTTATAAAAGAAAAATTAGCTGTTTTGTGTTTTATATATAAATTGAGTATGTCTATTTATCTTTGTTTTCTTTTTTTACCAACAGTATGTCTAATACTACCATTAATAGCTAACATTTCTTAAGTGCTTACTAAAAGCAGAATATTATACTGAGCCTTAAAATAAAAGGCCTCATTTAAGCAAGACATCATCCCTCCACTGTTTTTTCTCAGAACTATATAGATGAAGAAACCAAACTTCAGAGGAGTTTCACTTTATTATATAGTTACACTGCTTTCAAGTGGAAGAACTATGAGTGGATGCTTTGAAACATGCAATTACAGGAATAGTTTTCTTAGGAAAATATTCCTTTTTTTGCTAAGTATGTATTAACAATTGAATTTACCTATATACAGTTGTTTTTGCTTTAAAGGAAACATACTGTTCTTGTCTGAGCATTTGCCCACAGGAAAATGGATATGGAAGTCTTAAAAATTTCAGCAACTATGTGCTGTGCAGGCTTAATGTCTTTTTTCCAGTTGACTGAAGAAGAAATTAAAGGCGCTTGGTCAGGCTTGGTATAAAAACAAGCTATTTGGAATCATCGGTGACATTTAAACACAAAAACTTGTGTGTGCCGGTCCGTTTGTGTTATGTGGCAATTAAGGAGGAGGGCATGATTCAGCTACGAGTAGAATGGAATTGCTCCATCCACAGACCAATATGGAGCCCGTGAAAGTAAACTGAGCCCCATGGAGCACCACTCTCATGAAGGGCAGCATCCAAAGTGTGGAGCACAAGTGAGATTAGAGCAAAAGAAAGACCACAGCCTGAGCAAATGTAAGACAGCACCATCAGCAACACTGCAATAGACAGAGGAACATTTGGAGTTTAGTTTATTTTTTCAAGAGAGTTTATGTGTAGCCTAATAATTAAGAGGGAAGATTCTGAATTTACACAGCTTGACTGCAAAGTCTTCTCTTTCATTTATTATTGTATATCCTTGAGCAAGTTTTTATTTTTGAAACTAGCTTTCTTCTACTCAAGAAGGGTGAGTGGGCTCCTGGGTGAATTAAATATTACAATATAGATAAGGTAGGTAGTATAACACCCAACACAGAGGAAATACCCAAGAAAACTTGCTATGACTTTTATTATATGTAGCTATGATATATATAATAGATAATCATATATGTAATAGGTATATGATCTTTAGCCACCAATCATATCTCCTTGGTGCATAAAATCATGGCAAAAGAAAAAAGTTCCTTTTCTGACAATCTTCCATTTAACTAGGATTATTTTTTTAGTAATAAACTGCAAACTCAAAAATAGGTTCTTTATTTGTTGTCCTTACCTCCCACACCTCTATTCAGTTTGGGGAGGTAAATAGAAATAGGTAAGTAAATAGAGAGTAACCTATAGGAGACTAGAGACATTGGTCTGTATCCTGGAGAAATCTTGAGGTTTATGAACCTTCTACACTTCTTGTACATCAGGAATAGACTAATGCATCCTTAAAATCATTCTAACATCAGTGACTATTTTTTACTCTCCATTCATCCTTACAATCTTAAGAGAAAGCCTAATGGGGTTAATGAACATTGGTTTCCATTTCTAAGAACTGGACCAACTTAAAAAAAAAAAAATCATAAAATAGTACATATTTGAAAATCCCACTACAATATTAAAGACTACACTTAAATTCTTATTTATCCAGTAATACAACTCTTCTTCCTCATTTTACTCTATTAAATAATGAAAAAGGGAGGAAACTGAGAACCACCTCTGACAAGAACTAAATTTTCTCTGTGATTACTATAAATAGATCAGCTAATCCCTTACACTTAGCAACACTGGAATCTAAGGGGGGAAAAAAAGTTGTTATGGGACCTGAGTTCATGGCACTTAAAAAAGGAATTTGGCCCAAAAGATTGTAGTCTTATGCTTGGAAAGGAAAAGCCTGGAAGCATGGAATGCCATTAAAAAAGAAAACAAAAACTTTTTCAGCTTATTTTGCCTCCTCTAAATGCAAACCACAAGGTTTCTCATTAAATATTTCTCATTAAAATATTTAAACAAAATACAATTATTCAAAAATTTTTTCTAGGATATAAATTTATTTTACTTTAAAAGGTGGGGGGAGGTAGAAATAGCTAAAAAGGATAAGTAAATATGTAGGTTTCAGGAAAAAAAATTACCTTTTTAATTTATACATTTGAAATCCACAGTTTTTAGGATATTAAAGAAAGGAAAGAAAGAGAAAACATAAATAAGTGTTTCAAAACACACCTGAGAATAGGGCAGTCTCAACTTCTAAGAAACAACATGATTATGTGTAGTATGTGAAACAGGGAAAGCTATAGATATACAATATGGAATTGACTGAAGAAAAACACTCATCAGGAAGCAGAAAAAGTATATGGATGGAACTGGGTGATGGTGACTACAAGATCTTTTTTTTAATTAACATATAATGTATTATTGGTTTCAGGGGTACAGGTCTGTGATTCATCAGTCTTTCACAATTTACAGCACTCACCATAGCACATACCTTCCTCCCCAATGACCATCACCCAACAACCCATCCCTCTACAAGATTAACTGCAGTCTCCTCTCTTTCCTTGAATAAGACAAACTATCCTTCCTTGATGTGTTAAATTTTAGAAAACAAAAACTAAAGGAAAATATAGATTTTGTTAAGGAATATCAAAAAATAATTACTGAGAAATGCTCTTTATTAAAGTTGGTGACTATTTCAAAAATCCCTCATTAAAATCTCCAGAAAAAATACTGGTGTTAGCAAGGTAAGTGGCATAAACCAACATCATCCAGCTTAGTCATTGGGGTCTGTAGACAGATGATCAAAGCCACTGATAGTGACAAGGTATGGGCAATTTAAGTGACTCTTCTCATAGCCCCAACACATAATTATTTCTTAATGTCTCCCTCCAAATTCTGCCACTCCTCCAGATATTTATTAAATGAAATTTATTAGTGAGTGGGAACAAAATCACTCACAAATCTCTTCTATAAGGTGATGAAGACATAGATAAGTGTCTTTTGAAGTAATTGGAACACATCTGGCATGACGAATCACTTGAAATAACTGTAATAATATTCCAAAGGAATAAGACATTTATAATAAGCATCAAGAACTCAGGAATCTCCCAAAATTCTTGGACATAAGATCATTTAGGGATCAGCCATGGTAGATATCCATAAGCGTCCAAGCTAAAGGCAACGTGCATGAGGAAGGGCCTTCTTCACATATTCTAGCTAATCCATATACGGTGAATGTCACTTATTTCACTAATGAGAGTCTTATTTCTCAAACCATTATACTAATTAACAAGCCACAAATTTTATGAGTGAAAACATATTTCTAACATTCATATTACTGACTGTTAAAGCCTCTGATGTTGATTAGATAATGATAACTGAATGGCTTTTAGTAAATTCTGTGGAGTGAAAGTTTCCTGAGTAGAATGCCAGTGTGAAATTCTTGACTAAACAAATGTCCATACACTGTAGCATAAACCATTCAGACTTAAATATCATGATGTTTAAGCTGAAATATTTCAAATTAGACAACATGAGAATGAAAAAACAAAAATTAATAAAGTAGGTCTGATGAACTGACACATAGGAAGCGGTCATATGAAACATCATCTAGTCCAGAGAATTTTTTTTAATGGTCTGTACCAAGGTGGAAAAAAGAAAGTGAAAAGTTTAAAGTGAAAAGATGTAATTGAAAAGACCCAAAACATATCAAGAAGCACATATATGGAAGTATATGACCTATAAAATTAATTTCTTTAGGTGTTCCAGGAGAAGGAGAGCGGCTAGAGACTAACAGGCTGATTGAGAGCAAAGGTCTCAAGACAAGAGGAGACAGTTTTCATTCATCTCGGTTTATACAAGGATAATCAATTTTATTTTTAAAGCAAATGGGACAGAGGCATTGCATCAAAGAATGCTATGTTGTAGGATAATCTAGATTGTTTGACAATACAAACTCATCAGAACTGACTGGTGTCTAACCAAGAGTTTGAAAAAATCCAAAGTTCAGATTATCAAAGTTTTGCTGAAAATTGATTAAACTATCTTTATAAAAAAATCAATGAGAAACAGCAAAGACAATTGTTAACCCCTCTCTTGCCCATAAGTGGTTTATCACAGGATTTTGATTACTTTTCTAAAATATTCATTGGATGAAAATATTCAAAATTGATTAAAGGACAATTAAATACTCAAGTATTCTGTGTGATTCTGGGTTGTGACTCAAGAAAGCAGATGTACTGGAAGAAGAAAAGTTTAAGAAACGGCCAACCAGAGGAGTTATAAAAAATCATAAAGAGAAGGGAAAATAAAGATATTAAGAGTCACAAATTTTAAAAAAGCATTACAAATAATCATTCATAATATTTCCTCCTCTTGCTACTCCCCAACTTTACAGAGGTACACACAACTAAAAGGGCACCTCTTACATGAAGTCTTCCCCCTGTTTTTCTCTTTCATAATGCTTTGTATACACTTATTGCGTGACAATCTCAGAGAAGTTTGTTTTACTGGAGCTCATTAACAGATAATGTTTGGATACTTTAGGAAGAAGAGAAAGTCTCTGAACCATTGAATTCTTTGTTAATGACTGGTGATTATAGGATGCTGAGGCAAGAGATTATGGAATTCAGACACAGGTTCTCATCAACTCTGGGCCTAACTAGGAAAGGAAAATTTGACCAAAAGGCCTTTTATTTATTGGCAAACACGCACAACATTCTGTGGACATAAAAAATATTGGTTTTCATTTCTTGAGTAAACAACCTTACTGAGAACATTCAGTTGACAGTATTGAGTAAAACACATTTATTTTGATGGTTTATATGAAGTGGGTATTAGAAAATGGATAATCCTCATGTTTATCATTTTTTTTAAAGATTTCATTTATTTATTTGACAGAGAGAACGAGAGACACAAGCAGGCAGAGCAGCAGAGGGAGAGGGAGAAGCAGGCTCCCCACCAAGCAGGGAGCCTGATGTGGGGCTCGATCCCAGAACCCTGGGATCGCAACTCGAGCCGAAGGCAGTTGCTTAACCAACTGAGCCACCCAGGTGCCCCATGTTTATCATTTTTATAGAAGCAAATATACATATTCCAATTCTGGTGTAATTTCTGTGCCTCACTCTGTGGGTTTTCTTTCCTAACTTTGGAGATAATTATATCCTCTGAAGCTTTTCCATTTAACATCCTAATTATGTATTTTTAATGATATTTTACCTATATCTGCTATTTCCTCTACTAGAATATGAGTTATATAGTGCTTACTTGTGTCATTTTGCACACAGAAAATACACACAGATTTGTTTAATACCTATTTTCAGTTTGTAAGACAGAAGTTTAGGAAGAATATGGCAGCAATCTTTGAAAGGAGATATGGTGAAAAGGAGACAAGAACTTGTTCACTCAATCCACAATGCTTGAATCCTTTCAGCCTGAAGCAATTTTTCAACATACAAAAGGAAGTTTAACACAGTGTGATCAATATATGAGCTTATTGTTCTATGATCTTATATAGGTTAAAAATATAAACCTAAAAATATTATATAAATTCATGAACTATAGATAAGTGATTTATTATTAAGAAAATGGGATATTAGGACTGTATCTATTGTAGCATAAGGGCAATTCTCAAATGTCAGTTCTCTTGCATAGATTAAATTTCTCAGGCTATCTGAACTCATGCAGTGTGGCTATGGGAAATGAAATGTTAGTAAAATTAGCATTTCCTAGCAGAAGCATGTGTGAAGCTCCCACAATCTCTTTTCTTTGTTTGTGTTTGTTTGTTGTGAGTAAACTGGTATGAAGATAGAGTCCTCATCAGTGTGGATCTCTGACTGAATGCAGGCAGACACCCTTTACTGATTTTCAACAATTAACACATAATATAGTGAGAAATAAACTTTTTCATCTTTTTTTTAAAGATTTTATGTATTTATTTGACAGAGAAAGAACACAAGTAGGCAGAGAGGCAGGCAGAGAGAGAGAGGGGAAGCAGGCTCCCTGCTGAGCAGAGAGCCTGATATGGGGCTCGATCCCAGGACCCTGAGATCATGACCTGAGCCAAAGGCAGAGGCTTTAACCCACTGAGCCACCCAGGTGCCCCAGAAATTTTTCATCTTTTTAAAAAATATTTTATTTCTTTGAGAGAGAGAGAGAGAGAGAGAGAGAACAAGTGGGGGGTGGGGAAAGGGAAAAGCAGACTCCTCGCTTAGCAGGGAGCCTGATCCCAGGACCCTGAGATCAGGACCTGAGTCAAAGACATCTGACTTTTTTAATTGACTGAGCCACCAGATGCCCCTAAATCTTTTTGTCTTAAGCTATAGACATGTTTCACTGTTTGCTATCAATATATAACTTAACTTGTCCTGCCTGATACAACTCCCCAAATCTTACGATGCATAAGATCTTATGATATAAAATATATATATAAATTTCTCAAAGCCCTAAAGCCTCAAGCAAAGGGCTATAGGTTACACAAAAAGGAGTGGGAACCTGGATACCTAGAAACTTCAACCATAGCCACTCTACTTTTGACTATTTTATATAGATAATTCTGCTGCTCTCAATCCCTCCCCAATACATACGCAAATTTTACACCACTATTGCCAAGGATAATTCTTTCAGTCTTATTTTCATCAAAATACCGATTGTATATCGTAGTCTTGCCCTATAAGAGCTTCATGTTTCATTCTACATATGTATGGTAGGGATCTCATGCATACAAAGATAGCTATAGGGTTTTGTGGGAAATACAAAAAGTAAAACTCAAAATTTCTTGTTCTCTAGAACTATACAGTCTAGCTATTAAAGTTTATGAAAAAATATGAATAAAAAAGAATAATGATCATTTATTTTTTTAATTAATCAGCCTTGAAAGAAAGCTACATATTTTCCTATGGGAAATTAGGTCCATCTTTGATCTCCTATTTAAAGTCCTTTTTATTTAGGAATTCTTTTTGCTTGCTTTTTGATCCTTAAATGGATTTTAGGGCAAAACTTGTCTCTTTGTGTCCCCACAGAGGCAAAAGGAGTTACAGTAGGATATCAAATGGCAGCCTAATTTTGTTTTAAGCAGAGTATATTAAAAGGGTTAGAAAAAGTTCTCCCCCTTTTTTAGAATGATAGCCTGCATGAACTATAGAGGTCTCCAGATAACCCTCTGTCTTCCATTCCTCGCTACCACTGGGGCAGTCTGGGACCACCAGACAACTGAAAATTCCCACCTTCAGGCAAAGGGCTAGGAACAGTATGCATAATAACTGAATGATGCATGGTATAGAAACTACAGAAAATTAAAAAAGAAGAAGAAGAAGAAGAAAAAGAAGAGGAAGAAGTATGTGGAACATTGCAACTAAAAGAATTCAAGTCTGATCTGATTCCAAATGAGATTCTTAATTTTGCTAGAACAAATGATTGTAAGGTAGTGTGTAGTAGGTGCCATAAGTAGCCATGATGCCATTCTCCTTATTTTGAATGCCCTTTTTCTTCTTCCCTATTTTAGTCTTTTGAATGGCTTCCAGCCATGAAGGCTCACTAAAGATTCTAACTTTTTTTTTCCCCTTCTTTCTTTTTGAAATATTCCCTAGTCGGTCACCAGGAATCATTCTTATCCTCTCTCTGATCTTATCATCCTCACTCCAACATATTTAGCTTGTAATTCTTCACCAGTTGGTCACATATATTAGCCTCCTCACCCCAAATAGAAATTGATTTAATCAGCACTGGTTATAAAACTGCAACTCCCATGGGAAGCTTGGGTGGTGCACTCAGTTTCAGGGTTGTTGGATCAAGCCTCCCTTTGGGCTCCACTCAGCATGGAGTCTGAGATTCTCTCTCTTCCCTTTGCTCCCTCTACCCCACACTGTGTTTTCTTTCTCTAAAATAAACAAATAAAAATATTTTTAAAAGAAACAAATTGCACCCCCCACAATGCTGTTTTCCATCTGTCTCAATATTCCCAACAAGGAATTCATGATGATTCTAAATATCTTGCAAATCCCTGTTTACTATCCATTTCTGCATAATCCCCTTTATCTCTTGATCTAGTAACAGTAACAGAAGAATTATCTCTTCATGTAGGAAGCTTGGTTCTTAGTGAATTCATCAACTTCTTTGTTGTATATAATTATAAATTGTTTAAATATTTATTTTGGTAGTTGGTTCAAATTCAACCACTGAGGATAGTAACCACCTGTTTTTTTTTTTTTTATTTATGAAAACTACAAGAGCATTTCCCCTTCCTTGTTTCCCTAGCATTTTTGTTATTCCTTGTGCTTCTGCAAAAATTATTGGAAGTAGTTCTACATCAACATCTGCCAGTTTCATCAGATCTCTAGGATGTGATTTGTCTAGCCTAGAGACTTGATGCAATTTGAAGCCACCAGGTACTTTTATTATTGTAACAGTTGGTCTTCAGTCTCCTTAACCATGTTTGTTATACCTGTTCTAGTTTAAAGATCATCTTCATTGACTGAAAAGACAAAAGCAAAATAGAGGAGCTGAATGGCTCTGCAACTGTGTTCCCTGTCATTTGATTTCTCACCATCTGATATAAACAGTTGGGTTTATCTCTTTGCTGCTGTTATTGTTGTTGTTTTTGCCCTTCTTCCTCCTCCTTCCTGTCCTCTTCTTCCTCTTCCTCCCTCTTCTTCCTCCTCCTCCTACTCCTTACTTTTTTAAGTAGTTATTTTAGCACTTATTTACAACAGTGTTTATTAAGTACAATAGTATTTATTAAGCACTTATTTACAATAGGAATGTTCTAGACTTTGGGGCTATGCTGAAAAGGAGAGACTAAACATACAATTCTCTGTAAAGAATCACATAAAAAGTTAAAAATTTTCAAAGATGAATGTGGAAAAGTAAGATTGAAGTCTAATGCAGTTATGGTGGCTGGTTCAGAAATTTATTCTAATTTTCTTCTAATGTCACTTTCCTTGTCTCTGGAGAGCAGGAAGCTAAAAAAAAATTCTCTAATTCATTTTCATCTGATGATCCAAGTTTCATTCAGGTTCTACATCAGATGCAATTATATGAACCTTGAAATCTGAATGGATATAAATGGGATATTGGGTATTTCAATCAATGTGGATTACAGCAAGTGGTGTCTGTATGATTCTGGAGCCAACTGTCTCTGAAGCTTCCTGATTTAGCAGAAATGCCTTCTTGATAGTAGAAAAGGAGGCATGACATGGGACCTTGAAGTGATGGTAACAGGTTCCTGATTTTACACTTGAGTTTTCCTAATTGGAACATAGTGATATTGTTCCAGAACAAGTAACTGTAGCTAATTTAGCATCTGAGACTGAGGCAGATTATATATGTAATATATAGGTATTTATTTATGTGATCTATTACATGAATTTATATTTATATATGTAATAAGGAATGCCCACTGATTTGACAAGAAGCTTTTTAAACATTACACAAGAAGCAGTTCCTTGCAGTCTGGCTCTGCAGTAGACTTAAGAACAGATTCTGGAATCTCATCCTATAGATTTTTATTCAATTGTCTTAAAAATTCCATAAGTCATCTGACATGCTTAATAAATCCTTTTATTCAAATTGTCTAGAGTGGAATCTGTTCTCTGTTTTCTGCATCAGAATTGTGACCAATATGAAACCCCAAATAGACTATGCAAAGCACAAAAAAGAATGATTTTTAAAGGCTATTATTTAAAATAAATCAGGTAATTGAACTGAATAACAATTGACCCTGATAATAGATCTCCCATTGTGATTTCTCTCTTATTTACTCTCAGTTATTTTCTGCTCTGCTCTGTTCCTCATCTATTGTCTAGTCATTCAGAGAAAGGTAAGAGTAGGCTGCACATTCAGCTATAACATCTGTGAGGAAACATTCTTGTGAAATGCAATGTATTTCTAATTTGCATCATTTGATTCCTCCTCAATATGCTCTTAATTCAAATGAAACTCATTTTCCATTTTATCCTCAAGTGTACATTCTCTCAGTTTTTCTTTAACTTAAAAAATAAAAAAAACCCTTCACTACTAAACTTTCTGCCTCTTGCACCTACTAATCTTCTCTGTATCTATGGCTTTTTTTTTTTTTTTTAAGATTCTGTATAGAAGAGCCGCCATATGCCATTTGTCTTTCGCTATTTTATTTCACTTAGTATAATGCCCTCCAGGTTCATCCATGTTGTTGCAAATGACAAGATTCCATTCTTTTTTTATGGCTAAATTATATACATGTCTCACAATATCTTTATCCATTCATCCATTGTTCAGCGCTTAGGTTGTTTCCTTATCTTGGTTATTGTCACTGCAATAAAGGTAGGGTGCTGCAGTGAAGGTAGGGTGTATATATCTTTTCAAATTAGTGTTTTAATTTTCTTTGGATAAATATTCAGAAATGAAATTGCTGGATCACATAGCAGTTATATATATATATTTTTTTTTTAATTTTTTGAGGAGCCTACATATTGTTTTCCATAGTGGTTGTACCAATTTACATTCCCACCGATTATCAAAGGTTCCCTTTTCTCCAAATCCTTGCCAACACTTGTTATTGTCTTTTTAATAATAATCATTCTAACAGGTGTTAGAATGTGGTTTGATATCTTATTGTGGTATTGATTTGCATTTCCCTAATGATTAATGATGCTGAACATCTTTCATATATCTATTGCCCATCTGTATGTCTTCTTTGGAAAAAATATCTATTCATTATTTCTGCCCATTTTTTTAGTTGAATTATTAGTTCTTTTGCTATTAGTTATATGAGTTCTTTATATAATTTGGATATTTGGCCCTTATCAGATACATGATTTGGGACTATTTTCTCCCATTCTGCCTTTTAATTTTGTTGATGGTCTTATTTGCTGTGCAGAAGCTTTTTGCTTTGATGTAGTCCCATTTGTTTATTTTTGCTCTTGTTTCTTTTGCTTTTGGTGTGTCAGATTCAAAAAATCATCACCAACATCTATGTCAAAGAGCTTACACATACGTTTTCTTCTAGAAGTTTTATAGTTTCAAGTCTTAGCTTCAAGTCTTTAATCCATTTCAAGTTGAATTTTACATTTGGTGTAAGATAGTGGTCCAATTTTACACTGACTGACCAATTTTCCCAACACCATTTATTGAAGAGACTGCCCTTTCTCCATTGTATTTTCTCAGCTCTTTTGCCATAAATTAATTCACCATATATGTGTGTGGGGTTTCTTGGTGGCCCTCTATTCTGTTCCACTGATCTATATGTCTGGTTCTTTTTTTTAAGATTTTAAAGATTCATTCATTTATTTGAGAGAGAGAGAAAGAGAGAGAGAGAGAGCAAGGGAGCTAGCAGGGAGAAAAGCAGAGGAACAGGGACAAGCAGACTCCATGCTGAATGGGGAGCCCAATGCAGAGTTCAATGTCATGACCCTGAAATCATGACCTGAGATAAAGTCAAGAGTTGGACATTTAACTGACAACCACCCAGGCACTCCTATGGGTCTGTTTTTGATGTCACTCTCATACTGTTTTAATTACTATAGATTTGTAATTTAGTTTGAAGTCAGTAAGCCTGCTGCCTCCAGCTTTATTCTTGTTTCTCAAGACTGCTTTGGCTATTTGGGGTCTTTTGTGATCTCATATAAATTTCAGGAATGTTTGTTTTATTTTATGAAAATACCATTTAAATTTTGATGGGAATTGCACTGAATCTGTAAATTGCATTGGGTAGTATGTGCATTTTTAACAATATTAAGCCTTCCAATCCATGAGCACATAGTATCTTTCACTTATTTGTATCTTCTTCAGTTTTTTTCATTAATATCTTCCAGTTTTTAATATACAGGCCACTCATCTCCTTGGTTAAATTTATTCCTAGGTATTATATTCTTCTTTACACAATTTTAAATAGGATTGCTTTCTTTATTTCTCTTTCTGGTAGTTCATTATTAGTGTATAGAAACACAAGAGATTTTTGTGTATTGTTTTTTTATCCTGCATGTTTACTAAATTTGTTTATTGTCCTAACAGGTTTTTTATATATAATCTATGGTTTTCTATATATAATATTGTGTTATCTACAAATAGTGACCATTTTAATTCTTCCTTTCCAATGTGGATGGCTTTAATTTATTTCCCTTTCAATTACTCTGGCTAGGACTGCCCATATCATGTTGAATGAAAGTGGAAAGAGTGGACATTCTTGTCTTGTTCCTAATATTGAGGAAAAGCTTTCAGCTTGTGGGCTTGCCAAATATGGCCTTTGATATGCTGAGGTACATTCCCTCTATACCCACTTTGTCAAGAGTTTTTATCATCAATGGATGCTGAATCCTGTCAAATCTTTTTTTGGATCTATATAAATAATCATATTATTTTAATCTTTCATTTTGAAGATAAAGAACCATTTTTTAATCCCTAGGACAAATCCCATTTGATCATGGTATGTGAGCCTTTTAATGTATTATTAAATTTTGTTTGACAATATTTTGTTGGTGATATTTGTATCTGTGTTCACTAAGGGTATTGGTCTATGATTCTCTTTCTTTGTGACATCTTGTCTGGTTTTGGCATTGAGGTAATCCTGGCCTTTAAAATGTGTTTGGAAGAAACCACTTCTATATTTTGGGAGAATTTGAGAAGATTTGGTATTAATTCTTCTTTGAATATTTGTTTGAATTCACTAGTGAAGCCATCTGACCTGGACTTTTGTTTCTTGGGATATTTTTGATTACTGAGTCAATCTCCTTTCCAGCAACCAATCTTTTCTGATTTTCTATGTTATTGTGATTTAGTTTCGGGAGGTTATGTGTTTTTGGAGTTTATCAGTTTCTTCTAGGTTGTCCAATTTGTTGGTGTATAATTTTTCATAGTAGTCTCCTATGACCCTTTGTATTTCTGTTGTATCAATTTTCACTTCTGATTTTATTTCTTTGAATCTTCTTCTTTTTGTTCTTGGTGAGTCTAGCTTAAGTTTGCCAATTTTATCTGTTAAAAGATCAAGCTCTTAGTTTCACTGATTTTTCCTTTTTGTCTTTTTGTCTTATTCCATTTATTTCTGATCCAATCTTTTCAGTTCCTTCCTTCTACTAACTCTGGGTTTCATTTGTTGTTATTTTTCTTGTTCCTTGAGGTGTACAGTTGTGTTGTTTATTTGAAACTTTTTACGATTCTTGAGGTAGGCATTTATCACTATGAACTTCCTTCTTAAAAAACATTTGTTGTCAAATAAATTTTAGCATGTTATATTTCCATTTTCATTTGCCTCAAAATCTTTTTGGATTTCTCTTTCATTTCTTCTTTTACCCATTAGTTGTTTACTAGTGTGTTATTTAATCTTCACATATTTGTAGATTTTTCAGTAGTCTTTGTGTCATTAATTTCTTGTTTCATATTATTGTGGTCAGGAAAGATGCTTGATTTGATTTTAACCCTCTTACATTTATTAAGATTTGTTTTGTGGACTAACATATGATCATGCTAATTCTGTTGATTTTGGTTGGAATGTACTGTAAATATCTGCTAAGTTGTTTATTACTATTACTATTATTATTATTATTATTATTATTTTAAGTAAGTACATAGCCCAGCATGGAGCCCAACATGGGGACTTGAACTAAAGCTCAAGTTGAGCCATCCACATGCCCCTACTAAGTATATTCTAACATGTCATTTAATGCTGATGTTTCTTTATTGATTTTCTGTCTAAATGATCTATCCACTTTTATAAGTTATTCTTCTTTGATATGAAAAATGGGGTTTTATGACTTGTGTTGAAAAAAAGGAATTGAAAACTATGAGCATACCAAATTAAACTGAAAAGCACAGATAATGCTTCAGGGGATATAGTGAGAATATTACTAATTGCTAGGTCAAATTTACAAAGAATGGGGAAACAGGAATAAGGCAAGAAGACAAAATATTCATTTGGAACAATTAAAAGATCAGTGGTGACATAATTATAAGACAGAAAACTAATGTTCTAATCAAAGCATGCTTTCTCCTTCAATTAATAATAATTCAGTGTGCAGTACTATATAAAATAGTTTTATAATGTCAGTTTCAGTTCTTTTGTGAAACCACAGTGAAAGACAGACCAAAGAGATGAATGATTTGCAACAAAGGCAATGCAGGGACAGCAAGAACCATTAATAGCCATCTAAAACCGTAAGAGCTATAAAAACCCTTCTAAACCTTTATCCATCTTCTCTCCCCAACTAATATGCTCAAAAGGTTAAGAAGGTAATAGTTTGTATTTCCTGGTCCTTTAATTTCTTTGGAAATCTCAGTCTTCATGAATTTTAAAATCTGCCTGGCACTTCTACATTTTTTTCTTGGATTTAGCTACAAATACTACACTATTACTAATGTGAGAAGTTCTTCCACAGAAAGATGGATTCATAATACATTGCCTACTAACATCTCTAAATATCAAATAAAAACAGCATTTAAGGGGTGCCTGGATGGCTCAGTCGGTTAAGCAGGTCAGGTCATGATCCCAGGGATGGGTCCGGGGTTCGAGTTCAGCACTGGGCTCCCTGCACAGCTGGGAGACTGCTTCCCTCATTCCCTCTACCGCTCCCTCTGTTTATGCTCTCTCTCCTTCTCTCTGTCAAATAAATAAATCAATAAATCTTAATACACACACACACACACACACACACACACACACACACACACACACCAGCATTTAAAAAATGACAAAAGAAAAGCAAGTTCCAATTAACCACCTAGACAATAAAGCAGTATGAAGCAGATGCTGCCAGGTAGCATTCAGCGTATTGCACATTGGTTATACATTCTGAACACTTCCAGAGACAGTAGAAAACACACTAAAAATTCCAATACCATAAATCTCCTTTTAAAATTATGGTTCATCATTCTTCTATTTGTTCTTAAAATAGTTGCAAGCTTATTTCTATGACTTATATTGAAATTAACAAAGTATGCCATTGGGTAATAGGCCACCTAGAGTAATATCTTCCCAAACTCTTAAGAGCCATGAAGAAGGAGATGGAAGAAAATAAATTATCCTATAAGACATAGAGATTGTTAAGATATTGGAAGGTTAAGAAATAGGAAATGTAATAACTCCTAACAACAGAAAGGAGGAGGGCTGAAGACATTCATTTTTAGTACTTGGATTTAGAGTCACCCAATATTGTTGAGAGGACCGTATGCCACAGTCATTCTGCTATGCACTTTCACAATGACTGTCTATTTAACTTCAAATATTATCCTGTCAGATAGGAAGTATTACTCTGATTTTACAGAATAAGGAAAAAAAAAGATATTAAGCAATCTGCCCAAATCCACCAAACTGTTAAGTGACAGAGGATGCATGATAAACAGTCATTCCCCCTGCAGGGTGAGTGCTGGATGACAAAAGCAGAGGAGAAAGTATGAGTGGTGCCCACATTCCAAGCTGTATCACCAACCCACCAATCTGTAATAAATATTTGCCACATTATACCCCATCAACTTCTAGTTAAAATGTGTCTATTTTTCAGTGTATTAACATATTGATCACTATAACATAGAATATGCATGCAGAAGGATTAAATTATTCCTGAGTAATTCCCATAAGCTCTCAGAGTTATTTATCCACCCTATGACCTTAACATTCACATTTGAGGATCACTTTCCACCAGGTTAAAAAAGAAACCAAACTTTATCAAGAATAAGATAATGAGTATGAGGAAAGTTGTTATTAGAATGTATTTTTAAAAGCCATGATATAGACTTCAATTTGATAGATTAATGGAACATTAAAGGGACAATGGTTAAAGAGAAAAGAAGCTATTGTTTACATAATATTTCATTAATATCTGGAGATACAGAGATCAATGTAATAATTAATGACACAGTTGGGATCCCTTACACCTCACTAATCATTAACAGGATATAAAAGCACCAATGTATTTGGGAAATTCAGCCAAACTTTACTGTAGAAGGAAAGGAAAAAATACACTGGAAGTGATTTTGTTTAGATAATGTATAAAAACTATTTCCACTAGGCAGTAATGACAGAAATCTATGGAACTTTCCTACCAACTACATAGTACAGAGTGATGATGGAAAAAAAATTATTTTTTTCCCTTTATTTTCTATATCATTTTCACATTCCCCCTCTAATGTCCTAATTGGACAGTTCCTTAAGCCATATAGGTCATATATCCTAAACCTAAATCCTAAAATCCTAGGGAAAGAGTTTTTAGAAAGAGTTTTTACTATCACCATATCTACTGTGAAATCATACTAATACAAAAATATGAACTTTGATGTTTTTTAATTCCATGGAATAATCTGGTGAATTAGTTGATATCAAAAGTAAGTTATTTAACTATGTAGTATTCAAAATAAAATAAAAATATACTAATAAAGCTACATTTTAAATTATGACCAGGAAGTAATTTCCACTTTGATTTAATGTCATAATTACTATTTTATTACTGTAATAATTAAGAAACAAAAGTATAACTGTTATAATATGATCCATATCAGAATTCAGTTAAGTAAACCATTGGAAAAATCAAATTCTCACAGAATTTCAGAGATAACGTACTGTCAAAAACTAATTCAACCTTGGGGTACCTGGGTGGCGCAGTCTGTGAAGTTTGACTCTTGGCTTTGCCTCAGGTCATTATCTCAGAGTCCTGAGATGGAGCCCCATGTTGGGCTCTGCACTCAGTGTGGAGTCAGCTTGGGTTTCTTTTTCTCTCTCACTCTGCTCCTCCCCCTGCTTTCTCTCTCTCTCTCTCTCAAATAAATAAATAAATCTTAAATTCAGTCTTGAAGACAATTAAAAAAAAATGTTGTAAGGGAAGGCTGGATTATTGAAGCATGTTGCCATTTATTTATTCAATGCTAAGGATCAAAGAGGGAATTGTCTTATGCTCCTCTACTTCACTGAAATAAAACTTTAGTTTATAGTGAATAAACTGTGTAGGAAATCAGTTGAATGAGTTTTGTTAAGATACTATTGGGTACAAGGTGCTGTGCTAAGTGGTCCAGTAACAAAGATGAATAATAGCTGTATTAGTTTGTTGGGGCGGCCATAACACAGTACCTGAGACTGGTGTGGCTTAAACAACAAAACTTTATTTTCCCACAGTTCTGGAAGCTAGAAGCCTCAGACCAAAGGGTTTGTTGATAGCATTTACTTCTTCTGAAGCCTCTCTCCGTGGCTTGCAGATAGCTGGCTTCTCTCTGTGTCTTCACATGTTCTCCCTCTATACATATCTTGTGTACTACTTTCCTTTTTTCATAAGGAAACCATTCACATTAAGATTAGGGCTCATTCTAATGACCTTATTTGAACTTACTTACTTCTTTAATGATCCTATTTCCATATGCAGTCATATTCTGAAGTACTGAGCGTTACGGTTTCAACATACAAACTTGGGAGGACACAGTTCACCCAATAACAATAGCCCTCCAGGACTTCCAAATAATAGAGAACAAGAATACATAAAAGTAACTACAATATAAGGCAGAAAGTGATAAAAGTTTTAGTATAAATCCAAGATTATGAGAAAGCATAGAAAGGTTTAAAGGAGAAAGAAAGGTTTAAAGGATAAAGTGGTGTTCTGAGGATAGGATTTAAGCAGATTGAGATGAATATGGTGAAAAGGGCAGAAAAAGGCATAACTGGAGCAAACACTGTGTAGGACTAATTTATCTTTCAATAATCAAACCTTACTCTGATTGACATGGCATATTATGTATTTAAGATGATAAAGGTCATTTGGTTGCTGATAGCACGTCAGCAATACAAAATTTTATTTTCTTCAGTTTTCCATGTTAAATACATCACAGGCCAAGAACAAGATAAATTACACAATTCTCCACCATCTTCTAACAATTTGCACTTGTGGGCATTTTTAAAAGAAATAGAATAGGGAGGGAATTAGAATCGTACCAATAGTAAACCAGAAGATACGGATAATAAAAGTCCGAGAGCAACCATGTTATCCTTGTAGGAAATATATTTATCAAAAAACTGTGCCCATAGATTTTTGTTCTGAGGGTCAGTTCCCAAACTTATGTGATACAACAGTATTTTAAATTCTTGCCTGTAATAAACTGTCATTTTCTGAATTTTTTAAAAAAGGTAGATTTGTGATATTCTATTACCAGTGAGTGTGACCTACACTTAGCTGCCCAACACATTATTCTTAGTCCTGTTTGCTAAATAAGTCATATTTCTGACAACAACATCTTCTCAATTTTAATTGATTTTATTTAAAAAGTACAAGAGAATAGTAAGGAATCTACACAAAATACGCTTTTGTATTTTCAGAGGGGAAAAATACTGAACTTTCAGTGCAATCACAGTAAATGTGTGCTTCCTTATAACTTCTTACATATGTCACTGGCGGATAAACTGAATTTTTACTTACTACTTAAAATTCTGACAACTCAATAGCACTCAGCCAGATGACATTTAAAATGTGGCAAAAACAAGGTTTTTATTTTGTTCAGAGATATTTTTCCAAAAGCACCTTAAAGTTTTCTCCTCTACTGTCAAGACGATCATTTAGGTACATGTATAAAATGTTCGAAATACATACATAGCCTACATTTCATACCACTTGTTAGTGCCTAATTAAGCAGAAAGAAATTAGTGAATTACGAAATCGAAATTAAAACACATGATGTTTTACATTAAGAAATAAAGATCTTGGAACATACACCTTTAGCACTGTGGTAAATGAGCTTAATCTTTTCCATTGGTGAAAGGTGCACAATGATCATTCTGTGCAATTACGCAGCTAGGCAAAGCCTTGATTTGGAAACAGCATTATTATACCAACAAGAAAATCACTTTGCATAGCTGTGCTTAATTTTCGCAGTTGCCTGGAATAGTTATGCTACATATACATTCTGTCTTTGCCCTAAAGCCTGCGTTAGGAGGTTCTGAAATGTAAAAAGTAAATCTACCCTCAATTACTTGAAGGTTACTCCTGTAGAAATCAAATGAGAGCTTATTAAGTAAAAAAAATTTAATTAAACAAATGTTTATTAAGTATCTGCAGTACACCCAATGTTGTGTAAAGCTCTGCAGTGAAGTGAAACCTAATAATCAACACACATCCACTGTATTTGGTTGCTTCTTGTTCTTTGACTTCATCTTTACTAATCTGACGTTTTGAGTGTTTTTTAATTGTTTTGGATATTTTTCACATTTAATTTCTTCTCCAGAATCTCACTAACTTCTGATAAAAAAGAAAAGTCTCATTTTCCCACTCAAACCATATTTAGTCTAGCTCAAAGGAGTATTTGTTTAGCTTTATCATGATCTCCAAAATTGTTCAGCTATGTCCTCATGGGCAACCAATGACTTAGAGAAGAAGAGACTTGAGCTTTTGTTAATTATTTGACTCAAAAGCTGAATGAAAAACAAATCAAAAAGTAGACTTAACAGTTAAATATATCTTTCTCTCTGATTCAAGAAAGTTCAAGATAGAAAAACCCAGAATTATGGTTTAAACATGACCTCCATATTTTGACAAAAACATTAAAAAATGGGCAAAAACTAACTTGAGAGGAAAACTAATTTTTAATAAGGGATAATAGGCTGTTCTGAAAAAGAGGTGCTTTTACATACCCTTTATATTAGAGAGTAGTTAAAAGTAACATCATTCCTATTTATGGTCATAGAGAATTTGAGCAATTAAGGAGTTCTTTGTGACAGACCCCTATATATTAAACATGATTATCCTAGCAAAATTCTTTCTGGTGGAAGAATAAATGAGGATCTATCTATAAAACTCTTAGAGTTCCTGAGATAAATGTTTCCACACGTATTAATAGTAGCATTTCTTAAAAGAAAAAAGATTTAAAATGTCATGCACCAAAGTAAATACACATATGCTATAAAAGAGCTATTAGAACCATATAAATATTGATGTAGAAAAATTATGAATTCATTTATTTATATTGTGACAGTGTAACTATATATCATGCATTAATAAAGTACTTTTAATGTAGACATCACATATATTTTTGGCTAAATATGCTAGAACAGATCTATATAGAACTGATCTATAATTTAGAGTAAGTCTCCTTTGTTCCTTAGCTGGTTTTTAAACTTTAAATATGTTACCTTAAAATGTACTGATCATAAACAACTTACACAGTTTTAAATAACTAGAGGTGATGACCCAGTTCACAAAAGAAAGAGTAAAGTTACAAGACTGGATATCTCTGTTTTCATGAAATTTTACATGTAATTAGGTGAAGAGGATTTATACACAATTTATTATGGAAACATAAAGTACATAAATCATGATCAAAATGGTGAATGCAAACTTGCAAGAAGATATTAAATGATGCCATGGGCATCTGCCTTTGGCTCAGGTCAAAGGGTCCTGGGATCAAGTCTTGCATCAGGCTCCCTGCTCAGCGGGGAGCCTGCTTTTCCCTCTGCCTACAGCTCACCCTGCTTGTGCTTGCTCTCTTTCTCTGACAAATAAATAAATAAAATCTTTTTAAATTTTTCAAAAAATAATATCATGGGAATTTAAATGTCACTATAATATATTGAATTATTGAGATACACAAAAAAGCATATTTTTCATTCCTCCCATGACTTATTTCCACCTATACTATTAGAACTTTATAAAAAACAAACAAACTAAAACCCTGCATTTCACCTACATCTGAAATGTCCTAAAATAAACTATACTGAAAAGGCTATGGAGAGTTGCATGGCAGCTAGTGTGAATGGCACTGGATATTTTAAAATCAGCATATTACAATGAAGTGTTAGATTTTTGGCAGTTTCAAGTATATCCTTTTTTGGTTTAGATTTTTAATAGTCAAATTCTAAAATTATCATTTAACAGATACTTGTGTTATGAAAACCTGAAATTTCAAAGCAGCTGATTCCCTACAAGGAAATCGATGGTGTAGAAAGAAAATAAACACATAAAAAATTATAAATGGATTTAAATGATTAAGTCATCTGTAAATTCTTGCTAATTATACATTTTAAAATTATTATGGAAAACCAGATTGAAAATTGATTGCTTTATAATCATAATTATTACAGAGATGAATAAAATAACATTATACTAAACATGGATTTTGCTTTGACCCTTCTTTGAATTAAATTCTGTAGATCCCTATAGTGAGCTATTAAATGCCAATATATGAAAGAATAATCAAAATCAAGTAAAAATTTTAAAGTGAGGAGGCTTTAAAGACTGGCTGTCACCAATTCCTTTGCTGATAGAAAGACAGCCCTGGTGTTCCCCAACAGAAGCTATTTTACCATGTTATAATTGGCACCTGAGGGATTCTTTCCTCCATTAGAGTATAGATCCCTTACAAATAATTCCAGTGGGTCTTATTCACCATTGTATCTCTAAGGTAAATAGAAATTGTCAATAAATTTTTATTGACTGATGCAATAAATGATTAACTTGTCAATACCAAAGTTTGTGTTGGGTGCTTGCTTCAAAGACATTAATTTCTTCATTTTTACTATCACAATTGCCATAAAGATGGTAGCATAAAAATGTCACTTAAATAATGCTGTCAAGCCGCTATTAGATACTTCTCAGCTTTATATTTGAGTTTTATATACCCAAAGAAGATTCTATTCCCTAAAACAGGTTCTGATTATTTTGATGCTTCAGATCTAATCCAACAGAAGGAAAATATCTGTCATTCAGACCCGATTATCAAGAGGCAAGAGCTTTCATCAAAGCTCCTTAGTAAAGGGTAATTATAAAATCCTAGGAAAGGGTATACAAGGGTCTTGAATCTTACATGTAATAATAAGTATGACAAAAGTTAAGGTTTGGTGAAGCTTCATGGTTAGATTACATTGTTTATTATTCTATACACTCCAGTCTTATAGGAATGCTTGAAATATTTCACAATTTTTTAAAAATCTAGCCATTATTTTGATACTCTCACCCACAAAACAAGGGTAAAAAGTGATATAAGATCTCACAAAATATCATTCCATCAGAATCTGACCCTGAGTGATAAAGGTTTAGGCTTGCCTTCACGAAACATTTTCTTAAACTATATTACTGAGATTCACAATCAAGTTCAAGAATACTGCATGATCTCCATTTTTTGGTGCGTTACAGGTGCTGACTGGGTCACCTGGGAAGATATTTGGGTTACCCCAGGCACACAATCAACCACGTTGCCTGTCTTAGCACCTTGACATTTACTTCTCCTATAACTCCTTTATTATAAAAGTTCAAGAAAAGGAGAAATCATAATAAGATACAGAAACTAAGTGATGTGCTTCAATAATAATGGACACTTTTTTCATGAAATTTTGTTCTGATATTACTTTTAAAGAATAAAATATTACAGTCTAAGCCCCACATGTACTCTTTCTCAGTCCTTTCCAACCCCTTCTTCTCCAGAGTAAATCACTTTTTTGCATTTGCTATCTGTGGCATTTATGGCACCCTACTGTTCCCATCACTCTAAAACTTGCTAATTTACTCAATACTGCTTTTAAAAATCTGTTCCATTAACATAGGAAATAAGTTTATTTTAACTACTGTGTTTGCTGCTATTTATTCATTCTCCTACCGATGGGCATTTATATTATTTCAAACTTCCACTATTAAAAAAAATCCATAATGATCATACTTGTACAAAATTTTTATGAATATGTGCACAAGTTTCATATATGTATGAATATATTCATGTATATATGAATATATATATATATATTTGTGGCAAAATAGTCCAGGTACTACATAGTGCTTCCCAGAAGCAGTGTGTAAGAGTTCTCTTTTTACTATATCTCATCAATATTTGTCATTAAATCATATACATTTTTTAATGTCTTGACATGTGACAGCTATACAGCATAGTTTGCAAGATAATTCTTAAGTTACTTTGATTAACTATAATGTACTAACTTTTGGGATAGTTTAACAAAGTAGCACCTTTAAAGAAGTTTATCTTTATCATTCCTGTTTTAACTTTTAGCAATGACCTGCCAGTGATGCTAGTAATAATGTCTATCTTTTACTGGACCACTTACTATATTCTAATCACTCTTCAAAGCATTTTAAATATATTATTTTATTCAATCCTTCCAACCATGTGAAAATGTGAGTTCTAAGATTGTAGGGAGCGTAGGGAGTTTTGTCTGTTATATTGATAGTTCTATCTCCAGGATTTAAAACAATCTCATCACCTAGTAGATGCTCAGTACATATTTGTTATATAAATGAAAAAAATATTTTAGCCAATGTATCCTAATCTAACAAAATAATACAGCGTAGGTAGTTTATAAACAACTGAAATTTATTTCTCACTGTAGTAGAGACTGGGAGGTCCAAGATCAAGGTACCAGCAAGGTTGGATCGTGGTAAGAACCCTCTTCCTGGTTCACATCCAGTGACTTCTCTCTACATTCTCACATAGTGGAAGGGACAAGGGATCTCTGTAGGGTCTCCTTCATGAAAACATTAATCCCCTTCACGAGAGCTTCACCCTCCTGACCTGAGTACCACCCAAAAGCCCTGCCTTCTAATACTTTCACATAGAACACGAGGGTTTCAACATGGTAATTTGGGAGGACACAAATGTTCAAACCATGGAAAAATAATATAATTATTAACATTTCAGAAAAGGGCATTTGGTGAGTAGAAATTATTTCTCAAATATCATAGATTTGGTGGGAAATGACAAAATCATCAGTCTTAAGTACACTTAACCCCCTCCAAACTCTTCTTTTCTTGTGCTTCCCATGGATTCTAGGAATATAGTCCATTGTCTTGATGTGTCATCTGTAAGATTTCTTTTAGTGGTGAAATATTAGTATAAATAACATATGCTTTGTTAGAATGTAATCCTTAGCTGTATTCCTCAAATATATATAAAGAGTTCAGAGCACAAGCTCTAGAGCCACTCTGTAAGCAGAGGTTTTTACTGCTTTGTTATGATTCTCCAGGATGCTGTTCAAGTCCTTAAAACTATGCCAACACAAACTCGCAAGCTCAAATATATCACTTCCTACTTTCAGATCTTGTATCTAGCAGGAGGCATGCTTTTTCCATTTCTCCCACCTTTGGAGAAAATGTAGGTAAGGAGCATCCTGCTTTTCCTATTTAAAACCTCTTCATCTCTAGCTGGAGACTTCAGTCTTTCAGAATGCTCAGGAGCACATTTTAGAATTACAAGTTGGTGGGGGAGTATTATATGGCAAGGAGAAACTTTTCTTCTCATCCTTCACCTAATGTATAAAATTTCCCACAGAATTAACCATATTAAGGATTTTTATTTATCCAAATTACATTTACTAAATGTGTGTGCTTACAGTTGAGACACTGCCCAGAAATAACTAAATACAAATGGAATTCTGACAATCACTTTGATGCTGTTTTTGTTGAAACTTTCTGAAATTTGTTGTCTATTACAAATAATATGGTAACTAATAGTGCACATACATTCACTGAGGCAATATTTTAAAAAATTCTTTATTAAAGGTCTATTTTTATCATTTGTAGCCTGTATAAATACATAGCTAGGGCATCTTCAGAATTTAGGAAATATTTATTACCTTTATAAATGTGTCTAAGATCCAAGCCCTTAGTGTTATTTATTTCATTGGTAAGATTATTGATGATTACTCCAGCTCTACCTTAAAGCTCTGATAAAAATTCTCAAATCTGATTTTGACAAGTTCAAAAGAGGACTTCTAATTATGGCTTTATGGCTTTTCTAAAAATTGAATTCATAATATTCAAACAATAGTACTGCAGGAAATCCATTGTTCATTCAAACGAGAGCATCTTGAGTGAACTTGCCTGTGAGTACATGGAATGATGCATGATAAATTCCAGTTCACATGCCCAAACTATTCTTTAGTCATGTATATAGGCAATTATTCAAAACCTAATGATCAATAGAGCAATAATGGATTCCTTTGGGAGAGCCTATTCCATCATTTTTGAAAGTATGCCTTCTCCCTGTCTTTCCATGACTTACGTAAAGCTGTATGATTTCCCCCACAGTGTCCACAGCGATCACTGAGGCACATAGCATCATGTGAAAATGTAATCACAAAGGACCCAGAGATACAAATCTTACAGCCCCAACATTGTCTCTTGATTTTAACCAATGCAATAGAACATCCTGGCTGCAGGTCGTCACTGGATTCACCAGATGAAGAAGAGAGTTTTTCCTTGGCAAATGGGCACCCAAGTTATTCAGACTGAGCTACGTTTAAGTCATTAAATTGGCTCTCACCTCACCTTTCTATTATTACAGCTTGGATGTGTCAGTCTTAAATGTTTTAATTTCTTGGAAGTGAGGTGGAGAAAACAAGGGAACATCTGCTTTATATGGTGTTTATTTTCACTTCTAAGAACAATTAAATCATTATTTAGCTCTATACTACCTAATTCTGTAAAAGCGGTTTCCAGAGTTAGTGTTCTGAAAAACTGATGTAGTCTGTGACACTACTAGTTAATATTTTACATGACCTACATCTTCCTCAAATGTTTAGGGTTTTATATAATATCACCTATTGTCTTCATCAGCCCAGTACCAAGCCAGATGTACTCTCTGTTCCTCTAATGCTGGTCAACTTGCCCTTCCTCAAAGCTATCATGTACTTTCACACTCCTTTTTCTTTTTCTGGAATGCCATTCCAATTTTTTCAAGATTAAATTAAAAAATTCAGTTCAAACGCCATATACTTAAAAATGATTCCCTCAGTACTCTGACATTCCAGCAGGATTAACTGCATAGTATCTTGTTAATGTGACTGTTAAAATCCTTTGGAATCTAAATTTGTATATACTAGATTGTGTGTTCACAAAAACGTTGTGTCTTCCTTCTTTCCATCTTCCTCCTCTTCCCAACTTATGTCTTGCACATAATTGATATTCAATATATTTTTATCAAAATCCATTTTTGCAGAATATGAATTCAAATCCCAATTTTAAAAGAACATTTCTTTTGGAACACATCATGTCTTGATCCCTCTAATCAACTAAAATTTCAAATAGGTATATATTGAAAAGATATATATAAGTGAATGTGTCATAATAGATTGGTTATCATTATATTATATAACTTATCTTTGCATAGATATGTACTATAGTGGTCATTCTTTATTCTCAGCACCTATTCCATAACCATTATATTGAATATTAATAGTGCTCAGTTTATGTGCAATTGATTTAACACTTTGACTTGCTAATATTATGTGTTTATTTTGTATTAATTTTGAAAGAGAACTGTAAGCCTATTTCTTTTCATTTTTCTTTGACAAATGATTCAGATAAAACTTTTTAGAAGCAAAGATCACGTTTACCACAATGTCATGAATGGAGGCTTTTGTTAGTACATTTTTGGGAATAGCATCAGAGTTATCTTTGTGTGACTAAGTCAAGGTCACAGAACATTGTGATGATTAATGCTTAAAGTTATTTTTCATAATTTAGAGGTTTCTTAAACTATTTCTCCCAAAGATGAACACATTTATTCAAAGCAGAAGCCATATACCTCCTCAAATTAATCTTGCACAGAATTAAAAAGGGGAATAAATACATTTATTCATTCAGCCAATAACTATTGAAAGCCTTCAAGCCAAGCTCTTGAAGCAGGAGTTTCAAATAGAAAATTAAACAGTAATTCAGGTAAGAGAGAGAGGCTTGAACTGAGAGGTGAGAACAGTGGATATAGAGAAAAGTGGTTGTATTAGAAATTCAGAACATGGAGTAAAAGAGATCTCTAAGCATCCTTCAATATCATACTTCACTGAAAGTCACTATGATATTATCTCTAAAATGAGAAAACCTTTTACAATAAGGGGACAGTCGAACTAATTCTAATCAATAAGTGGTCAATCTTTCTTTTAGAAAATTCCAAACCATTGTCAGTGGCTCATTCCATTCCTCATGTGGTCCCTTCCCTCCAATAATCCCCATCATCACAGCTTTCTTGCAAGTTATCTCTTCTGCTAACTTTTAACTCCTTTTTTTAAACTCAAGTACATTTTGTAGGGTTTAGCACTTCACATTATGCAATATTTAAGGAATGAATGAATAAATGAAAGAAAGTTCATATATTCACAAACTTTCACATTTACTCAGTTCTTTGGATTTGTTGAATAGTTCATATGGTCCAAGTCAGTTCCTCTTCTAACAAAGTTTACTTCTTTTGAACTTAGTTCCTTGGGTTATAATTCACTACGAGTCAATTAATTCAATGATTCAAAAAATTGAGGCAAGTGTTAATGTTTTCTCTCCCAAATTTGCATCTTAAGTGAAGACCTTAAACTTTTTATTTTCCCATGTATATAACTAATATTGGGGATTTCATGCATGTTGTCAGGCTGGAAAGACAGAGCTTCACAAATCTCATCACATAGGAACATTTTCTGTCTATATGAAAGACAGACTTTGATGTGGTCAAAGAATCTTTCAGTCCAGCAACTTTCTGACAAGTGTTCTGTTACACGTATTTTCAGAGAGGGATTAAAAAAAAAAAAAAAAAACCCACACAAACAAAAACCAAGAACAGTGAATGCTGTGGGGATAAGTCCTATAGTCAATGATGAGACAAAAGGTTGGAGACCTATGCATTGAAAATTTTTTTTCTAATTACCTGCAAGATGATACTGGAATTATTACATAAATAACATTAAACTGAAAAGAGCCTCCTTTGGACAACTGAATGTCAGAGAATGTAGTTTTCCAAACATTCCTTTGATTTTAAAGGTGGGTCTTGGTTCACTGTTTCACTTTATCTTTACACTTAAAAAATTTTAAATAACAGTACATTGATGAAGTGGCTATATTTCCTATGGTTTTCAAAAAAAAAACCTGATTATACTTATGTTCAGAGTTTTCTACACATACGATGAAATGAAATAATGCAAAAATGCCTTCTAAAAATTGGTATTTTCACTTCTGTATATCATGAGAAGTTTGGTGATTATATAAACATACAGTTTAAAAATCATCAATGATATTTCTATACTGGGGAAAGCAATAGTTAAATAAAAGACATTTGGTATTACTTCAAGACCTGTTCATCAATATTAGATGATCTAATCACTCTAAAACATTATTATGATGGAAACATTTTACCAGTGCGATCCCTACCTTTGTTAATGACAATATAATAATCACTTAAAGTCCAAGAATCCTTTCTCACTGATTTTAGGTCTTAAGTTTTGTTTATATTTTAATGTGGAGAGCTGATGTTCTGAGAATCCACAAATTTTCACAACTGACTCAGAAGAAAAGTGGGAATCTTTTCAGGATTTCTATTATTCATTCTTATAAAAGAAAACAAAAATAAATAAATAAATAAATAAATAAGAAAGTGAAATAAGTATTATTGTCAAGTACTGAAAGAAAGCCAAAGAAAAAGATAAAATTGTTTTATAAAAATTATGAGACATAATATTCTCTAGTTAATTCACCAACATGAACTGAGTTGTCAGTTTTTCTACCTGACAGAGGAACCAGCAGTCTGTGAGTACAAACAGGATCTCTGAACGATCATTATAAAGTATCATCAGAGAAGCTGTTCATTGCTAATCACATCAGCAACTTTTTCTAAGACAATCTGGACCCACCCTCCCCCCAAAAAAGCTACCAGATTGTGAGAGCCTCCATCACAGCCCTTTGAAGCATGATTAGCTATCTGAAACAAAGTAACTATCCACTGGTGGCCTGTGATCTTGAACTTACAACTTCTAGCCTAGTACTAAAAACGATGTATATATAAAGCCAGCTAGAAGATTCTGAGAAAAGATATCATTATTTGGGGGAACACATGTTGAAAGTTATGATATCATAAGAATCCAATAGGACTCATGCGTAACTAATACACGATAAGTTTGTGAAAGTGCAGAAAAGTGAGAAAGGATTGCCTGAGGTAAACATCTTTTGTCGCTAGTCAACAGCCATTTTCCATTCTTTTCTGCTCATAAAACTTCTGATTTTGTTTGCATTGGAAGTAATTAGTCAGAAAGGTTGAATTATGACTGGTCTAAGCCCAGTAGTCTGCTAGATCTATTATACCAACTCACAAGAGTTGTTTTTTATGCATCTCTTCAGTGACATCACATCAATAGCTTAAAACCTGCCAAAGTGACAGTATTCATAAATATTACAAAGAAAGTGCTACAAATTAGAACTACCATTTACTCTGGCCCCCAGTCAATTTTTAGCCATTTATCACCATTGTAAGCTTATCATGGAAATCCCATTTCCTTTTGCCAGCAGTTGGTTCAAGTGTAGGTATAGGAATAAGTTTTGAGCTATGAGGCATAAGAGAAATCAGATGGAGGTCACCCTGGAAAGATTTCCTCCTGATAACTTGAAGCCAACAAGCTACCTTGTTTTCTGCTTTAGTTGTATTGTACAATGCTTTGAGATGTAAGCTCTGAGACGTAACCATGAGGGAAGGTCAAAAGAATCCAGATATGTCTACACAGATCATTAATAACCTTAGACTGCTATTAGCTAGCACATCCAAAGGACAGGAAAGTAGGAAAAATTCACCCTGGGTCTAGAAAATAATGGAGTGCGATATCTATGGAGAATTTTAAAGCAATAATGATCATATTAAGTATTAATCCACTTTTTAATTATTACCCTGTACTGACAATTCTAAACAATGTTAGTGATAAAATACTATTCCTCACATATCTTGACTATTCCTATCCAAGTCCTTTCGCATGCTTGGGGAGTAAGTCTAGATGGGAACTTCCATATGAGTTTTCTGTTATGTATAGGCAAAATGTGCTGAAGTGTTAAAGCTGTTCACAAAAAATAGCAGACTAAGGTTGGGAGGTCAGGTTAATCCAGGATGGAAAAGAAAAAGCATGAGCTCCTGCTCTAAGGACCTGCTGGATTTGCTCAGATCTCAGGCCTCCTATAGCTCTAATCATGCAAGGGCAGGCCAATTATAGTTCTTGCTCTTAGGTGTTCAGGAGCCTTTCCCTATTGTGTCATTAGTGTACCTATAATAAACTGACTTTACAGAGAGTTGTGTGAGCAGGTTTCTTTGTTTTGTAGCAAAAAGAGACAATTAAAAAATAAAATCTAGCATTTAGTAATTAACCAAAGAGTGCCCCAATGTATGAAGTTGATTGAACACACATACACACAAAATCTATACTAAGAGGACAGCAAATAGACAAAAATATGCTTAAAACAGCGTTGTTTATACTAGTTAAAATTATAATTCACCTAAATGCTAATGAAAGAAGAGCAGTTTTTTTTTTTTTGAAGCATGTATAATGATGTGGGAAAATTCAGCCAAATATTCATTATAAACCTCATGACATAATTACTTAAAAACATAAATTTATGTATATAGGTGTGTGTATATATATATATATATGGCTATACATATACCTATATATATGTAAATTTGGATGTAAATAAATCAGATATCAATTGTTATTTCTGAATAGTGGGATCAAGGGATATTAAGATTTTTACCCATACATTTTCTATTATTTTCAAAGTTTCCAGCTCCCCAGATATAAAACAATTTTAAAATAATTCCCACACATTTTCATTCATTAATGTATCATGAAAATACACCAGGTTTCCAGAACTATCATTTAAGATGAGAATATATACATGCATGAAAGTAGTAAGTTCCACAAGTTAGACACACTATGACTATATCAGGAAATTTTTAAAAGATAAAATGATGTTAGAAATTCATATGAATATGCATTTTATAAAAAATAATATCTCATTCCAGTCTCTTTAAAAAAAAGGAAAAAAATCTATTTTTTAAAGATTTTATTTTTCGGATGAGAGGCAAGATGGAGGAGGAGTAGTGGACTGAAATGACATCAGGTAGCAGGAGTTCAGCTGGTTATCAAACCATTCTGAACACCTACAAACTCAACAGGAGATCAAAAGAAAGAACAGTAATTCTAGGAACAGAAAATCAACCACTTTCTGAAAGGTAAGACGTGTGGTGAAGTGAATCTGAAGCAACAGGAAGATAGACTGCAGGGGGAGGGGCCGACTCCCAGCAAATGGTGAAGCAGCAGAGCACAAAATTAGAACTTTTAGAAGTCTGTTCTACTGAGGGATATAGCTCCAAAAGCTAAGCAGGGATGGAGCCTTTGCAAGGACAGTGTGGTCTCAGAACCTGTGGGGTCACTGAAAGATCGAGGGTGTCTGAGTGTGGCAGAGCTCCTAGGTATCAGAGTGGGAAAGCTGACTATAGAGACAGAGCCAAGGAGTGAGCTCTCAGCTCGGGGTTCCTTAAACTGTGATCAGTGGCACAGCCAGACCACTGCTCTTTGAGTAGGGACCCCAGAAGTGGCAGATCCAGGGAGACTCAACTTCCTCCTCTAGAGGCAGGAACCTGCTAGTTTTGGAGACTCCAAATGGAGCTGTACACCAGAGACAGAAACACTCAGTCACAGGCCCAGTGAGCCCAGAGCATGACTGGAGACCAGGGAGATGGGAGTGATTGACCACTTTTCTCTGAGACCACACTGAGGAGTGGGGACCCAAGTGCTCAGCTCCTCTGGGCCAGAGATTGGGAGGCTGCCATTTTCATTCCCGTCCTCCAGGGCTCTACAGAAAACGTTCAGGGAACAAAAAACTCCTGAGACCAAACTCAAGCAGATTTCTTAGCCTGGCCCCTGGCAAGGGCAGTGCAATTCAGCCTCAGGCAAAGAGATTTGAGAATCACTATAACAGCTCCCCCCCCCCCAGAAAATCAGAAAGAACATCCAGCCAAAACCAAGCTCACTGATCAAGGAGAACAGGAGAACTCCAGAGCTAGGGGAAAGCAATGCATGGAATTCATGGCTTTCTCCCCATGAAACTTTAATCTTGGAAAGTTAAAATTTTTAATTATTTTCTTTCTTATTTTAATTTTTTTAACTCTTCTTCTTTCCTCTTTTAACATTTTTTTTAACTGGTTTATCTTAACAATACATTTCTAAAAAAATATTTTCCAACCTTCATTATTATAGTCATATTTTATCCTTCAATGTATTTAACCTTATATTTTGTATACATATAGGTTTTTTTTTTTCTAAAAAAATTTGGGATACTTCTTTTAATAGATCAAAATATACCCTAAATCTAGCACAGGTCTTTGTTCTATTCTCCAGCCTGAGAAAATTTTCTCCACTTTCTTTTTCTTTCTTTTCCCAACCAACTTATCTTATCAACCCTTTTTAAGATTTTTTTTAAATTTTCATATTTACAGTCATATTCCATCCCTTCATTGTGTTTACCCTTATTTTTTTGTATATATATATGTATATATATATACACATGCATTTTCCTTCCTTTAAAATTTTGGGAGGGGCGCCTGGGTGGCTCAGTGGGTTAAAGCCTCTGCCTTTCGGCTCAGGTCGTGATCCCAGGGTGCTGGGATCGAGCCCCGAATCGGGCTCTCTGCTCAGCAGAGAGCCTGCTTCCCTCTCTCTCTCTGCCTGCCTCTCTGCCTACTTGTGATCTGTCTGTCAAATAAATAAATAAAATCTTTAAAAAAAAATTGGGGAGATAGTTTCTTCTAAGAGACCAAAGTACTCCCAAAATTAAGTGGGTGGTTCTGTTCTATTCAGCAGTCTAATACCTATATTTTCTTTTTTATTTTCCTTTTTAATTTTTTTGAACTTCTTTTTACCCCCTTACTTCCCCCCACAATTTGGGCTCTCTTCTGATTTGGTTAACACACATTTTTCTGGGGTCTTACCACACTTTTAATATTTTATTCTCTCCTTCACATATTTTTATCTGGATAAAATGACAAGATGGAAAAACTCACCACAAAAAAAAAAAAGAACAAGAGGCAGTACCAAAGTCTAGGGATCTAATCAATACAGACATTGGTAATATGTCAGTTCTAGAGTTCAGAATGACGATTCTCAAGGTGTTAGCTGGGCTCCAAAAAGGCATGGAAGATATTAGAGAAACCCTGTCTGGAGAAATAAAAGCCCTTTCTGGGGAAATAAAAGAACTAAAATCTAACCAAGCTAAAATTTAAAAAGCTATTAATGAGGTACAATAAAAAATAGAGGCTCTTATTGCTAGGATAAATGAGGCAAAGAGAGTATTAGTGATAAAGAAGACCAAATGATAGAGAATAAAGAAGCTGAGCAAAAGAGAGACAAACAACTTCTGGACCACGATGGGAGAATTCGAGAGATAAGCGATACCATAAGACGAAACATTAGAATAATTGGGATTCCAAAAGAAGAAGAAAGAGAGAGGGGAGCAGAAGGTATATTGGAGAGAATTATTGTAGAGAATTTCCCTACAATGACAAAGGGAACAAGCATCAAAATCCAGGAGGTGCAGATAAGTCACCTCAAAATCAATAAGAATAGGTCCACGCCCCATCATCTAATAGTAAAACTTACAAGTCTTAGTAACAAAGAGAAAACCCTGAAAGCAGCCCAGGAAAAGAAGTCTGTAACATACAATGGTAAAAATATTAGATTGGCAGCAGACTTATCCACAGAGACCTGGGCAGGCCAGAAAGAACTGGCATGATATATTCAGAACACTAAATGGGAAAAACATGCAGCCAAGAATACTATATCCAGCTAGGCTATCACTGAAAATAGAAGGAGAGATAAAACGCTTCCAGGACAAACAAAAACTAAAAGAATTTGTAAGCACCAAACCAGCTCTACCGGAAAGATGGAAAGGGGTCCTCTAAGCAAAGAGAGAGCCTAAAAGTAGTAGACGAGAAAGGAACAGAGACAATATACAGTAACAGTCACCTTATAGGCAATACAATGGCACTAATATCATATCTCTCAATAGTTACCCTGAATGTAAATGGGCTAAATGCCCCAACCAAAAGACACAGGGTATCAGAATGGATTAAAAAAAAAATCAATATGCTATCTATAAGAAACTCATTTTAGACCAAAAGATACCTCCAGATTTAAAGTGAGTGGGTGGAAAACAATGTACCATGTTAATGCACATCAAAAGAAAGCTGGGGTGGTAATCCTTATATCACATAAATTAGATTTTAAGGCAAAGACTATAATAAAAGATGAGGAAGGACACTATATTATACTCAAAGGGTCTGTCCAACAAGAAGATCTAACATATTAAATATCTGTGCCCCCAACATGGGAGCAGCCAACTATATAAACCAATTAATAACAAAATCAAAGAAACACATAGACAATAATACAATAATAGTCAGGGACTTTAACACCCCCCTCACTGAAATGGACAGATCATCCAAGCAAAAGAGCAACAAGGAAATAAAGGCCTTAAATGACACACTGGACCAGATGGACATCACGGATATATTCAGAACATTTCATCCCAAAGCAACAGAATACACATTTTTCTCTACTGCACATGGAACTTCTCTAGAATAGATCACATCCTGGGTCACAAATCAGGTATCAATCAGTATCAAAAGATTGGGATCATTCCCTGCATATATGCAGGGTGACCCTGCATATTCCCTGCACAGTGTCTGAAGCTAGAACTCAGTCACAAGAGGAAATTTGGAAAGAACCCAAATACATGGAGGCTAAAGAGCATCCTCTTAAAGAATGAATGGGTCAACCAGGAAATTTAAAAAGAATTGAAAAAATTCATGGAAACAAATGAAAATAAAAACACAACTGTTAAAAACAAAACAAAACAAAACACACAACTGTTCAAAATCTGTGGGACACAGCAAAGACAGTCCTGAGAGGAAAATATATAGCGATACAAGCCTTTCTCAAGAAACAAGAAAGGTCTCAAATACACAACCCTACACCTAAAGGAGCTGGAGAAAGAACAACAAACAAAGCCTAAACCCAGCAGGAGAAGAGAAATCATAAAGATCAGAGCAGAAATCAATGAAATAGAAACCAAAACAACAGTAGAACAAATCAATGAAACTAGGAGATGGTTCTTTGAAAGAATTAATAAGATTGATAAACCCCTGGCCAGACTTATCGAAAAGAAAAGAGAAAGGACCCAAATAAACAAAATCATGAATGAAAGAGGAGAGATCACAACCAACACCAAAGAAATACAAACAGTTATAAGAACATATTATGAGCAACTATATGCCAGCAAATTTGACAGTCTGGAAGAAATGGATGCATTCCTAGTGACATATAAACTACCACAACTGAACCAGGAAGAAAGAGAAAACCTGAACAGACCTATAACCAGTAAGGAGATTGAAGCAATCATCAAAAATCTCCCAACAAACAAGAGCCCAAGGCCAAAAACTTTCCCAGGGGAATCCTACAAACATTTAAAGAAGAATTAATTCCTATTCTCCTGAAACTGTTCCAAAAAATCAGAAGTGGAAGGAAATCTTCCAAACTCATTTTATGAGGCCAGCATTACCTTGATCCAAAAACCAGAAAAAGATCCCATCAAAAAAGAGAATCACAGACCAATATCCTTGATGAACACAGATGTGGAAATTCTCACCAAAATACTAACCAATAGGATCTAACAGTACATTAAGAGGATTATTCACCATGACCAAGTGGGATTTATTCCAGGGCTGCAAGGTTGTTTCAAGATCCACAAATCAATCAATGTGATACAACGCATTAATAAAAGAAAGAACAAGAACCACATGATACTCTCAATAGATGCTAAAAAGCATTTGACAAGTACAGCATTTTTTCTTGATAAAAACTCTTCAAAGTGTAGGGATAGAGTGTACATACCTCAATATCATCAAAGCCATCTATGAAAAACCCGCAGCAAATATCGTTCTCAATGGAGAAAAACTGAGAGCTTTTCCGCTTAGGTTAGGAACACGGCAGGGATGTCCATTATCACCACTGCTATTCAACATAGTACTAGAAGTCCTTGCCTAAGCAATCAGACAACAAAAAGAATTAAAGGCATCCAAATTGGCAAAGAAGAAGTCAGACTATCACTCTTTGCAGATGATATGATACTTTATGTGGCAAACCCAGAAGACTCCACTCCAAATCTGCTAGGACCTGTAGAGGAATTCAGTAAAGTGTCAAATATAAAATAAATGCACAGAAATCAGCTGTATTTCTATACAACAACAACAAGACAGAAGAACGAAAAATTAAGGAGTCAATCCCGTTTACAACTGCACCCAAAACCATAAGATACCTAGGAATAAACGTAACCAAAGAGGCAAAAAATCTGTACTCAGAAAACTATAAAGTACTCATGAAAGAAATTGAGGAAGACACAAAGAAATGGAAAAATGTTCCATGCTCGTGGATTGGAAGAACAAATATTGTGAAAATGTCTATGCTACCTAAAGCAATCTACACGTTTACTGCAATCCGTATCGAAATACCATCTTTTTTTTTTTCCAAAGAAATGGAACAAATAATCCTAAAATTTATATGGAACCAGAAAAGACCTCAAATAGCCAGAGGAATGTTGAAAAAGAAAGCCAAAGTTGGTGGCATCACAATTCCAGACTTCAAGCTCTATTACAATGCTGTCATCATCAAGACAGCATGGGTACTGGCACAAAAACAGACACATAGATCAATGGAACAGAATAGAAAGCCCAGAAATAGACCCTCAACTCTATGGTCAACTAATCTTTGACAAAGCAGGAAAGAATGACCAATGGAAAAAAGACAGTCTCTTCAACAAATGGTGTTGGGAAAATTGGACAGCCACATGCAGAAAAATGAAACTGGATCATTTCCTTACACCACACACATGAAAATAGACTCAAAATGGATGAAGGACCTTAATGTGAGAAAGGAATTCATCAAAATCCTTGAGGGGAACACAGGCAGCAACCTCTTTGACCTCAGCCACAGCAACTTCTTCCTAGGAACAATGCCAAAGGCAAGGGAAGCAAGGGCAAAAATGAACTATTGGGACTTCATCAAGATCAAAAGCTTTTGCACAGCAAAGGAAACAGTTAACAAAAACAAAAGACAACTGACAGAATGGGAGAAAATATTTGCATATGACATATCAGATAAAGGGCTAGTATCCAAAATCTATAAAGAACTTAGCAAACTCAATACCCAAAGAACAAATAATCTAATCAGGAAATGGGCAGAGGACATGAACAGACATTTCTGCAAAGAAGACATCCAGATGGCCAACAGACACATGAAAAGTGCTCAACATCATTCGACATCAGGGAAATACAAATCAAAACCACAATGAGATACCACCTCACGCCAGTCAGAATGACTTAAATTAACCAGTCAGGAAATGACAGATGTTGTAGAGGATGTGGAAAAAGGGGAACCCTTTTTTCAACCCTACATTGTTGGTTGAATGCAAGCTGGTTCCACTCTGGAAAACAGTATGGAGGTTCCTTAAAAAGTTGAAAATAGAGCTACCTTAGGACCCAGCAATCACACTACTGGGTATTTACCCTAAAGATACAAATGTAGTGATCTGAAAGGGCACGTGCACCTGAATGTTTACAGCAGCAATGTCTGCAATAGCCAAACTATGGAAAGAACCTAGATGTCCATGAACAGATGAATGGATAAAGAGGATGTATGTGTGTATATATATGGAATCATATATATATATATATATATATATATATATATATATATATGGAATACTATGCAGCCATCAAAAGAAATAAAATCTTGCCATTTGCAAAGACATGGTTTGAACTAGAGGGTATAATGCTGAGTGAAATACATCAATCAGAGAAAGATAATTATAATATGATCTCCCTGATATGAGGAATTTGAGAGGCAGAGTGGGGAGTTGTGGGGTGAGGGAAGAAATAAATGAAACAAGATGGAATTGGGAGAGAGACAAAACACAAGAGACTTTTAATTTCACAAAACAAACTGAGGGTTGCTGGGGAGAGGGGGTATGTAGAGGATGGTTGGGTTATGGACATTGGGGAGGGTATGTGATATGGTGAGTGCTGTGAGTGTGTAAGCCTAATGATTCACAGACCTGTACCCCTGGGGCAAATAATACATTATATGTTAATAAAAATAATTTAAAAAAATATTTTATTTTTAATTTTGTTTATTTGAAAGAGATGGAGATAGAGAGAACATGGATGAGCAGGGGGAGGGGCAGAGACAAAGGGAGAAGCAGGCTCCCTTCTGAGCAGGGAGCCCAGTGAGGGACTCAATCATAAGACCCTAGGATCATGACCTGAGCTGAAAGCAGGCATTTAACCGAAGAGCCATCCAGGCACCCTAAAGTTTTCATTTAAGTAATCTCTACACCCAGCATGGAACTCAAACTCAAAACCCTGAGATCAAGTTGCATGATCCTCCGACTGAGACAACCAATTTCCCCAAAATGTAAGTTATTATAATATGAAGCTTAATTTTTAAGAAAATTTAAAAAGAAGATTCAGAAGTATTTAGTTCTTTGCTGTTATAACAATATAATCAAAACCAGAGTTATGTTTCTGAGAGTAATTTCATAATCCTATGGGATGCTATTCTATTCTGTGATAAAAGAATCATGTAGGTTTGACATGGAATTTCAAGCCCATCTGTAACTGATGTAGTCAGATGTTTAGACTTATTTGATTATTTAGATCACCAATATTCAAATACATATACTGGAAGCTGAAGTACATATTCTATCTCAAATCAATGAAGAGTTTTCCTGTGTGTCTATCTATCTATCTAAATTTTCTAGTGGAGAAAAATTCTGTTGGAAAAGAAGTACAGAGAAATCAAAAGATATAAGTATATTAAAGGGGAAAATGATTATTTATTCAAAAAGCTAGAAAATGTCTAAGATTTCCAGTTACTATTTTCAATTATGCCTTGTCTATGAATAGGAGTTTCTTTTAGAGACACAATGTAAATTGTTGAGTTGTGAGGACTGCAAGCTTGAGGCTTATTATCCTAGAGTAGATGACAAATAGCAAAACTTTGCTTTGAGAAAGATGATCATTAACAAGAATCTCATTATACTGCATAAAATTAATTATATTCAGAATTATCCTGTGTCAGAGAATTGACAAGATTAAATATATAAATTAAAAGATCAAAAACATACCAGATACAGCAAGGAAGTCATCAATGCTTGTAATGTCATCTACAGCTTCGGTGAGGACATGGATATGATTCTCCCACGTGTGCTTATACATTTCCATGGTTTTTTTGACCACTTGACTTTTGGGTCTTGCCGCCAAAGCAAGTGCAGCATTAATGATCTGCAAAGATGTAGAATGTTCACATAGTGATTTCTTTGGAAATAGTTATAATTGTGGAGATAATAGCTATTCTTTAAAATAGAAAATACATATATCTTTAACAACAGGGAAAATGGCAAAAATCCCCTTGTAACTCCCTCTTCACTTTTGGTAAGAATTTAATTTTATTTGTGGCAATAATTTAATTATTTTTAGAACTATTTATTGAGTATCAATGCACTAAGAACTGCAAGAGCTACAAAGATAATTGGTCTCTGCCTGTAAGGAACTTCTTTATTACTCAATGGGAAGGGCAACATATATCTCAGTTCAGTATGCAATACATGTCATAACCACAAATAATGATCAATAGTCTTTAGATAGAAGCTTTAAAGAAAGATTTCAAGGAAGAGTAACATGTTAACTAGTCATTTGAATTCACATTGTACAATGTGAATATACACAAAGCACTGGAATAAGAGTTTTGGCTTCCCTGAGGTCTTGTAGAAATTTGCAAGTGCATATTCATTATTAATTAACTAATTAATTATTTCATTCATTTGTTCAGTACCTCAAATATATTCTGATTGCTTTTCATGTATTAAGCATTGTTCTAGATTCTAAGGATATAGCAATAAACAAGACAGAAGCAAAAATCATTGCTTTCATGGAACCTTTATTACAGTTACAGCACAGAGGCAATTAACAAGTTAAATAAGCAAAATATATGATCTGTTAGATAGTTTTAAGAACCAAGGAGAAAAATATATAAGAAGGGGGATAAGGAATGAAGCGGTGGTGAGGGTAGGAAGTTGGTGATTGCAGTAAGGCCTCCCACTAAACTGGCCATTTAGGTTAAATCGCTATTGAAAAAGAATGATGGGACAGAGAAGAGGCAAAATTCAAAAGGAGAGTAAACAGAGGAAATGCTGTGAGAATGGTGAGCAGTCTTACCTAGAGACTGGGTGTACAAAAGAAATCAACAGGAGTACTTGGTGGCCCTGCTCAGGACAGTGCCCTTATTTGGAAGGCACTGGGGAGTCATTATGACTTTCAAGCAATTTGCTCAGAACTAAATTTTAGAAGAATTCATCTGGCAACGGAGGCTACTGCAAGAGGCTCTGGGAGTAAGATGGAGCCTGGACAGCAAGGGTGGAGGTAATGAAAAGGTTTTGATAGAACTTCCAATGAATTAAGGAAGGATGAGGATAGGTCAATTACTGCCAAAATATCATGCAGCCATTAAGAAATCTGTGGAAAATTACCTTCTAAGGACCTGAAAATACATCCAACATAGTGCAATAACAGTAGATTACAAAATATTATGCTCCACAGCAAACACTGAAATGCAAATATGCTAGGGATAAAAGTTAAATGAATACATGCACCAATTAACATTGGTTCTCTCAGAGGGGTGGAATTTCCAGTGCTTTTTATTTATTTGTGTGTGTAACTGAATTCTTCAGATTTTTTGTGGTAAACCTTTTAGTTGTATACTCAGAATAAATGAAGCTATTCTTCAAGGAAAGATGATTACTAAGGTATTTCCATCAGTAATGGGGAAAATGATCTTAGCATTGTTGGAAAAGGAGAATTCAGAGAGTTAAAAAAAAGTCAGTCAGGATCAGAGAAACAAACATGTTCAACTGTTTGGGAGGACAGTGTTGATGAGGGGTGTTAGGTATCAACTTTCCTATTAGGTTGGCTTTGAAGTGACTCGGCTCTCCCACAAGCCACAGTTACCTGAGATATAGAATTGGACCTCATAAAAAAGTTTTCATTTATTTACCCATGTATTTGTCCATGCAGTGAAAGAAATTGGTTTTATGTAGCAATAATGTAGCAGATTCTACACTGGCAACTGACATCAGTATTAAAAAGATTCCACCATGTTTGTTGTTGTTGTTTCTTCTTCCTCCTCCTCCTCCCGTCCTCCCCCTCCTCCTCCCGTCCTCCCCCTCCTCCTCCTCCCGTCCTCCCCCTCCTCCCGTCCTCCCCCTCCTTCTCCCCCATCCTTCCTCCCCCTCCTCCTCTTCTTCTTCTTCTTCAAGATATTATTTATTTTTTTAAGATTTTATTTATTTTATTTATTTATTTGACAGAGAGAGAAATCACAAGTAGGCAAAGAAGCAGGCAGAGGGTGAGGGGGAAGCAGGCCCTCCACTGAGCAGAGAGCCCAATGTGGGGCTCAATCCCAGGACGCTAGGATCATGACTTGATCCAAAAGCAGAGTCTTAACCCACTGAGCCACCCAGATGCCCCAAGATTTTATTTTTGTATTTGAAAGAGAGAGAGAGGGAGTTCACCAGCAGGAGCAGGGGGATGGGCAGAGGGTGAGAATCTCAAGCAGACTCCTTGCTGAGCACAGAGCCCCATGTAAGGCTCCACCCCAAGATCCTGAGATCATGACCTGAGCTGAAACCAAAAGTTGGCACTGAGCTGACTGAACCACCCAGGCACCCTGAGAGTCCATCATAGTTTCTAAAACAGCCCATAATCAAGTAGGGAACTCAGCCAAACGCCAGACAATTGTAATACTCCAGTGATCTCAGACTAGCCTGTATCAATCATTTTGAGGGCTTGTTAAAACACAAATTCCTGAGCCACACCCTAGAGTTTCTAATTCAGCTGATGTGCTTTGGGACCTCATAATTGGCATTTCCAACAAGTTCACTGGTAACAGTGAGGTTACTGGCCTGGCACTCTGATTCTGAGAACCAATGCCATATATATAAGAGCTTTAACATGGAGGCTATTGTAAAAGTATCACAAGATGCCCTGTAACACATGGGAAAGGTTTCCAAAGGCCTCAAATCTGAAAAATAAGTAGAAATTAGATTAAGGTGATATCCCTTTAGGAAGGGGCAATAACATGCACAATGGCAAGGCAGCACCTAGCATTACCTCCTAGGGAATGTTCAGCAGAGAGGAAACAGTAATAAGAGTTGGAAGAAAATCAAGGCAATAGGAAGAAGAAGAGAATATACCTTTGGGAAGTTCCAACATATAGAAGGAAAATGCAAACTGCAAGTGATAAAGATGAGAAAAGGAATCATCAAGAAGGAGGCAGAAAACAAAGGTATTAAAGAGATGAGGAAGAACACCTTGTTGAAAGGATAAATGCTGTAGGAGAGTCAAGAATAACGAGGACTAAAACAGCTTTTGGATTTGGAAAACAAGAGTCGATGGTGTAGCAGAATATTGGACACAGGATTCAGATTTCACCAAAATATGATGGCAATAAGAATAAAAAAGAAACATTTTCTGCTCAGTAACCTAACGGCTGCACCTTACTTAAATGACTTTCAACGAATTATTAGAAGTAGAGGAGGGGAGGAAATGGTTGCTTAAAAATATTATGTTGATATTCTCTCCTTTTATTTCTTTTTTTATGAAAGAGGAACACATTGAATTTTAAGGAAACACACACTGCTTTTAGAAATAACCACTGTGCAATATTCTTTGACTTCAGTTTTAGAATTTTATTAACCTATTAACTTACAATGTACGTTTGTGTAAACTGCAAAGGCTCTGGTCTCTGGTGTTTCATTGTCCCTGCAATTGGACAACTGTGTACACATGTGGTTGTGTTGAAATTATGTCTTCACAGAGAGGCATACTGGTGTGGAACCCTCAGTGGAAATACGGAGTCATGAATATGAGACAGGCTATATTTTCTAAGGACATTTTCAGTTTTGCTTCTGATCCAATTTATCTGATTCAACAGTGCACACTATGAGAAAACTTTATCCTACTTGACTCTCCCGATATTTAGCTTAAATCTAAAAGCAGATAAAATTCAGAAGATGCGCTAACCCTATGTAAGGCAGAAGAAATCTTCATTTGAATGTCACACTCCTAGCATTTTAGCTATATTTCTGGGGGGGGGTGTAAAGAGACAGTTTGTTTTTAAGATTTATTTATTTATTTATTTATTTATTTATTTATTTATTTGACAGAGAGAGAGAGAGAGAGAGAGATCACAAGTAGGCAGAGAGGCAGGCAGAGAGAGGGTGCAGCAAGCTCCCCGCTGAGGAAGGAGCCCAATGTGGGGCTCAATCCCAGGACCCCGAGATCATGACCTGACCCAAAGGCAGAGACTTAACCCACTGAGCCACCCAGGCACTGCAAAAAGATAGTTCTTAAATCCTCTTCATGCATAACTAAAAGTGAATTAAATACATTATGTTGCTTTCTGAAGCATTCTCCTTCAGATTATGGTTGAGATGTGTACCTGTCAGAACCACCCCTGAACCTGTGAATCCCCTAGTCAGCTCATGTCTGAAAGAGTCTCTTTAACTTCAGGAGCTTATTACATCTTAACAGGACTATTTTAGCGACCTCCTAAAGAGTTAGCTAATTCCAGTTTTACTCCAAGCCATTCTCCCTGCTACAAGCACATTTCTTTCTCAAATGAGGAAGTGACCCTCTCTTGCTGATAACCTTTGGTAGAATCCTAGTTGACTAAAAATAAAATCTGAATTCCATTTCATTCCAAATCATAGTCTAAATACCTCCACAAGCAGGCTCTTACCTACAGTTCAGTGTGTTGAAAAAATTACCCCCCAACCCCCATTTTAGCCTATATTCCAGCCATACTGTCTTAAGCTCCATTTCCTGGTGATACTATGTATCTTTACATCACTTTGGTTTTGCCTTTACAACTGAAACTTCCTTAATATCCTTGTTCCATTTATTTTTCTGCTCTGGTCCATCTGAGGAAATATTTCCTATCTCTAAAAACCTGCTGAAATGTTACCATGTACTGTGAAACCTGTCCTATTCCCTATAACAAGATAACTAAATTGTATTCTGTGTTTTAAAAGCTGTTTGTTCATATAATGAAATACTTATGGTATTGCATGCATGTTTCTACACATGTCTGCTTCATATGAGCCTCTTTCATAGGTAGGACCGTGTTGTATTCATCTTTGCTTCTTGGTACACTAAGCATGTCAGTCATAGTTACTACTATATTTATAAACTGTCCGTAAAACACCCTAGTCTACTTTCTCTTCTCTACAAATTTGACTATTTATTATTCTAGGTACCTCATTGAAGTGGAATCATGATATTTGACCTCTTGTGTCTAGTTTTTCCTCACATAATATCCTCAAGGTTCATCCATGTTGAGGAATGTGTCAAAACCTCATTTCTTTTTAAGGCTGGATAGTATTCTACCATATGTACATACCATATTTTGCTTATCCATTTTTCTATTGATGAAAATTGGTTTTTTTTTCCACTTTTGGTTATTGTGAATAATGCTACTATATACACTGATTCATAAATATGTGGTCGAGTCTTGCCTTTCAAGTATTTTAAGTATATACCCAGTAATAAAGTTGCTGAATCACATGATAATTTTATATTCAATTTTTATGAGAAATACTATACTATTTTCCACAATGGCTGTAGGTCTTACTTTCTCACAAAGCACAAAAGTTCCATTTTCTCCTCATCTTTGCCAACACTTATTTTCTGTCTTTTTAAAAAAATATATCTTTCATAATGGGTGCGCAGTGGTATCTCATTGTGGTTTTGATTTTATTTTCCCAATGACTAATGATGTTAAACATCTTTCCTTAGGTTTATTGGACATTTGTATATCTTCTTTGGAAAAAGTATCTATTCAGAACATTTGCTTCTTTTTAAATTGAATTCTTTTGTTGTTGTTGAGTTTTAGGGATTTTTAAAATTTTTTTTGTATTAAACTCTTTTCAGATATATGATTTATAAATATTTTCTCCCATTCTATGGTTTGCCTCTTTGTTCCCTTGGTAGTATCCTCTGCTGCACAAAAGTTTTTCATTTAATAAAGCTTAATTTATCTATTTTTTTCTTTACTTTCCTGTGTTCTTGGTCTGATATGCAAGGAATCATTACCAAACTTAATATCATTGAAGTTTATGTTTTCTTGAATTCTGCAGTTTTGGCTGTTATATTAAGGCCTTAGATCCATTTTTAATTCATTTTTGTACATGGTGCAATATAAGGTCCAACTTCATTTTTTTAAGATTTTATTAATTTATTGTCAGAGAGAGAGAGAGAGAGAAAGAGAGAGAGCATGCATGCATATAAGCAGGCTCCCTGCAAGAATCCCAGTGTGGGTCTCGATCCCAGGGTCCCGGGGTCATGACCTGAACTGAAGGCAGACACATAACCAAATGAGTCACCCAGGTATCGCCCAACTTCATTCTTTCACATGTGGATATTCAGTTTTCCCAGTACTATTTGTTCAAGACTGTTTTTTATCCATTGAAAGGTCTTAGCATCCTTGTCAAAAACCATTTAACCATATAAGCATACATTGGAGATATTACAGATTCTGTTCCAGAAAACCACAACAAAACAAGTATAATATTTTTTTTCCAGTGCAAAGAATAGAACTACTTATACTATAGTGTAAGTGTTCAGTAGCATTATCTCTAAAAAAAAATAAATAAATAAATAAATAAAAAATAAAACCCATGTACATGCCTTAATTATAAAATATTGCTAAAGAGGTGCCTGGGTGGCTCAGTCATTAAATGTCTGCCTTCAGCTCAGGTCATGATCCCACGGTCCTGGGATCTAGTCCTTCATCAAGCTCCCTGCTCAATGGTATCCCTGCATCAGTGCTCCCTGCTTCTCCCTCTGCCCTTTCCCCCATTCACGCTCTCTCTCTCTCTTTCAAAAAATAAGATAAAACAAAATATTGTTTAAAAATTCTCACCATTATCTGAGCTTTCAGTGAGTCATAATGTTTTTGCTGATAGAAGGTCTTGCTTGATGTTTTTGGCTGATGACAGATCAGGGTGGTAAGTGCTGAAGGTTGAGGTAACTATATCAATCTCTTAAAATAAGACAACAGTGAAATTTCCTCCATAAATGGACTCTTCCTTTCATGAAAAATTTATCTGTAGGATGTGATGCTGTTTGATAGACCTACCCACTGTAGGATATTTTTTAAAATTGGGGTCAATCCTCTCAAACCCTGTCACTGCTTTACCAACTAAATTTATGTAATATTCTAAGTCTTTTGTTTTCATTTCAACAATCTTCACAGAATCTTCACCAAGAATAGACTCCATCTCAAGAAACTACTTTCTTTGGTCATCCGTAAGAAGTAACTTATTTGAAAAAGGAACTCTTGTGCATAGTTGGTGGGTATGGGAACTGGTCCAACCTCTGTGGAAAACAGTATGGAGGTTCCACAAAAGATTAAAACAGAATTATCATATGACCTAGTAATTCCACTACTGAGTATTTACCCAAAGAATATGAAAACACTAATTCGAAAAGATGTATGCCCCCCGCCATGTTTATTGTAGCATTACAATAGTTAAATTATGGAAACAACACAAGTTTCTATCAAGAGATGAATGAATAAAGAAGGTATAATATATATACACACACAATGGAATATTAATGAGCCACAAAAAAGCCATAAAAAAGAATGAAAGCTGGCCATTTGCAACAACATGGATGGATTTAGAGGGTATAATGCTAAGTGAAATAAGTTAGAGAAAAACAAATACCATATGATTTCACTCCTATGTGGAATTTAAGAAATAAAACAAATGAACAAACAAAATAGAGACAAACCAAAAAAGACTCCTAATTATAGAAAACAAACTGAGGATTACCAGAGGGGGTGGGTAGAAGGATGGGTAAATAGGTAAAGAGGAATAAGAGTACACTTATTATTATGATGAGCACTGAGTAATGTATAGAATTGCTGAATCAATATACTTTATACCTCTAACTAACTGTATATTAACTATACTAGAATTAATTTTTTTAAAGTTAAAGAAAGAAAAAAAATAAGCAACAAGTGCTATCTTCATGCTCCACTTCTAGTTCTAGTTCTCTTGTTATTTCTATCACAGCTGTAGTAACTGCCTTCTCTGAGGTCTTGAACCCCTAAATTCATTCATGAGGGCTGGAATCAACTTCTTTCAAACTCTGTTAATATTGATATTTGACCTCTTCCTATAAATCACAAATATTCTTAATGGTATCTCAAATGGTAAATTCTTTTCAGAAGGTTTTCAATTTACTTTGCCCAGATCCATCAGAGAAATCATTATTTATGGCAGCTAGAGCCTTATGAAACATATTTCTTAGTAAGACTTCAATGTTGAGATTATTCCTTGATCCACGGGCTACCGAATCGTTGTGTTAGCAGAGATGAAAACAATGTTATTATCACTGTATATCTTCACCACAGCTCTGCATGACCAGGTGCTTTGCCAATGGGCAGTAATATTTTGAAAGGAATCTTTTGTCCTGAGTAGTTCTCAACAATGGGTTTTAAATATTCAGTAAATCATGTTGTAAGCAGATATACTGTCATCCAGGCTTTGTTGCTCCATTTACAGAACATGTTAGCATAATTCTTAAGAGGATTTGGGGGATGGTAAATAAGCATGAGCTTCAACTTAGTCACCAGCCCCTAACAAGAGAGTCAGCCTGTCTTTGAAACTTTGAAGTCTGGCATTGACGTCTCCTCTCTAACTATGAAAGTCCTAGATGACATCTACTTCCAATAAAGGGTTGTTTTGTCTACATTGAAAATTTGTTGTTGAGTATAGCAACCTTAATGAATAGTCTAAACTCAATCTTCAGGATAATTTGCTACAGCTTCTACATCTGCCGCTTCCCCTTGCACTTCTATGGTATAGAGACAGCTTCTTTCCTTAAGCCTCATGAACCACCTCTGCTAGCTTCAAAACTTTTCCTGTAGCTTCCTCACTTCTCTCAACCTTCATAAAATTGACAAGAGTTAGGGCCTTGCTCTGGATTAAGTTTTGGTTTAAAGAAACATTGTAATCATTTTGATCTATCCAGACTACTCAAACTTTCTCCTTATCAGCAATAAGGCTGTTTCACTTTCTGTCATTTATGTGTTCACCGGAATGGGACTTCTAATTTCCTTCAAGAACTTTTCCTTTGCATCCACAACTTGGCTAACTACTTGGCACAAGAGGCCAATTTTTGGCTTATCTTGACTTTTGACATGTCTTTCTCCATAAGCTTAAACATTTTTTATATAAAGTGAAAAATGTGCGACTCTCCTTTTCACTTGAACTTAGTGGCCATGGTATGGCTAGCAATCAATTGGCCTAATTTAAATATTGTTGCATATCAGGGGATAGCAATGGCTGAGAAGAAGGAGAGAGTTAGAGGAAAGGCCAGTCTGTGTAGCAGTCAGAACAGACACATTTATCAATTAACTTTGTCATCTATATAAGATGACATATAGGGCATTGTGGTACCCCAAAACAACCACAACTAGTAACGTCAAATATCCTTGATCACAGATCACCACAACAAATATAATAATGATTTTAAAAAGTTTGAGATATTGTGAGAATTACCAAAAGATGACACAGTCACCAAGTGAGCAGATGCCACTAGAAAAATAGTAGCAATAGATTTGTTTGATTCAGCGTTCCCCTAAACCCCCAATTTGTAAAAAAATAAAAATAAAAATTAATTAATTAATTAAATAAAAACATAAAAATAAGAACACAATATCTGTGAACTGCTATAAAGTGAAGCATAATAAAATAAGGTAAGCCTGATATGCACAGGTTTATGTCTGAGCCATTTAGTCTATTCCATTGGCCTATAATTCTATAAGTCTGGTTTTATGCCAGTTCCATACTGATTTGATTACTAGAGTTTATAATTTTTGAAACTAGGAAATGTGAGTCCTCCCACTTTGTTCTTCTTTTTCAAGATTGTTTAAGCTAGCTGAGGTAGCCTTAGATTCCATATGAATTTAAGATGTGTTTGTCCTATATCTGCAAAATCATTGTTGGGATTTTGAGAAGGATTGCATTGAATCTGCAAATTGCTTTAGGTAATAGTTTTATCTTACTGTTAGTTAAGTCTTATAATCCATAAACAAAATTTCCTTCCATTTAGTAAAGTCTTCTTTAATTTCTTCCAGCATTTTTTTTATAGTTGTCAGTATATAAATCAGCCCCTTACTTGGTTAAAATTATTCCTAAGCATTTTATTTTTTGTGATACAATTGCAAGTAGAACTGCTTTCTTAATTTCCATTTCAGATTATTTATTGTCAGTATATAGAAATGCACTGGTTTTGTGTGTTGAGTTGGTACTCTGCATTTTGTCAGCTTTGCTCATTAGCTCTTAATAGTGTGTGTGTGTTAGAGAGAAACAGAGAGAGAGAGAAAGACAGACCTTTAGGGTTTTCTAAATATAAGATCTTGTCATCTGTGAAAAATGATAATTTTACTTCTTCCTTTCCAATTTGGGTACCTAGGGAAAAAAGGACTTTTTGAGTTGGGTTTTGTCAGGCAAGTTAAAAAAAAAAAAAATGAATTAAGTGAGCTACAGGAGTAGAAAATGAACGCCCCCTCCCCGGACATGTTGAGAGTTCTCAGCCCTTTAATCTGTATCTGATATTTGGTATCCCAACTACATTTACTGCCCATGCTCACTGTTAAAGGGTGTATTTGATGCTGATTCTCTTTCTGAATGATCTTTAATTCTCCATCCTCATAGATGCCTGTTCAAACTGGCTTGCATTAGACTTTGTACATCAGATTATCTGGCACTTCTGTGAAAAACCAGTTTAGTTTCACAAGGTCCCATTCTACTTTCTTCAGGCTCCTCTACTTCCTGGTGGTATATGTGGCCAAGGCCTCAGTATGGCTTAGGCTAAGCCCCTGACATTTTTAATATAAACTCAGATAGAGTATTTTTATTACATCTTTCTCTCATTTGTCTTGGGAAATTCATATCCATCTAAACCAGATTCATAATATTTAGGATTTATAGGCTTTCTCAAGGTTCTTTGTCTCCCTTCAGTTCTCAGAAGCTTGTATTTCAAGGCCTCTCCCTTGTACATGCCTATCTAAGACACCAGAGAGGCCCTAGACATGTCTTCACATGGTCTCTTGTTCTAGTAAAATTTGCCACAAGTATTTTGGGATCAGAGTCACCTCTGTATATGCCCTTTTCTATGTTCATACTTGTGTTGACATCATATTATGACAGAACCTTTGTTTCCCCTAATTGCATGCCCCTTTTTTCCTCTGCAAAAACAAAGTTCAAATCACCTTCCTAGTTTCTCTGCAGAAAGCAACATTACAAAATTAATTGCTGTCATTTAAGAGGTGATGAACAGTGTATAGCAGAAAGAAAAAAGAAAGGAACAAAGGAGAGAGAGGGAAAGGACAAAAAAGGAAAGGGAGGGAAGAAAAGAAAGTAAAGTTTCATAGATGTAGGTCTGTTGTATAATGATACAAATGTTGGGCCACCTGGGTGGCTCAGTTGGTTATGTGTCTGCCTTCCATTCAGATCATGATTCCAGGGTCCTGGAATTGAGCCCTACATTGGGCTCTCTGTTCAGTGTGGACCCTGCTTCTCCCTCTCCCTTTGCTTGCCACTCTGACTACTTGTGTTCTCTCTTTCGCTCAAAAAAATAAAATATTTTAAAAAATGATAATATAAATAGTATATCACTTTTTTTGGATTTTGGGATATTTTGATATTTATCAGCATTTTAAAATTAATAACTAGTTGTCATTTATCTTTGCATTCTAAAAATACATTTTTCTTAAAGAAGGCCCTCAAAATTATGAGTTTCAGGCCCCCACAGCCTGGTCATATAGCCAAACTGTGCATTTTTCATGAAAAGCTAACTGTAGTCTGAAATGATAAAACTAACACAGATTCTACTGCAATATTTCATCTGAAATCTGTCTTGATAACAAAGCATCGACTTTGCTTCCTTAGGGAAAATTGCAGTACCAGATAAAGAAGCTTTTTAAAAATTTCTACATTTAATCCTTGTACAGGCAAGTGACTCCTTTCCCTCCCTTCCCTTTTCATGTGACAATTTTTTTGAAAGAATTTCTATTTTATTTCTAAAATTTGGTTGCAAATAGCAAAATAGTGTGCTAACCATAGGATTAATATTGACAGCCTGAAATATTCCAGGCAGGAATCTAAGTACTCAATTTGCATTAACATCTTTAATCCCAGTGAGGAAGGTCCTACCAGTATTCCCTTTTTTACTGGCAAGACAAGAGGCACAAAGAGATGGAATAATTTATGCAAAGTTATAGAAGGAAGTCTAGATTGGGAGCCAAGAGTCTTAAGTTAGAGTTTTGCTTTGGCTGCAAACTGATTTTTTGTCCACAGAAATCTCACTAACTCTCCTAGGACTCATTTCCCCAGAAGTTATTGGTATGTGTGCACTAGGGTAAGTGTGGGGGACAGCACTTGTGTGCAGGGATTTCTCTAAGGTTCCATCAGATTTGAACATACAGGTTTAATGCTATCATTTGATGCATATACTTCTCTTGAAAGATTTTTGAAAACAATTACTTAAAAAGTGAAAATAAATCTAAGTAACTTAATTTTTCCTTAGAAATATTTCATCATTGACATTGATACACATAATCTCAAAAATCTTAGTTAATATAACAAAAGCACTTTGTGGATTAAAAAGATGAGTTATGTGTAAGAACCTATAGGTCTGATTACCTCAGTGTCACAGCATGTAGAGAAAATTAAAGTAACTAGATATATGATATCTCAAATACATCTACGCTAGTATGTGAGGAGAATTTATATGACATTCACTTAAATTGGTAAGATCATAATAATTTTAGAGTTGTAACAATCACAGTAATAACATCAAATTCAATGCCCCAATTCTGTGCAACCTTTTCTCAGTTGCTTAAATGGTGTTCTACTACCATTTGTTTCCCACTTTCTGTGCTGGTTTCCCCGTATTTCCTTAGTTTTGATAACTTTTTTTTTTCATTTCTATCTTCATTTATTTCATTTATTATATTTCATTATATTTCATTTATGAGAAATTCCCCTTGCATTTTAAGTAAGCCATGCTATATTTGTCATCATGAATCTCCATAGTCACATCTTTATGTTGAATGCAAATGGCATTTTAGGGCTGGGGAAGGGGTGTGGTGAGGATACATAACTTGTCCTGGATTCCTATAGGTTTGTAGACAATTTATTAGACTGCCCTCAACTTTGGTCTCACAAGTGTTGTAATCTCCTTATTCCATGAAAGGATGATCCGGGTATGACAGGATTATTCACATGAAAACTTCTCAGGAGGCTTCAGCTCGCCTTTGGATACACATGTAAAAAACTCAGTAAGTTTTTTGTTGTTGTTGTTGTTTTTAACATATAGTAAAGACTAAGCATGTATTCATTAAAGCATACAGGAAATCAACCTAATTTAAATAATGCTGTAAGTAATAGTCTCAGAGTCCTGAATCTAAGTAGGATTGTTGCAGTTTGTCCATCTCCTTTTGGTTTTCTATATATATCTAAGGGTGGTGCTAACTATTCAGGGAGGCTAGTGTTAAGAGTTTTCTATCCATTTAGACAAGGCAGCAGAAACATTCTCATCACCCACCCACCCATGACCTTTGGATTTCTTGTGTTTATCCTCTCAACTCTTCATCCTTTAGTTTTTTAAATCATGATTATCTTTTCAGTTTTCATTTTCTACTGGTAAAGTTTCTTCTTTTCTAATAGTTCTAATTCCAAAGAGATGGCTTTTGCTTTCTTTATTTGTGCTTAGATTCAGGCTGAATCATCTCCCTAAGTAATCTTTATAAAGGGAGGGGGGAAAGCTGATTTCTGGGGTATATGGCATTTTTTGAAAGAAAGATACATATTTCCATTATGTGTTATAGTATGAGCTTTCCTAAGTCTTAATCCATACTGCTAGAGAAAAAGGAGAAAAATGCAATTTAGTACTATTTAGGTCATAGAAAATATAATAAACAAGAAAAATAATACTTCTCAGAAGATCTATAAAAGGCAATCATTTCCACATGAAAATCCAACAATTTATTTCCCTTTCCTCTATACTAATTATTAAGGTAGGATAACCTATCAAATCAAATAAGTAAATGAGCAAGGAAAAGAATGTCAACTGACTTTTTTAGTATACTATAACAAAATCACCAATAAGTAGGTTTTGTTAGACAAACGAAAATGGAATTTAAGATTTAGATCTCACCATTTAGACAAGCTCTATTACTTATTAGTTTTATGTGCTTTTAGACAAACTGTTAACTCTCTGAGCATTAATTTCCTTATTTGTAATGGTTATAAAATGCTTATTACAAAGGTCATTAGCAAAATTTAATTAGCTAAACAAAACAACTTACCTAGTACCAAGTTAGACATCTTATGAATATTTGTTTCCATACAGATAGTTTGGGAAGAAAATACAGAGTACTTTGGGAACTTAAACACTAAATACACAAATACACATATACACAGAACTTGTGATTTTTAAAGACTCAACAATCACTTGATATTCTAATTATAAAAATGTTCCTTGGTTAAATAAATATGAATTTAAGATAAACCGAATCTACAGAAACACTATACTTTCGTAACACAAAACTGAAATAAGAGAAAATTTGCCTTAAAAAAATTCTGAAACCAATAATGTATATTACAACTTTAGGTAATGGAAACTGCCTTAATTTCCAATGATGAAAAAGCAGAGGCAACAGAGATTTTTGGATCCTTATAATCTGCTACTCAGGGATTTAATAGTTTAAAATTTGGAGTAGAAGAAATATCTATCTTCCAAATCATTTGGTCCAAGTGGAGAAATTAAAAAAGAATTTGATAACTTTGCCAAATTAATAATCCCCCTTTCTGAAATGAATTTTATAAAATAATAATATAACATTACACAGTTTCTTCTAATTTAACATCCAAGTCCATGTAAACATAATGTCAAAATGCAAGTTAGTCATTAATCACCAAAATATGTTTTATAATAAGAGGTTGGCTAAAGTTAAAAAGAAAAAAAAAGCATATATTGGCAATTTTGAATGCTTGGAATTATATATTTCCTCCGTATATTTGAAATTTCTCAAGATTCAACTTGGTTTTATCTAAAATCCTTAACTAGAGTTCTTGTAACATTAGGAGATTACCTTTTTTAATTGTCAAAAAATATTTGCTGTGTACTTTTTATTTTATTTATCTAAGGTAGAAAACAGACAGGACAAACTCAGAAAATATTTTATTTTAATGGTTTTAAGGGAGAAAATCCATGCAAAAATATTTAATAAAGGCTAATGAGTATAAAATCCAGGCCACAAAAGCAATATTTTCCCTAAGCTTCCAAAATGTGTAAAGACCATATGTATACAGGGTATAGGATTAAATTAAATTGAAATAGTCAAGGATAACTTGCTCTGTCTCCCTTTCTTATTGTTTTGTTCTCATTCTTTCTCTCTCCCTCTGGGAGATCCCTGGAAAAGAAATTTCCTTAATGTTCTTTACCTAGTACTTTTTTGGGATACTGTGTCCACTGCCACAACCCTACTCCATGTTACCATTATTGCCCAATGGGCATTTGAAGTAGCTTTAATCCTACTCCTAGCTGCTCTCTGCAAACTGATATTTCCAAGTCACAAATCTAAAGCCTTGAAATATTTGACACTTGTTTATCTCTCTAGCATCAGTAACGTTAGTCCCCTAACTTTCTACTCTTCTTCCTTGCTTACATTTTTCTAGGTAACTCTAATTCATCTAATAGAGCTCACATCAAACATCACTTCCTCAGAGAAGCTTTACCAAATCTAGGTCAGTTTCCTTGACGATATACTCTCATAAAATAATGTCCCTTTTCTTTGAGTACTTATCTCACTATGTAATGGGACATTCATTAGAGTCAACACTGAGTTCATTTGATAAATTTTTGATCCACATTTCTTATATTATCACAAAGCAGGAATTTTAATGTTATTTCTCCAGCGTGTGTGAAGAGTGTTAAGTAGAATCCCCTTCCCATTTAACTAGAGTTTCAGTGTAAAATTCCTTCCATCTGGCAGGTCTACACACTCATTAAAGCTTCTCCTAAGTGAACAAGTCCATCCCTTCAAGGAGCTCTTATATCAGTACCTAGGATGATGAAAATATGTTCATTCTGTTTATTTATAACTAAACAATGGAATCACAGGGTAAAAAAACAAAAAGAAAAAAGAAAGAAGAGCAAGCGAGAGGCACTGATAAGGTTTTCATTCCACAGAAAAGTATTGGCTAACTCTTCATATTAAGAACTTTCAAGGGCTATTCCAAGCTGAGGATCATCTATCAATGGACTGTACCACAAAGTTTTCCCTATTTTATATATCCAGCACTCAATTTTAGGGGACCAGATTAGAGAAGATTAATATAAACATAGCAGTCTCCCCACTGAATTACCATCCTCAATGATTTGGTATTTTGCTACTTTTTCAGATTTAATTATGTGACTTTGTCAACTATAAGTCAGAACGGGAAATTTGGGAAATAAGAACAAATCCAAGCTGAAGAGCCCATAATGAAACACTGTAGTAATGTTTTTTTTTTTTTAATTTTACTTTTTATATACATATATTTTTATCCCCAGGGGTACAGGTCTGTGAATCGCCAGATTTACACTCTTCACAGCACTCACCATAGCACATACCCTCCCCAATGTCCATAACCCCACCACCTTCCCCCATCAACCCTCAATTTGTTTTGTGAGATTAAGAGTCACTTATGGTTTGTCTCCCTCCCAATCCCATCTTGATACTCTTCTCCTACCTCCTTAACCCCCCATGTTGCATCTCCTCTCCCTCATATCAGGGAGATCATATGATAGTTGTCTTTCTCCGATTGACTTATTTCGCTAAGCATGATACCCTCTAGTTCCATCCACGTCGTCGCAAATGGCAAGATTTCATTTCTTTTGATGGCTGCATAGTATTCCATTGTGTATATACACCACATCTTCTTTATCCATTCATCTGTTGATGGACATCTAGGTTCTTTCCATAGTTTGGCTATTGTAGACATTGCTGCTATAAAAATTTGGGTGCACATGCCCCTTCGGATCACTACGTTTGTATCTTTAGGGTAAATACCCAGCAGTGCAATTGGTGGGTCATAGGGTAGTTCTATTTTCAACATTTTGAGGAACCTCCATGCTGTTTTCCAGAGTGGTTGCACCAGCTTGCATTTCCACCAACAGTGTAGGAGGGTTCCCCATTCTCCGCATCCTTGCCAGCATCTGTCATTTCCGGACTTGTTAATTTTAGCCATTCTGACTGGTGTGAGGTGGTATCTCATTGTGGTTTTGATTTGTATTTCCCTGATGCTGAGTGATATGGAGCACTTTTTCATGTGTCTGTTGGCCATCTGGATGTCTTCTTTGCAGAAATGTCTGTTCATATCCTCTGCCCATTTCTTGATTGGATTCTTTGTTCTTTGGGTGTTGAGTTTGATAAGTTCTTTATAGATTTTGGACACTAGCCCTTTATCTGATATGTCATTTGCAAATATCTTCTCCCATTCTGTCAGTTGTCTTTTGTTTTTGTTAACTGTTTCTTTTGCTGTGCAAAAGCTTTTGATCTTGATAAAATCCCAATAGTTCATTTTTGCCCTTGCTTCCCTTGCCTTTGGCTATGTTCCTAGGAAGATGTTGCTGCGGTTGAGGTCGAAGAGGTTGCTGCCTGTGTTCTCCTCAAGGATTTTGATGGATTCCTTTCTCACATTGAGGTCCTTCATCCATTTTGAGTCTATTTTCATGTGTGGTATAAGGAAATGATCCAACTTCATTTTTCTGCATGTGGCTGTCCAATTTTCCCAACACCATTTATTGAAGAGGCTGTCTTTTTTCCATTGGACATTCTTTCCTGCTTTGTCAAAGATTAGTTGACCAGAGAGTTGAGGGTCTATTTCTGGGCTCTCTAGTCTGTTCCATTGATCTATGTGTCTGTTTTTGTGCCAGTACCATGCTGTCTTGATGATGACAGCTTTGTAATAGAGCTTGAAGTCTGGAATTGTGATGCCACCAACTTTGGCTTTCTTTTTCAATATTCCTTTGGCTATTCGAGGTCTTTTCTGGTTCCATATAAATTTTAGGATTATTTGTTCCATTTCTTTGAAAAACATGGATGGTACTTTGATAGGAATTGCATTAAATGTGTAGATTGCTTTAGGTAGCATGGACATTTTCACAATATTTATTCTTCCAATTCAGGAGCATGGAACACTTTTCCATTTCTTTGTGTCTTCCTCAATTTCTTTCATGAGTACTTTATAGTTTTCTGTGTATAGATTCTTAGTCTCTTTGGTTAGGTTTATTCCTAGGTATCATATAGTTTTGGGTCAATTGTAAATGGGATGGACTCCTTAGTTTCTCTTTCTTCTGTCTTGTTGTTGGTGTAGAGAAATGCAACTGATTTCTGTGCATTGATTTTATATCCTGACACTTTACTGAATTCCTGTACAAGTTCTAGCAGTTTTGGAGTGGAGTCTTTTGGATTTTCCACATATAGTATCATATCATCTGCGAAGAGTGATAGTTTGACTACTCCTTTGCCGATATGGATGCCTTTAATTTCCTTTTGTTGTCTGATTGCTGAGGCTAGGACTTCTAGTACTATATTGAATAGCAGTGGTGATAATGGACATCCTTACCATGTTCCTGACCTTAGAGGAAAAGCTTTCAGTTTTTCTCCACTGAGAATGATATTTGCAATGGGTTTTTCATAGATGGCTTTGATAATATTGAGGTATGTGCCCTCTATCTCTACACTTTGAAGAGTTTTGAACAGGAAGGGATGCTGTACTTTGTCAAATGCTTTTTCAGCATCTATTGAGAGTATCATATGGTTCTTGTTCTTTCTTTTATTAATGTGTTGTATCACATTGATTGATTTGTGGATGTTGAACCAACCTTGCAGCCCTGGAATAAATCCCACTTGGTCGTGGTGAATAATCTTTTTAATGTACTGTTGAATCCTATTGGCTAGTATTTTGGTGAGAATTTTTGCATCTGTGTTCATCAAGGATATTGGTCTGTAGTTCTCTTTTTTGATGGAATCCTTGTCTGTTTTTGGGATCAAGGTGATGCTGGCCTCATAAAATGAGTTTGGAAGTTTTCCTTCCATTTCTATTTTTTGGAACAGTTTCAGGAGAATAGGAATTAGTTCTTCTTTAAATGTTTGGTAGAATTCCCCAGGGAAGCCATCTGCCCCTGGGCTTTTGTTTGTTTGGAGATTTTTGATGACTGTTTCAATCTCCTTACTGGTTATGGGTCTGTTCAGGCTTTCCACTTCTTCCTGGTTCAGTTGTGGTAGTTTATATGTCTCTAGGAATGCATCCATTTCTTCCAGATTGTCAGATTTGTTGGTGTAGAGTTGTTCATAGTATGTTCTTATAAAGTCTATATTTCTTTGGTGTTAGTTGTGTTCTCTCCTCTTTCATTCATGATTTTATTTATTTGGGTCCTTTCTCTTTTCTTTTTGATAAGTCTGGCCAGGGGTTTATCAATCTTATTAATTCTTTCAAAGAACCAGCTCCTAGTTTCGTTGATTTGTTCTATTGTTTTTTTGGTTTCTATTTCATTGATTTCTGCTCTGATCTTTATGATTTCTCTTCTCCTGCTGGGTTTAGGGTTTCTTTCTTGTTCTTTCTCCAGCTCCTTTAGGTGTAGGGTTAGGTTGTGTACCTAAGACCTCTCTTGGTTTCTTGAGAAAAGCTTGTACCACTATATGTTTTCCTCTCAGGACTGCCTTTGTTGTGTCCCACAGGTTTTGAACCGTTGCATTTTCATCATCATGTTTCCATGAACTTTTTCAATTTTTCTTTAATTTCCTGGTTGACCCATTCATTCTTTAGAAGGATGCTGTTTAGTCTCCATGTATTTGGGTTCTTTCCAACTTTCCTCTTGTGATTGAGTTCTACCTTCAGAGCATTGTGGTCTTAAAATATGCAGGGAATGATCCCCATCTTTTGATACCGGTTGAGACCTGATTTAGGACAGAGGATGTGATCTATTCTGGAGAATGTTCCATGTGCACTAGAGAAGAATGTGTATTCTGTTGCTTTGTGATGAAATGTTCTGAATATATCTGTGATATCCATCTGGTCCAGTGTGTCATTTAAGGCCTTTATTTCCTTGTTGATCTTTTGCTTGAATGATCTGTCCATTTCAGTGATGGGAGTATTAAAATCCCCTACTATTATTGTATTAATGTTGATGTGTTTCTTTGATTTTGTTATTAATTGGTTTATATAGTTGGCTGCTCACACATTAGGGGCATAGATATTTAAAATTGTTAGATCTTCTTGTTGGACAGATCCTTTGAGTATGATATAGTGTCCTTCCTCATCTCTTATTATCTTTGGCTTAAAATCTAATTGATCTGATATAAGGATTGCCACTCCTGCTTTCTTCTGATGTCCATTAGCATGGTAAATTCCTTTCCACCCCCTCACTTTAAATCTGGAGGTGTCTTCGGGTTTAAAATGAGTTTCTTGTAGGCAACATATAGATGGGTTTTGTTTTTTTATCCATTCTGATACCGTGTCTTTTGATTGGGACATTTAGCCCATGAACATTCAGGGTAACTATTGAGAGATATGAATTTATTGCCATTGTATTGCCTGTAAGGTGACTGTTATTGTATATTGTCTCTGTTCCTTTCTGACCTACTACTTTTAGGGCCTCTCTTTGCTTAGAGGACCCCTTTCAATATTTCCTGTAGAGCTGGTTTGGTGTTTGCAAATTCTTTCAGTTTTTGTTTGTCCTGGAAGCTTTTAATCTCTCCTTCTATTTTCTTTTTCTTTTTTTTTTTTTTTAAGATTTTTTTTATTATTTATTTGACAGAGAGAGAGAGAGATCACAAGTAGGCAGAGAGGCAGGCAGAGAGAGAGAGAGGGGAGAAAGCAGGCTCCCTGCAGAGCAGAGAGCCTGATGCGGGGCTCGATCCCAGGACACCGGGATCATGACCTGAGCTGAAAGCAGAGGCTTTAACCCACTGAGCCACCCAGGGGCCCCTCTCCTTCTATTTTCAATGATAGCCTAGATGGATATAGTATTCTTGGCTGCATGTTTTTCTCATTTAGTGCTCTGAATATATCATGCCAGCTCTTTCTGGCCTGCCAGGTCTCTGTGGATAAGTCTGCTGCCAATCTAATATTTTTACCATTGTATGTTATAGACTTCTTTTCCCGGGCTGCTTTCAGGATTTTCTCTTTGTCACTAAGACTTGTAAATTTTACTATTAGGTGATGGGGTGTGGACCTATTCTTATTGATTTTGAGGGGGGTTCTCTGAACCTCCTGGATTTTGATGCTTGTTCCCTTTGCCATATTGGGGAAATTCTCTCCAATAATTATCTTCAATATACCTTCTGCTCCCTTCTCTCTTTCTTCTTCTCTGGAATCCCAATTATTCTAATGTTGTTTCATCTTATGGTGTCACTTATCTCTCGAATTCTCCCCTCGTGGTCCAGTAGCTGTTTGTCCCTCTTTTGCTCAGCTTCTTTATTCTCTGTCATTTCATCTTCTATATCGCTAATTCTTTCTTCTGCCTCATTTATCCTAGCAGTGAGAGCCTCCATTTTTTATTGCACCTCATTAATAGCTTTTTTTTATTTCAACTTGGTTAGATTTTAGTTCTTTTATTTCTCCAGAAAGGGCTTTTATATCTCCCGAGAGGGTTTCTCTAATACCTTCCATGCCTTTTTCAAGCCCGGCTAGAACCTTGAGAATCATCATTCTGAACTCTAGATCTGACATATTACCAATGTCTGTATTGATTAGGTCCCTAGCCTTTGGTACTGCCTCTTGTTCTTTTTTTTGTGGTGAATTTTTCTGCCTTGTCATTTTGTCCAGATAAGAGTATATGAAGAAGCAAGTAAAATACTAAAAGGGTGGCAACAACCCCAGGAAAATATACTTTAACCAAATCAGAAGAGATCCTAAATTGTGAGGGGGGAGATAGGGGATAAAAATAGGTTCAGAAAGAAAAGAAAAAAAAAAAAGGAAACAATTAAAAGAAAACGAATAAAGAAAAAATATAAAAAGGAAAAAATATATATATATTAGATAAACTAGTTAAAAATATTAAAAAAGAAAAGGGTGAAAGTTAAAAAAAATTAGCAGAAGAAGAGAAAAAAAATTGAAAAAGAAAAAAAATTAAATTAACTGCAAGGTTAAAGAATCATGGGGAGAAATCATGAGTTCTGTGCTTTGCTTTCTCCTCCTCTGGAATTCCGCTGCTCTCCTTGGTATTGAAACTGCACTCCTTGGTAGATGAACTTGGTTCTGGCTGGATTTCTTGTTGATCTTCTGGGGGAGGGGCCTGTTGTAGTGATTCTCAAGTGTCTTTGCCCCAGGCGGAGTTGCTCCGTCCTTACCAGGGGCCGGGCTGAGTAATCCACTCGGGTTTGCTTTCAGGAGATTTTGTTCCCTGAGCGCTTTCCGTAGAGTTCTGGAGGACGGGAATGAAGATGGCGGCCTCCCAGTCTCTGGCCCGGAAGAGCCGAGAGCTTGGGGCCCCACTCTTCAGTGTGCCCTCAGAGAACAGCTCCCAATTACTCCCATCACCCTGGCCTCCGGCCGCGCTCCAAGCTGACCTAGGCTGTGACCAGTTCAAGGTAACCCCGAGCTGAGAGCTCACTCCTCGGCTCTGTCTCTGTAGCCAGCTTCCCCGTTCTAATACCTTTAAGCACTGTGACACTCAGACACCCCTGATCCTTCTTTGACCCTGCAGGACCTGAGGCCACACTGACCCTACGTGGGCTTCACCCCGATTAAACCTGTGGAGCGATGTCCCTCAGCGGAAAAGACTTTTAAAAGTCCTGATTTTGTGCTCCGTTGCTCTGCCGCTTGCCGGGAGCCGGCCCCTCCCCCTGCGATCTATCTTCCCATCGCTTTGGATTCACTTCTCCGCCAGTCCTACCTTTCAGAAAGTGGTTGATTTTCTGTTTCTAGAATTGCTGTTCTTCTTCTCTTCGATCTCCCATTGGATTTGTAGGTGTTTTCAATCTTTAGATAAGCTATCTAGCTGATCTCCCGCAACCTGAAGTAGTCTCAGCCTGCTACTTCTCCGCCATCTTGACTCCTCTGAGCACATTGTAGCAATTTTACCACACATTCAGGCTAAGTAAGAGAGAGCTTTATAATCTATTCAATTACCAATATATAGATGGAAAGGTAAAAAATACTAATATTTTTCAGCTAGTATTATATTTTATGTTTATCTCTGTGTGTGTGTATATATGAAAAGAGAGAGAAAAAAAATCTGCTGAGAATGAAATTGTGTTGCCTTTCTCAAATTAGAAGCTTTGCCTATAGTTTGGGCAATTCAATCTTTGTATCTTTTCCCTTAATCTGTCAAATTTTGGATATAACATCCAGCCTATACAATTACTTAGTACTGAACAGTCAAGTATATTGGAGATAATTTGAACCATACTAACTTAAGGTATTAGTTCACCAAAAGCATTTTCTTGATTTTTTTAAGTTATTAAGAGTCAGCATTTGAATTTACAATTGCACCCAAAACCATAAGATACATAGGAATAAACGTAACCAAAATGGCAAAGAATCTGTACTCAGAAAACTATAAAGTACTCATGAAAGAAATTGAGGAAGACACAAAGAAATGGAAAAATGTTCTATGCTCATGGATTAGAAGAACAAATATTGTGAAAATGTCTATGCTACCTAAAGCAATCTACACATTTAATGCAATCCCTATCAAAATCCCATCCATTTTTTTTTTTCAAAGAAATGGAACAAATAATCTGAAAATTTGTATGGAACCAGAAAAGAGCCCGAATAGCCAGAGGAATATTGAAAAAGAAAGCCAAAGTTGGTGGCATCACAATACCAGACTTCAAGCTCTATTACAAAACTGTCATCATCAAGACAGCATGGTACTATAAAACGCGACACATAGATCAATGGAAGAGAAGAGAGAGCCCAGAAATGGACCCTCAACTCTATGGCCAACTAATCTTGGACAAAGCAGAAAAGAAAGTAAAAATACAGTTTCTTCAATGAATGGTGTTGGGAAAATTGGACAGCCACATACAGAAGAATGAAACTGGATCATTTCCTTACACCACACACACACACATAAAAATAGACTAAAAATGGATGAAAGACCTCAATGTGAGACAGGAATCCATCAAAATCCTTTAGGAGAACACAGGCAGCAAACTCTTTGACTTCAGTCCTAGCAACTTCTTCCTAGAAACATCACCAAAGGCAAGGAAAGCAAGAGCAAAAATGAACTATTGGGACTTCATCAAGATCAAAAGATTTTACACAGCAAAGGAAACAGTTAACAAAACCAAAAGACAACTGACAGAATGGGAGAAAATATTCACTAATGACATAGCAGATAAAGAGCTAGTATCCAAAACCTATAAACAACTTATCAAACTCAATACCCAAAGAACAAATAATCTAATCAAGAAATGGGCAGAGGATATGAACAGACATTTCTAAAAAGAAGGCATCCAGATGGCCAACAGACACATGAAAAGTGCTCAACATCACAGAAATACAAATCAAAACTACAATGAGATACCACCTCACACCAGTCAGAATGGCTAAAATTATCCAGTCAGGAAACGACAGATGCTGGTGAGGATGCGGAGAAAGGGGAACCCTCCTACTCTGTTGGTAGGAATGCAAACTGGCACAGCCACTCTGGAACACAGCATGGAAGTTCCTCAAAAAGTTGAAAATAGAGCTACCCTATGACCCAGCAATCGCACTACTGGGTATTTACCTTAAAGATATAAATGTAGTGATCTGAAGGGGCATATTCACCCGAATGTTTATAGCAGCAATATCCACAATAACCAAACTACAGAAAGAACCTAGATGTCCATCAAAAGATGAATGGTTAAAGAAGATGTTGTATATATATACAATGGAATACTATTTCAAGATTTGAAGAATCTATTTCAAGAAATGAAATCTTGCCACTTACAATGATGTGAATGGAATTAAAGGGTATTATGCTGAGCAAAATAAGTCAATCAGAGAAAGACAACTATCAAACAATCTCTCTGATATGAGGAATTTGAGAGACAGGACAGGGGGTTGTGGAGAGTAGGGAAGGAAAAAATGAAACAAGATGGGATTGGGAGAGAGACAAACCATAAGAGACTCTTAATCTCACAAAACAAACTGAGGGTTGCTGGAAGGAGGGGGTGTGGAGAGGGTGGTTGGGTTATGGACATTGGGGCGGGTATGTACTATGGTGAATGCTATGAAATGTGTAAGCCTGATGATTCACAGACCTTTATCCCTGGGGCAAATAATACATTGTATGAGTAAATTAATAAAAGTAATTACATTTAAAAAAAAAAGTCAGCATTTAAGGAGAATGTCATTTTCAGTCTGGAAATGGAAAGGAAAAATAACCATGTTTCCCCATCAAATAATTATAAACATAACTATTTAAAATTTTCTACCACATTGGAGATGACTACTTCTTGGTCACAATAAATCATAAAAGTTCTGGATGTTTATTTCACTCTCCAGGACCTAGAGTCCTTAATTGCTGAAGCATATTCACTGATGCATGCAAAGTACTGCATTGATGAACTACTTATTATAATAATTAGGTACTGAAGAAGCAATGGCCTACATTCAGGAGAACACTCTTTGTGAGTATGTTTCTTAAGAAAAACAAATAGTCAAACAATCTGAACTATTATTTATTTACAAATAAATTAGTTGATAGATATTACCCTAGGAAGATATAATGATACTATATACTGGAAAATACCCCCTTTGTTGAATGTAGACCTAAGAATTCTTAATTCTAAAGTGTTATTTATTTTGTGCTCAGCAGGTTTGAGCCATAACATGCATAATAAAAGATAAATAAGGCTATGGTTTTTAATTACAGATTTGAATACACTGGGCTATGTATAGAACCCAGGAATAAAGTACTACTGCTTCCTGGGAGTTGGACTATGTAAATTAGATTGAGTAGTAGGACACAAAGTTATGAACAGGAGGAAATTTACTCTGGGGAAATATAGGCGACAAACCTACAATGGCTTTTAGCAGCTGGCACGGTCTATTTGAAGAGCTAATGTCATTTTATGTAATGGATTAGGAAGAACTGGATGCTCTCCATCATGCAGGCCAAGCATAATTTCCAGAATGACTGAGTTTTCTGACATAAAAGACACTATGCTTAGATTTTCTAACCTCATTTACAGCCCTCGTGCTGAGCAATATGAGGAAGTGGTCTATGTTTCTTCATAGCCAGCTGAGGCTATAGCTGCAGTGAAAGCAGGATTCAAGGGATCATTAACATGCAGAATTCACAGAACCATGACCAGTTGAATGTGAGGGATGAGAATTAAGGTCTCAAGGATAGTTCCTAAGTCTCTGGCTTGAGTTAATTAGTGGTGGTTCCATTAATTTCCATGATGGAAATAAAGGGTACAGATTATGGTTTGGGGGGAGCAAAATTGTAAGTTGCAAAAATTCAAGATTAAATTAAAAGAAAATAATTTTTACACCTCCCCCAAAAAAGACTTACTTGAAATTTAGAATTTTGGGTGTCTCATTTACTCATATGTGGCAGATTTCTTCTTTTAGAGAAATTGTTTTCACTTCCCCAGTAACATGAGTAGTTTCTTCAGTTTGACAAATGGTTATAAAAACAACTGTCCAATATATGAGAAAATGTAGCAATCAGTTCCTGTATAAAACCTGACCATTGACTTAAATCATAGAAACCAATGATCAAGAATAGTAAGAAAGAATAGGATTAGGGCCACAGTCACAAAGACCAGACCACATCGTTGTGTCAGAGGGCACAGAGTTCACCTATATTCAAGGTTTAATATTCTTGAATGCAAAGACAAGACAGGCTAAACTATGGAAAGTGCCCAAATGTCCATCAACTGATGAATGGATAAAGAAGATGTGATAGCTAGTTAGCTAGCTAGCTATCATCTTTCTATCTTCTGCCAATATTTATTAAATGTCTATGATGTGCCAGCCAGTGCCTTGCTCATGGTCAGCTGTCCCAAGCTGAGACTGAAGATATGCCAGGTGTCATTGGGATGCAGTGAAACTGGACATAGCAACTGTCCCCCAGTGCACCAGGGCCCACCTGTCATCTGTATATATTACTCAGCCATCAAAAAGAATTGAATCTTTCCATTTGCAATTAATTGTAAAGTAATTGACTTGATTGCATTTAACATAATAATTATCAAAGATTAAAGATCTCATGGATCTAGAGAGTATTATGCTAAGTGAAATAAATCAGAGAGACAAATATGATTTCACTTATATGTGGAATTTAATAAACAAAACAGATGAATATATGAGAAGGGAGGGGAAAAAAAGACAGAAAGAAGCAAGCCATAAGAGACCATTAATTTTAGAGAACAAACTAAGGGTTGCTGGAGGGGAGGTGGATAGGGGATGGGCTAGATGGATGATATTAAGGAGGGCGCTTGTTATCATGAGCACCAGGTGTTACATGTAAGTGGGGAATCACTCAATTCTACTCCTTAAACCAATATTATACTATATATTAACTAACTAGAATGCAAATAAAGATTTGAAACAGATGAACACAAAAAGACAAGATAGGTGATGATGTAGAACCCAGTCTATACAACAGTTCTACCATTAACTTTGGAAAATCCTTCATTAACATAAAGACTTTGTAGTTTATCTATGTTTATGTGAGATAAACTCAAGGCAAACTTCTGTGGCCGCATTTGTTTCACTTTTCACAGTGCTTTAAAAATGAGGTTATTAAAATTAGCAAGAGGGATCAATGTTCTCAAAGCAGAAGAAAACTGACCACCATGTTCTCAGGCCTTTCTCTAAGAGCCTTTTACTGTACTGAAAGGCCCAAAGATGTAAGTCACTTCTCAGGACATATCACATAACCCTTCCCCCACCCCCATTAAGTAATAACCACTCCTTCAGGAAGTCAATCTTGTCTTAACATTAGGTAACACACTCTTTCTTACAGACTATCCCCTAAGGGTAGGAACACACCCGTGGTTCCATTGCCTCAAGATAATCAATTCCTCACTGACTACCCTTTAATGACAGTATTTTTATCTTTTTCCCCACCCTCTTTGCTTACTTTATCTGTATAAAAAATCAGACAAGCACAGTTTTTAGCTCAGTGACCACTGAAGTATCTTTGTCATAAAAGTTAGCAGGGTCCCCTAGACTGACACTTTCAGGGCAGTGGCCTCAGAAATGGTAAAGTAATTGACTTGATTGCATTTAACATAGGCAGACTTGCTATTTCCTGGGAAGATAGGTTTCCAGAGCTTAGTGCATATAAATCTGCTGTGTTTGGAGTATTGAGTGACCTTGGGCCTATTGACTTTGAGCTTAAGCAGCCCTTTCTATGGCAAACTTTTAGAATGGGGCAGTGTAGCAACCACTGTAACTGTTCTTCTGGCAGTTCAGCCTGCGTGCTTTTAGAGCATACACATGATCACTGAATCAGGCATTTGAGACTTAACTGATGAACCTGTCAAATAAATATCAAAGATCACTTGCATACACTTGCATCACTGTATAGACTAACCACTGAAAGCATGAAGAGAACTGCTGATTTGAAGCATCCTGTTGACAGGAGGTGCTGAGGATTTAAAGAAAAGATAAATTTCTTTGGTCACAATACTGCCTTACTGCAAAGAAAATCCATCCTAGCTAGAGTTCAGCTAAGTAGGAAAGGAGCATGTGTAGAGAGATAGTTAACTCACTTTACTTTTCAGGTTTAACCTATTTTCAATATTGTGAGTTTTCTTCCCTCGCTGTATTTATTTCATTATTCTTCAACTTAACTTATTTTTGTTTACTCACTAGATCTATCTGACCAGTCTCACAGAATTCTTATTTCAGCAAGATGGTGTATGCTTAGCTACTATTGTCTTCATCATAAGCGCTGTCATCATCATTATAGTACCTCACAGAATTGTGTGAAACCTTACTGCTCAGTGTAATAGGCTGACTCACATCATCAGCATTACCTGGAGCTTGTTAGACATGCAGAATCTTAGGTCCTACCCCACACCTACTGAATCAAAATCTGCATTTTAGCAAGATCTCCAGGTTATTCATAGGCACACTAAATGTTAAAGCACTTATCTAAAAGATTAAAATTACATAATGAAATATGTATAATAGTTCCTGGTTGATGTTTAATAAATGTTTCTTTTCCTTTCTTACTAACTCAGAAGATGGATTAACCCATTTTTCTCTCCATCTTAGAAAGCTATTTTTCATTTGTTTTTATTTTTTTTGCATGCACACACACATACACACACACAAGAACCAAAATCATTACAAATACCAATAACAAAAATGGGCATGAAATCCTTATTGTTTTAAACAGTGGGGATAAAAATACAAGCCATGATCTCTGAACTAGAATGTACTCTCTCTTTGGGATAACAGGACATTTATATAGAAAACTAAATGTGAGGTATCTCTGCCAATAAAATGAAATTTCTGTTTGTCAATAATAGCATTGTGACAAAATGACTGGCTGGCTGATATGTTTGAAATGGTTTCATTTAAAATACAAGTTATTTGTTGTACATGAAATTCACTTTGGCAGTTCCTAGTTTAGAGGTGATCACGTCCCATAAGGTGAGATGATCATCTTTAAGATAAGAAGAAACTGAAATACAACTGAAATAGAATACAAGAGAAGACCATTTACCACTGACTGCGAGAACTGCTACATGTATTTGCTATTGATGTGGGGAACAAAGGTAAAAGAAAAATTAAATTTCCTTACAACCTACAGCCCATTGGTAAATCCTTGACACAGGCAAAGTGACCTTCCTCTAGAAACGCAACTGCTTCAATGTTGATACTTTGCTAAGGGCAAAAAGGCAATCTTAGCTTAGCACTGTCTTGATTTCCAGGTTCTGTAAGTCTACTTCAACACATAAAGTTTCCTTTGGAAACTTCTTTATCTCTATCCCCAAGATATATGTTAGCAATCATCATCTAAGCATATGGCCCACCGATATAAATCTGAAGGGTCTCAGGACTAAGGTTTTATTAGACAGTAGTAAATGACTTTTTTCCTAACAATAGCTAGCCTCCTCAAGGTCCTGGAAACCTTGTTTCTGTACTCTGTAGAGATTTAACCTATCTCTAACCTCCTCCCAACTTGAAAATATATAACCAGTCACTCCTTACAGCCCCAGTGCAGCTCTTTATGCCCATGAGTACTGCCCCTGTGTTTTAAGAAAACCACCATTTTGTACCAAAGACATCTCAAGGATTTCTTCTGGACTATTCACTCTGAAACCCAACACTGAGATACAAGAGAGGACAATGTGAACACTGATAGACACCTGCCACAGGTATCAGCTACTATGGATATAAAAAAAATAAAAATAGTTTCTGGAACAAGACCCAGATTGAAAGTCATTAGCATAATAGAGGTTCTAAATTGCAGAAATAAGATTGAATTATTTCCTTGCATAAGTTGCTATAGGTGAGCTTCAGTAGCAGTATCTTTACATTTGTTTTCCTTTTAAAATAATTCTTAAAAAAGCAATACAGAAACAACCACCTAGTATAAGGTTATCTAGAATTTGGAAGAGCCAGAGCTGGGGTCTAGGGGGCTGACTGACAGAGTGGCATTCCAAGTTCTGGTCTATGAACTGGTAATGCTGTGTCTTCCATTTATAGATCTTTCAAATTCTATAAGAAATTAGAAATTATTCCTTCTCAGGCTTTACCTTTTAAAATGGATGATTCTCATATACAAATTTTTCTGATTATTTTCTTTAATTTTACCTGGGTCTTTTCCATGCTCACTTAAAAAACAAATCAAAGTATAGTAATTAGATCTACATGCAATATTTATGGCATATACTAACTTGTTCTGAGATTTTTCTTCTCAATAACCCCCAAGCAAACCTTAATAATTATCAACATTTTAAACCTATTTGTTAAAAAAGCAATATAGTGATTTCAATGGAGAATCTAGTGATTCTCAGGCTCTTCTTTGTTATTATAATCCCTGCTTAAATCTCATCATCATACAGGAGTGGCTCCAATGATTTCCTCTTCAATCTATATTGTAATTATACAGCAGAAGAATCTGATTTCTTTCATTTCTCCTCAATCTCCCAGAACTGTAAATACTTCCTCAAATTTAACCACATTAATTTGGCATCACTTTGGTGCTTTGTGTACTTTCTACTACTAGATCACTTGCAAAAATATTAGTATATTAGAATCTCAATAAATGTTTTTCCATAAAGTCCTAATTAGCCTTAAATTTGTTCCCTTCATCTAAGCTACTTCCCCATATTTTAAAAATGTTTCCATAATGAATGCATTTATCACTCAATCCTTTTATTAAACCATGAAAAAATCTTAACACATTGTTAGGCAAAATGTTGTATAAAAGTCATCCAATCTTCCCTCCATAACACATATTAAGCATTCTGTAATACGAAAACTTGAGAGGTGGTCTTTACATTTTGAAAGTCAAGAATTTTTTTTTTTTTCATAGATTGATTGTTAGGTTATAAAATATGTATTCACCCTAAGGGAGAGGTATCTTCATTCCTCTCCCACTACTCAGTGGATTTTAACTGTACAACATTTCAGAGATGTATTACAAATGGCTGCTAAAGACTCATTTAAGGAGCTCCTCTCTTTAGGTGTGGAGAGTCTTTGTTCATGCATATTTAAAAATTTTTAATTTGTAGACTTTGAAATAGAAATTCACTTTTAGAAATGCACCTAATGAAATAATCTCAAATATACACTGAAGAAACACCATGGTAGTATATAATAAATAAATAGAACATGATAAATAACCAGAATGGAATTAGTTAAGTAAATTACAAGAAGGCTCTTTAATAAAATATTATGCAGCCATGAAAAATTACATCACAGAACACATTTGAATAACATGGAAAACAATTCAAAACATTTGAAGTGAAAGAATATATTAAAAACATGAGTGTGATACAATTTAGTTTTATGTATAGAGATATCTATCACTGAAAATCTAAAAAGATTATACCTCAAAGTATGACTATTACTTCTGGTAGAGGAATTATAAGGTATTTCTATTTTAAAATTTATTTTTGTTTAAATAAAACATGAATTACATTTTTAAAGATGGGAAAATGAAGCTCTATTAGAGCTATTCAAGTTTCTCCTTTCATCATCTCTGTTTATCTCTCAAGCTCATTTCAATTATGAGGGAAGCTCTGAGTAACATGTAACAACATCTCATTCACAATTATGAACTGATGTAAAGAGTTTCTTCTATTGCTCATGGTGAAATAGGCGAACTCATGAAAATTTCTGAATTAGCCCTTTTCAAAATTTAGCTAAATCCTTTTAAGATATCTATTTGTTCTTCAGCATTTTAATTTTATTCTATCCACTTTGAGCCTAATGCACAACCAATTCTATTTGCCAACTACATCAGTAATTTTATTTACTGCTTCAGCCCTTGAAACAAGTTAATGCAAAAGACTTAATGGTATTTTAGGATTTACTTGACACAGAAAAGTGACCCAAGGTTTCATCAGCTATAATGTCCCTATGGTATTAAACATTTTAATGTGCTAACCATGACAGATACAGAATGGCCAGCTTCCCAGTGAATGACCAGCCTCCTAGTAAATTTCCTTTTCCTCTTTGTACCACACAGCCATAACCTATAAAATCTCTTTTCCTCCTGATAAAGGCAGGAGATCTTTACTGAAAGACTTAATGTTGAATATTTTCTAAATCTGAGAAGACTCTTTCTCAAGGATGTGGGAAAAGATAATCATACAAGCAAACTTTGAGTTGCTGAGACCACAAATGTCACTTTGGTCCATTTTGTATTTCAATGACTTGTGAGCATGTAACTTGAAAAAAAAAAAAAAAGCCAGAGGCGGCTTTTAATAAATGTAAATTGGTATTGTTTTTGTAGAAAATATATTTTTTTAAAGTCCTGCCTTATTTTTAGTAATATAGTCTAGGTTCAAACCAATAAATCTCTCGACTATTACATGCACTAAACTTACATGACCATGTCATATGATTGAATAAGCTATCACCTCAAGAAAAATGAAGTCAACCCTCAATATACATCTGTAAGATAATTGTATTTTATTTTTATTTTTTCTGAAGTCCACAGTCTAGTAAACACAAAGCCATTAGGAGAAAGTTTAATATAATATCTCAAGCTATATTGTTAAATAATATTAAGAACTTCCTTTCATGTAAAGAGAGAATATATATGGTATACTTCTCATTATTTTAGATTTGTCTAGGATCAAATAAACAAGCAGTATTCTATTGTCCTTCTACTTGCTTGGGAAAAGATTTATGTAAAAAGACATTATCTTCTGGTTAGAAAGCATAAATGATGAGGACTGTTGTTCCTGTAATTAATCACACTATGGTGTAGACTCTCTCAGTAACTTAGCAAAATGCATCTAGATATGAATTGTAATATTGAGGGAAAATATGAGATATGAATAGGTAGGATATTTTCTTCTTTTAAGCCTTTTATATATTAAAATAAGAAAAAATAAAATATATGGGAACAATGTATAGCTTTAAAATCACAGCCAGCACCCAAGCTGTAAAAGAGAATATTGGCATGACTTACAGATCCCTACCTTCTTATTATATATATATCATATATCTGATATATGATATATATATATGAAGATTTTATTTATTTATTTGACAGAGAGACACACAGCAAGAGAGAGAACACAAGCACAGGAGTGGGAGAGGGAGAAACAGGCTTCCCACTGAGCTCCTGCGGGGCTTGATCCCAGGACCCTGGAACACTGAACTGAGCTGAAAGCAGACACTTAAGGACTGAACCACCCAGGAACCCCCACTCTTATCTTTCTTTAGGATTTTATCTCATACATATGCATTAGTTCTATTGGTTTCTAAAATTTATGAAAACAAAAAATTTTACGCCTGGGTTCTTTTAGTATTATACTTGTGAGATTCATTCAGGTTTTTGTATGTAGTCTGCTTTTGATTATTTTTCAAATTACGATCAGGGAGTTGTTTTTGTAATTTTTTAGGGATTTTAGTTGTGATCCATGAGAAGCGTGGGTATAGTGAACTTATACCACCTGCCAAAACCAAAAATGCTATTTTTTATGGTCTCTAAACCAAATAGTTTGCAATTTGTCTAGCATTTATATATATATGTTCATTCCAGGATTGGCCCATAATTTTTCTTTTTGAAGTGACCCTATTTTTTGGTCATCATAGATCAAGTTGAGGAGTCTTACCTCTTGTGTTAATTTTTGGTGGAATTTGTATAATATCTATGTTATAGCTCTTAAATGTTTGAAATAGGGGCACCTAGGTGGCTCAGTCAGTTAAATGTTTGAATAAATCACCGGTGAAACCCTCTTAGCCTAAAGTTTTCACTGCACATAGTTTTGTTAATTATAGATTCAATTTTGTTAATACTTATAGGCTTTTCATATTTTTAGCTGCTTCTTGTGTCAGCTTTAATGAGCTGTATTTTTCCTGAAATGTGTCTACATTATCTAAACTTTCAAGTTTGTCTGTGTGAAATTGTTCACAATATTCTCTTATAACATTTTCAATCTATAAGACCTATAATGATGCCTCCTTGATGTTCCTGACACACTGGTGATTTCTGAATTCTGTTATTCTGGATGAGTTTCTTTAGGGGTTTATCAATTTTATCAGTATCTTAAAAAAAAAACAACTTTAGTTTTATTAATTTTATAATTGTTATTTCATAATTTCTGCTTTTTATTATTTTCCATTGCAAATGTGTGTTTCTTTTGCCATTTTTCAACTTCTTAGATTGAGGCTCACATATTAATTTTCTGTCATTTTCCTATGAACTAGAAATTTTTCTTACTATTCGCTTCTAATTTTTTTCACATTTCTATTGTGGTTTATTCTTTGAGCCATGTTTACTTGAAAATAAATTGATTAATTTTCCCATGTATTTAAACATACTCAATTTCTTATTATCTTTGTGTTAGTGATTTCTAACTATTTTCTTTGCAAGCAGATAACCTGTAGAGTATAATTTCAAACCTTTGAAAATTTTTGAGACTCAGGTTATGTCCAAGAATATAGCCAATATTTGTACATATTTTGAGTGTGTTCAAATAGGATGTGTCTTTGGAAGTTGTTAGGCACAGGGTTCTACAAATATTCCATTAGGTGAGGTTTTTAAAATTGTATAGTTCAACTCTCTATCCTTGGTGATTTTTTAACTGTTTAGTCTATCAATTACTGAAATAGATAAGTTAAAAATCTCACAAGATGTTTGAAAATTTTTCCATTTCTCTTAATAGCTTTGAAAAATTTAACTTGTGTATTTTTTAGGACACATAATTAAGTGTACAGATATCTAGATCAGGATAAACTTATTCTCTTTTAAAATTTTTTAACTTTTTGAATCTATTGTCAATTTTGGGTAATTCTCAGCTAAAAATCTTTTTAAATACTCGTTCCCTTCTCCTGAGACTAAATATGCTAGATCTTTTCATTCTGTTTTTAACAGCTGTTACTCTTTCCTTTGCATTTCAATCCTTTTTCTCTTTGTATTCTTTCTGGGGAGTATTCTGTGGCCTATTTCCTTGTCCTCTGTTTATGTGTACATAATGTGCTATTTAACTCATTCCCCGAGTTCATAATTATAGCTATTTTTTCCATTTCTAGAATTTCTATGTATTTTTCTATGTGGTATATCACCTTCTATAAATTATCATCCCCATATGCAATTTTGTTTTTTATCCTGTTGTACAAAAAAAGTATAGACTCCTTTTTTCCTTCCTTCTAGTCTCCTTGCTGTTTTCCTTTCTCTTTCTGATGTCCTTATGTTTCTACTTCTTTGCTTAGTTTTTCTCTTGCTGTTTCTTGTTCATATAACTTTAATCTCATTTCACTCTTAGTTCTTTGATTATGTATTGAACATTTTGTTTAGGATGATGATTCCATTTGAAGACATTTCATGGTGTCCTGGGCATTATCAATAAAGGACTGCCTTAGTTCAATCTCAGGATTTGAGGTTTGTTTGGTCACTCAAATGGCTTGAAAACAGGCTCCAGTCTATGTTGAGACTAGTTTAATCGTGTTTCACTCATTCCTATATAGTTTTTTAAGGTCCTGGCCCAAAAGAGATGGTATATTTCCTCCAACTAACAGTTCCTTACTGATTTCTGTTCCATATTCTTGAGATGCTATTTAAAAAAAAAAAAAAAAAAATCTAATCTGCTCAGTTTCTGAGCTGCCTCTTCCAGAACTACAGACACCCCTAGGCTAGAGTTGCCATGCTTGGAAAATAAAAATACAGAATTGTTGGTTATATTTGCATTTCAGATAAACATCAAAAACTTTTTAATGTGAGTATGCACCAAGGAATATTTGAGGGAAACTTAACACTAAAAAAAAAAAAAAAAAAAAAAAAAAATTCCTTTGTCTGAGCTCCAAGGGTAACTGGGCATCTTATGTTTTATGTGATAACACTATCCCACATCAGAAATCATCCGAATGAATAGATCATTTCTCTGGATTTCCATTTTTCACCTAGATCTTAGCCTCATTCATCCTCGCTATTGTGTTAGCTCTTTGATGCTTTTAAGAAGATATTTTAAACAGCATTTTGTCCAACTATTTCAGGTGTCTTCAGTGAGAAGTTTTGTCCAAATTACCTTGTCTACCATTGGGAGAATCAGAAAGCTAATATCCCATTTTCTAGGTGCATTTAATATTAAATATATCAAAAATTTCATAAAGAAGCTTTAACATTTGAAATGATGAACATGATACTTTACAGTTTTCACTTTTATAGTCATATCTCTTATTCCTACTAAGTATCTATTAAGTATTGCTTTTATGATTTGCTCAATTCACATCTAAGCTTCTGAAAGAACATGGATTTACTGTTTTTCATTGGATTGAACAATGTGCACATTGTGTGTGCTTATGGGGGAGGGTTGTGCCTGCTACAAAATGTCAGAAAACAATATGCATCATTATTTTCAGCAGATCAGTTTTCCACAGGTTCTCTGAAATATAAAAGTACCATAGTCAGAGACCAATAGATTTCATGATTAAGTGACTCTTTTGAATAAACAATCATTCTCTACCTTTCAGACATTATTCACAAAGATGAAAATAATAGTGTCCATCATTAGTTATCCCAGATATGATATGATGAAGACACAAAATTGGTATATACTATGTTCAGCCTCTGGTCATCAAACACATCATGAATATATGAAGCATACTTCAGTGAGGGTTTGTTAAAATGATGATAAAGACAGAACGGTGAGTGTATTTTCTGCAACAGTGGGGGTTTTTGTGTGTCTCAACGTACCATCCGATTGATAGTAATGTCTACGTGAAGTGATAGACAAGCCTAGTTATTTCTGGCAGTTCACATGTGAAAATGTGTTGCCACAACTGGAGTTCCTATATTTATCTCCTTCCTTTCCTTCCAAAATTGTTGAGTTACTCCTTTTCCTGATTATGAATGAAATATTCTTAGTCTTTCTTCTTTATAAAACATTCATCTTTAGAATATACTGATTATCAGATTATGATTTAAAAATATTTCTTTTACTTTACTTTTTTCTTGTTACCAATTTTGAGTTGGTTTTATTTGATTCAATTTCTCCATTCAGAATTCCCTGGAGAAATAGTTACTGGCTGTAACAATTGGCTAGTGGCTAAGTCTCTTCAAGTATTTCCAGCATATATATTAAAAATAAAGTTATTATGACCTTCAAGGCCAACTATACTCCTTAGCCTTGAGAATACCGCGTCAAAACACTACAGTCTGCCAGAGAGCTGAGAATAGGTGTAAAATGAGAAAATAAGCACTGGGGAACCCTGGGATATGGATAAGCAAATGATATCATTTGGATAGAGCTTGAGTACATTTGGCCAGAGCACTAGGTTTCTGGCCTTGACCTCCCAGGTCCTGCTGTCAGACATGAAGCTTTTAGTTACAATTGAAGCAGCTGCTCTTTGTCTGCCAACTCCAATCCTTTATAAAAAACTATAGCACCTCCGCTTTGTTGTATGAGTTATGTTTTTCATTTAACTGTCTTTCTTTCCTACTTTTGCCAGGATTTTATTCATATTATAATTTTCTTTGGGGGAAAAAGGAAGAAATAACTGTTTTACTGTTTAAAGAGGCATATTAGGTATTAGAAGTCTTTGACACTTTTCCAAGATTCACTAGTAGCTTACAGAATTCTAGATGAACAATTCAGCCAATACTTCCACCTTATAATAATTATTCAGATCATATATTATACATACTTCTACAAAGAAATAAAGACCCAAATTCATAGGTCTTGCTAGGGTCTATATTTTTGACTTTTCACATTGTATGGGTGTGGGTGGGTGTGGGTGTGGGTATGTACATGCAAGTGTACCCTGTAGTTCTGTTGTGCTACTAATGGATAAAATATTTTAAATATCTGACAACTTCATCAGTGTTTAGGGTAAACCTGTTAGCAAGAATCTGAAAGGAAATTTAAACCACAAGAGGGAAAGTTACTGGTTATAACTGCAACTTCTTTGAAGGTAGAGAAAATTTCTTACTCAATCTCATTAAAACATTTCTCTCTCAGGATCTCTTCTGAACGCTAGATGCAGGTCCAAATGTCTTCTTGACATTCCAACTTAAATTTTAGAAAAGTCACTCAAAAACAACATGATCTTCATCTTCCACATCTGTTTTTCTTTCTATGTTCCATACACCAGTGAATGCAAGGCAAAATGGGATACATCTTTGATAGTTCTTTTTCCTTCAGACTCTTTATTTCCAGCCCAAGTATCTCTCCAGTCTATCTTCAGTTTTGCATTTTTACCAGACCATCCCTATAAACATCTAGTATTACTTGTTCAAATAGCCCCCTCTGAACAGTTTTCCCTGTATATATTATGAACCTTCTCCAATCTATTCTCTTTTCTGTGTCATATTGATATTTTCAACACAAGTCTAGTGTTCTTACCTCCTCTCCCTTCTTAGAAACACTTCACTGGCTTTCTTTGGTTCTTGAAATAAGGACAAAAATCCTTGCTTTGGCATATAAGGCCATGCAGGATCTGGTTTTTACCTACTTCTCCAACCCTACCCTTTTTCTTCAATGAGGGGAAATGTAACTCTTCCCAGGGGACAATTGGCAGCATCTGGAGATATTTATTTATTTATTTATTTATTTATTTATTTATTTATTATCTATCTTTTTTCTTTTTTTTAATTGTCAAAACTAGGGAAGGGGAGATTTGTTATTTGCCCCTGGTAACAGAGGCCAGGGATACAGCTAAACATCCTGAAATGCACAGGAAACTCTCATAAAGAAGATAAAGAAGATGAAGATGAAGATGAAGACGAATAAAAAATTGTCCAAAATGCCGGAAGTACTGAGATTCAGAAACCTTACCCTATGGGTTTTAGCCAAAATGCCTATAATGAATATGATGATGCTGTATCTAGATTCTCTTGCAAAGAAAAACTTGTTAGGATGTTTATCGGATAGGTTCATCTGTCGGTCCTGTCAGGGACTGATTGCCTCCTCAGCTGAAAAATACCTTCTTACACAAGATGGTATCCTTTCCAGAACAGCCTACATCCAATGACTAATAGAAGTAGGTGTTCTAAGATCTGGTGGGCCATTAAAGCTCTATAGCTCCTATAGGGTCAACTTGGATTCGCTTTCTGCCCAATTCTGTTTCTTTTCCATTCCTTTCCCAGGTGTTAATCCTAATGGCATTCCCTAATAAGTATCCTACACTATAATCAGCATTTCAGATTCTGCTTTCTGAAGAACTCAATCTGCTATGTTGCCTTCCTTTTAGTTTCTTCTGTCACCATGCACTCCCATCTTGAATCTTGGGACGTTTATGCATGCTCATTTTTCTGTATGAATGTTCTTTCCTCATTTACCTGGTTAATATGTACTCAACCTTTAGACCACAACAACAAATGATCCTCTTCTACTGTCTCAAACTAGATCAAAATCCCACCTCCACACCAGTTTTTAACCTTTTATAACACTATGTACCACTTCATTTTTAGTGCTTCTCTTACTCAATTTTACTTTCATTGGAATGATGTTTGGATAATATCTGTCTCTACTTCCACATCATAATTTCTCATTTTATTCACTGTTGTATCATGGTGACTAATCCAGAGCTTGACACATAGAAGGTACAAAAATAAAGACTTGCAGGAAAAAGGGAGATGAGAAGGGATGTTGTGAGTTACACATAGAGTTTTCAGCAAATGCTTGATTGGAAAACAAAAAAGTCATATTTTTTTCATCTTTTTAAAAATTTAAACTCAACAAATAAGACATTTTCCTAAAATTTCCACTTTTTATTAAGGATATCATAATGAAATCTCCCTCTTTCTGTTCCATCTTCTTAACAAAGCAAGACAGCAGGATTTTAGGTTTTAGAGTCAGATTGCCCTGGTTTTAAATTTTTGAGATGGAGACTTAAGCAAATTTCTTAACTTTTTAGACTCAGTTTTCTTATCTGTGAAACAATAACCTACCTCATATAATGACTGTCATCTGAATTTCCTGCAAAACATTTAACACATATTGGGTGTACAATAAGTAGTTTTCTATTATTATGCTGACCTCCAAACTAAGAAAATAAGAAAATTATCTCTATATTTCCGCAATGTGTGGTTCTGCAAAAAAGATTACAGCACACAAATAGAAGCACACTGTTACACCACTGCTATAGAATTATGACACTTTGCACTTTATTTTTTTGAAATGAATATCTTCATGCCCTAGGCTATTAGTAAAGCTAAATCCATTTAATTTTATAAATTTGTTATTTCAATAAGACCTTTATGTGTTTAGTCATGATATATATTGTGATGACTCTTTACAAATATATTTAAATTCAAGAAGAAAAAAATGTCATGGAGACATCATTTTAAATTAAGTATTAATGAGTTATAAAATAAATGGTTTTACAGGACTTTTTTCTAAAACCAAAGTGGTTAGAATCTATCAAAATTCCAATGACATTTTTCACAGAAATAGAAAAAAAAATTACACTAAAATAAGTATGGAACCACAAAAGACCCCCCAAAAGCAAAACAATCTTGGGAAAGAACAAAGTTGTAGGTATCATGCTCCCTGATTTCAAACTATCTTACAAAACTATGGTAAGCAAAACAGTATTGTACTGGTGTAAAAGTGACACAGACTGATGTAACAGAATAGAGAGCCCAGAAATAAACCTAACCATATATGGTTAACTAATATTTAACAAATGAACCAAGAATACTCAATGGGAAGAAGGTAGTCTCTTCAATAAATGGTGCTGGGAAAAGTGGATATCTACGTGCAAAAGAATGAAATTGGACCCATAGATTATACAACTCACAAAAATTAACTAGAAATGGATTATGAAGCATAAGATTTGAAAAAATAAAAACCCTACAATAAAACATAGGGGAAAGCCCTTTGACATTGATTTTTGACTCAAATTCACCTCATTTTAGTAAGCATTTCACAATTCATATGTACAATAAGTCATGACATTGTATACCTTACACTTACACAGTGTTATTTGTCAATTATATCTCAATAAAGCTGAGGGGGAAAAAAGAGAGAGAGAGAGAGACCAGAATTTTGAGTCAGAAATCACCATGAAAACATATGGCCTATAATTTTGTAAAAAAAATCCATTTTAATTTAAAATAATATAAAATACATACACGTACATATTAGTGAGGTGATAGGACATTGTGCATCTCCCAAAATGTTGGTGTTGGAAAGGAAACTAAGTTAATTTTATTGAAATCTCACTGATCAAAGAGAACTTTAGCTAAATGCTCAGCATGGCTGTTATATATAAGGTAATTTGCAAATTGCTTTTATACACATTGTTTTTAATCCTTACTACATACAACTTTAAGATGTAGATATTATTATCCTCATTTTAAAGAGAAGAAACTGAGCTGAGATAGGTTAAATAACTGGCTGTAGTTCACTCAAGTATGTAAATAGCCCGACAGGGATCTAACTCCAAATCCAGTGCAACCTTCTCTGCACATTCTCACCTCCTTAAGAAATAGTTAAGTCCTTTTTACCCGTTACTTGTCTCAGTCCATAATACAATCATATGAAGAATATTTTAAAGGATAACTATCAAAAACATACTCAATTACTACCTTACTACACTCAATTACTTCACAATATTTAAGACCACATTAAATAATATCAGGTATATAACAGACCTGCCCATTGGTTGGAACATTGAAGATGCTCAGTCTTTTTTTTTTTTTTAGATTTTATTTATTTATTTGAGAGAGAGCATGAGAGGGGAGAAGGTCAGAGGTAGAAGCAGACTCCCCATGGAGCCAGGAGCCCAATGTGGGACTCAATCCCCAGAGTCCAGGATCATTACCTGAGCTGAAGGCAGTTGCTCAACCAACTGAGCCACCCAGGCACCCAAAGATGCTCAGTCTTATTTGTGTTTTATAACTTCACTACATGAATATTTACAAAAGAGAGATCATTTCAGGCTATCTATTTTTAGTTTACTGATTATAAAATATTCTAACAGCTGTAATTATTATTTTATCAAATTTATTCTCAAATATTAAAAATAAGTGTTTTAGTCTCCTAAGAAGCTTACAGTGTTTCACTAAAAATATCTCTACACTGTTTTTTCAATAAGCTCATCTTTCATAATCAGTTATGTTTCATGCTAGTTCTAACTTATAACTCTTGTGAATGAGGATTTTTACTGCATTTCTCAGAAAATAAAATAACTTTTCTTGAAAATAGGTAACATAAGCTTGATTTATACACACATTTTAAGAGAGGATGGCTTTATCATCATCACTTGCTTTTGCTTCTTACATGAGGGTATAGAACTGTCAATGCAATAGAACACAGCAGGTGACCTCAGAACACTCAACCTCCCCTTGTGCTCTGTAGATTACAGAAGCTTTATAATAGCAAAGTTCATAATTATATTAAATAACACAGCATAGAATAACTACCACTCTTTTCTTCCAAATCTCTATCATTAATAAACATCCCAGCCTTCTAAATCAGCCTTAAATGCATTAGGCAGCACAGCTGTTTCAGACTAGAGCACAGTTTTACAAACACAAAAGAGAAAATCAAATTAAATAACCACATCTTCTTTATTTTTCAAATTACAGAAGAATTAGAAGTAATTCTTCTTATCAAAGATTTATTTTTCTCTATGAATACAGGCATTCCAAATCCTGATTTGGTTTTCTGTGCTGAAAATATGCTGTCATTTCGCAATTCATTTAAAAAGATGAGGAAAGAAAAATTGTTGCATTCCAGGAAAAAAAAAAAAGATCTTGTAAAGACCTAATTACATAATAACTTTGCTAGTTCTTTTGTACTCTCCCTCATAGGAAGAATTGACACCATTTACCCACATAGATAACGAGGGGCCCAGCTAATCACACCCTCTATCTTCAGATACTTTGCTAAAAGTCTGTTATGTTTTAGCTTCAAGAGCTTCAAGGTTTATACTGGCTCAGAGTCAAAAATTGAGAAATGTCCTTCCTAACCAGAGCCCATAACAAGCAGGTACACAATGGCCAGACTACAGGAAAAAGCCTGGTGTCCTCCAAGAGTCAGCTGGACTGCAGCCTGCACAGCTCTACTTTCCCATTCCCACTCATGGGCCTCTTTATTCAGTATCTAATTCTCTTCCCCATAACTACTCCAAGCCCTTCTGGAAATGGAAAGTAATGATACCCTTAGGGACTGCTCTATTGCTTGACTACCAGTTGGCATATAAAGAGTGGTAGGTCAATTTTTGTTGAGTGAGTGAGTAGCTGAGTGGACATCATGATGTGAATGTGAAGTTTCCTCTTTTTGATTTTTCAGGGGCCTGGAAAGCATAGAACCTATCATCCTCCAACCTGCCCAGGCCCTCATCCTGACAAAGCTGCCTGTAGTGTAAATGTGATGGACATAAGAGAAGAGGGAAGGACAGGGAGGAGAGCTGTGATGTAAAAATGAACTTGTATTATTTGAGTTAGGTAATTTATATATGTTACTTATTCAATTCTTATAATAAACAAGCAAAAGAAGTCCTTTTATTTCTTTTTCAGGTGAGAGAATTGAGTTGCTCTTTAATGAAAACACTAGTTCAAATAATAATGTTAGGAAAAGTTGGAAATAGCATTAGAAACTATGTACCTTTGGCTATTTGGCTATTTCTATAGGACAGTTCTGCCTTTTCTCTACACATTGAGAATCAAATATATTCTACCCCCTTTCTCTTTGGGAAAAACGCATCCCATGTGTCAAACTATTGAGTCATAAAACAATAATTGAAACATTTCACTTCCTTACAATGGGAATTTCTTGTATTAATGCTATTTTTATAAAAAGAGATAATTCGTATTTATTATTTAAAGCCAAGAAAATGATGGCACCTGTAAAACAATCATTCCATGTGCTGTTAAATATTACTTGATTCAGTGGATACACTAACTTCTCATTGTTCTGAGTGCCATTTTAGGTTCTGATAATACAACAGGAGATGGAGAGAAAAATATAGTCAAATGTACATGTAACAGTGAGATAAAAGCCAAGAATAACTAAATCATATAAAATGTTGTGAAAGCTGAGAGGTGAGAGCTAGCCATTCTTCTAAGCCATGGAATTCAAGAATGAGAGCCATAAGTAAGTTTAGGGAAGATTGTGCTCAGAAGTAACATTCAAGTTGAATCTTGAATAATGAATACTCCATAAAGCCAAAGAAAAGGATAGGATAATTAAACAGAGTTTTACCAAACAACAAATGAAATAGGGAAAGCCTGGGGGAAAAACCCAGAAAAACCTGCACCATTTGAAGGATGGTAGGTTGCCTCTTGCAGGTAACATCAGCTCTCAGTTGAAGTGGCAGCAATTCATTTTCCAGATCTCTGTTTTAGCAACATAAACTCAAGAAATTTTTTCTAAGCCCCAAGACTAGGTCAAGTCCCTCAGGTATATACTTTCCTAGCGCTGGGCAACTTGTTCTCATAGAATTGGTCTTCGTTTTTGAATCAACATTTGTATGATTCGATTATACATCCCTTCCCCCAGTGGGCAGTAAACATTATGAGGAGAGGAACTCCATCTGGTATTGTCCTAGCACAATATCTAACATATTATCAGACAGTGAAAAGAAAAAAAAAAGTCAAATGAATAAATGTTGAGAGAAATCACAACAGTGAGACCGTAGGTAGGAGTCAGGATGCCAAGGATTAATGAACATTGTTCTGTGGGCAATGGAAACTGAATTTTGTTGTAATGTTGTTGAGAGTCAGAGCCTGGGGGCAAGAAGACCAGTTAAGCAAAGTTTCGGTATTCTCACTACAAGATAATGAGGTCCCAAACTAGAACAGTGATTGGGCTTGGAGAAAGGGAAATGGACCTGAGTGACAAACTCAAATCATTAGGGTTTGGTGACTGATCCGGGAGTGGCAAGGGAGGAGTCAGTGATCATTATCACTAGTGCCTTAGATCCTGTCAATGAATATGAAACTGAAATTTCAAGAAAGGGATTTGTTCTTTTCAACAGGAACATTTTGATAATAAGTATGTACTCAGATTCATAGGCAGCTTAGCTTACGGAATTGAAATCATATCTTAAATAGTCAAACAGGTCAAAATCAAATCCAAAAGCAATTCTCATAAATTGAGTGGAAGTATTTATTTCATTTTGGGATTGCAAGAAAACGCTTTTGAAACAGAAATATATGGCATGAAAAATGTAGCAGAACAAAGTGTGTACAGTAAAAAGTGAATCTCCCTCCCATCCATGTCTCTTAGTCCCCTACATGCTTTATCCAGAGACAACTGTTATCAGATGCCTGTGAATCTTGAGTAGGAGTATTATTCATCATCCAAAAAAAAGGTTAAAAGAGAAACCTAGGTAAATTTCTTTCCAAAACAGTGATTTGAAGTAACACTTCTAGAAACTGTCAATGAAAATGGATCTTAGCAAATAACTTTAAACACAAATGCAACATAGATTTCTGCTGTACTTTCTGCTGAATCATTAGATGATGATGATTAGAGAGATGATAGATGACAGATAGATAGGTAGATAGATAGATGATAGATAGGGCAACCAAACCTTAGTAACTTTTGAAGCCTAAGATTCATTTTTTGATGTCACTCAGTGCCATGTTGAATCCTGTAAAGGGAACTCTTAGACAGATGAGGCACACAGACAAGGAATCCTACAAATAGAGTAGGTAGCTTGGAGTACTATACAGGAACATAGAAGAGATGACGTTAATGTGTTTTACACATTCTCCAGAAACTGAGAGCTCCAATAGTCTATCCTCCATTACCTGATATCCGAGTAAATGAACACCTTGAATGAAAAAGAATTTTGAGAATAGCTCCTGAAAACAACTGCAGTGATATTGTGAATAGACAGCATTTCCCTTGGGGCACCTGGGTGGCTCAGTTATTAAGTGCCTGTCTTTGGCTCAGGTCATGATCCCAGAGTCCTGGGATCAAGCTCCCCATTGGGCTTCCTGCTCGGCAAGACGCCTGCTTCTCCCTCTCCCACTCCTTCTGCTTGAAGTCCCTCTCTCACTGTCTCTCCTTCTGGCAAATAAATAAAATCTTAAAAAAAAAAAAAAAAGATAGCATTTCCCTTAATGCAAAAGGTATCTACCCTATACAAATTCATCATCCTGACATTTTACTGAGATACTGTTTTCCTGCATCTCTCTTTTAGGTTACTGCCACTTGGCCATACTAAATTTTGCTCTTCTCTCTATGACCTGGCTTCTGTCCATATCCGTTAATCATTTGTGTTTCTGGCTCAAAGAGGCGGGTTCCCACCACAGCAGTTCTCCAGGTTACAACACTGAAATTTTCATTTGCTCTGCGGATCAAGCAATCTGGGCCCTGAAAATGTAAGCGACACAGTGCAGCACCATCCACTGAAACAGCCACACTAAAATACACAGATTCTTCAAACACCCATACTTTGCATCTATAGTAGTCATTGTGGTTTTACTTTCATTTGCCTCTGTTTCCTTTCACCTTGAAATTAGGTAATCAAGGAGAAGCAGGTTGTAGATACAGTCCCATGAAAGACCAAATGATTATTAGTCAGAAAAGTGATGTTTCACAAACATTCTTTCCAAATAGAATTGGAACAGGGACCTGAAAAATCATCTTTCATATCCAAACTGGTGCCTGAGTGAAGTGGTAGCTGAGAGTGCTTCACTTAAAACCAATCTGAGACTAACCTGATTGTCTACAGAGTCCTTTCAACAGAACTGACAAGGGATATATCTTTATTTTAATAACATTTATATGCAAAAGGAGAAAACACTGGAGAAACATCCAAATAAGGCAATTTCAATGTATGAATTATTTTCCCTGAGTTCATGGACAATATTACTAAGTGCTAACATCATTTCAACTAGGGTTGCTTTTTTCACCCCTCTGAAAATGACTGAAAAATTTATTAATGACGTATCATAAGGGTGGCCATTTCTATATGTTGAGTTGAATATAGAACATAGAATTTTTAGAGCTTAGAATCTGGTTCAACTGCCTGTCATTGCACAATTGAGGAAATTGTACTCCTGGAAGAATAAGAGATTTGCCTGAGGTCACAGCTAGGAAGCAGCAAAACCAGAGCTTAAAGCCAACAGTGCTGGCTACAGCCCTGACTTCTTTTTTGCACTCTTCTACCTGTATCAATCAGACACTAACAGGAACAGATGGAACACTCAGAAATAGTGACCAGAGAGAGACTGATGACAAGACATTTAACAGCCATGGGGCAGAGGCAAGGGAAATCAACATGGGAGGTGAATCCACAAGGGTTAGCAGTAGAAGAAATATTTGCTTCTTATTTCTACAACCTGAAGGAATAAGAAGGTGGAGAGGTGACTGAAATTCCAGAGAGAACTGCATCTATATCAAAGCACCTGCAGGAATTGTGACCTTGGAAAGTAACGCAGCCTTTAATAAACTATAGCTCTATGAAGATGGAGATAGAAAACAAAACCCAGACCTCATTTTTCTCCCATTCTCCAATCTTCTACTAGTGCCTCCCATTGGCTTTGTCCAACCAGAGGTCAGAAGGCAGAAGAGCACTGCCAATGCTTTTGTAGGTCTACAGGATGGGAGAGAAGGGATATAAAGGAGTAAATGGAGACTATCCAGTACATTTCTCAGATTTACCAGCCTTTTGCTTTGCATTTTTTTTCTTCCTCCTATTTTCTTTCACTGAGACATAAATTGCCAAGGTTAATGATTGATGATGGCCCATGTAAAAATAGCATTATATTTCATGACGGACTTTATCAAAAATTTACTCAAATATAATAGAAGTCTGGAAATGGGGTACAATAAGCATCAGGTATACTTTGAAATATTTAAAAAAGTGATCTTCTCAGTACTCTGACTCATTAGCTGGGGAAAAAAACCTATAGTAATAATATGTTCTATGCATAGAACATTTTTAATTCATAATAAGGATATGTTTATTCAGAAATTATGTTAAGACACTATTATTCTCAGAGCATGAACTTTGGCAGTTAGGTGCTAGCATCCTCTTGAGTTCAAGAAAATGAACTTCTGGATATTAAACGTGATTGCTTAGAGACCTCAAACCTATCAGCTTTGGGCAGTCAGCTATTATCTACACTGACAATTATTTATGACTGTGAATCACCCAGGCCTGTTGGGATGTCCAAAAGTAACTCAGTTAGAAATTATGAGCAATATCATATGTGGGTGGTGTAAAAGCCATTTAAATAATGAAACAGAGTTCAAAGAGCTGATTCAATAGAGGCATTACTAATAAAATAATATAGGTAGAAATCTCAAAAAAGGTGTTTCTTTTTGAAAGCAATGCTACAAAGCAAGAGATGAAGATGGAGAAATCATCTACTCACCTTTGATTGACTCTCTTTGACCTCCCATGAGCTTTGAGCCACTCACCTTTCTGAGGCTTAGTATACATCTTTCCAAAATGGAGTACAAGGCAGTACTCTATTATGGGTAGGAAAAATAATTAAAAAGCAGTTTGGCTTGAGATTAAACCCTTTTAAGGATACTTTAGTTAGAAGGTTTAGTTCTGTGTGGGTTCAATGTACTTCCCCATTACTACTCAGACCTAGATACTATAGAAAAACTTAAATTAAAGGCAGTAGACACTATTCGTTCTAATATGGTTCTCTAAAATAATGGATTTTAAAAGGCCATACACATCAGAATAGGCTACTTAATTTGATTTTTTTCCCTATGATTTTATTTATTTATTTGACAGAGAGAGAGAGCACAAGCAGGGGGGGCTGGCAAGCTGAGGGAGAAGGAGAAGTAGGCTTCCAGCCCAGCAGGGAGACTGGTGTGGGGCTCCATCCCAGGAACTAAGGATCATGACCTGTGCCAAAGGCAGATGTTTAACCAACTGAGCCATCCAGGAAGGCTTAATTTGATTTTTAAAATCTACCTGAATGATAGGCAAGATTTTTGTATTATCTAATAGAAATATTTTCTAAACTACAAGAGCTAGTGAGACAGATCCTTTATCCTATAAAAGAAGAACCAATTGTTTGCTAGCTGAACAAAATGCCTTGAGCAAAGTTTCTGTGGGCATACATTTTTAATTTCCTCAGATAAAAACAATCTTGAGTGAGGGGTTCTCTAAAAAGTGTCCTGATATTCTCCTAATACACCAATAAATAAAATCTCTCCAAATGTTGAGATTCTCTTAGCCTTTGGTATATGTTCCTAACACATCTGGCTCCAAATAAGACATTACATAAGCAAGCTAATAATCCAGGTAACTGAGAATGTTAAATATTACTTTAGAGGATTACTAAAGCTTGGATGATGATAATTTATTCTCTTTCTACTATTTTAAAAATCAGAAATAATTTATCCATAGTTTGAATTTTACCAAAGCACTTGCTCCGGAACCTCTTGATACACTAGCATCTTCTACCTATAATAGAATTGTACATGTAAGTGTCTTATCATGACCATAAGAAGTAAGCCTGAATCAGTCATCTCATTGCTTTTTGGAGTTAAGCTATTTCCAAAGGCATTACAACTATCTGCCTCGCATTTCAAACTAAACACATGCTTTTATATATATTCTCTCATTTGGTCTACCTAATAACTTCGTGAGGACAACAGCGCAGCAATTATTGCCCCATTTCATGGATGAGGAAACAGGCTTAGGAGACTTAAACTGGTTTACTCAAAGTTGCATGGCTGAGCAGTTATGGACCTCTGAATCATCATTAGGCCTGGTTCAAGAAAACATATATTTACTGAGGGCTTTAAAATGACAATCCTGTCTTTTGGATACAAGGTATGGTAAAGATAGTAGACTCATAGATAAAAAGAAAGTTAACACTTATACACTACTTATTATCTGAGAGGCCATTTTATAAGAACTTTATGGATTTATTTTGTTTAATCCCATAACAAGTCTTTAGAGTAGTACTATTGTCATTGTCATGTTATAAATGAGGAAGCCCCAGCCCTAGAATGAATGAGTCTAGGCAAACACACACACACACACACGCACACACGGGCATACACACACAGACATTATCTACCTATCTATATGGACATCCATCTTTACCAAGGGACTTGAGTGTCATTGTGTATGGCTATCAATCCATTAGGCCAGACTTTAAAACAAACAAACAAGACGTAGATGAGCAAGCTATTCTAAGCCTGAACTTTATCTGGGAAAGGAAAATGAAAACTGCCCAGATTGGAGATATACCTCTCCCCATTTAACTTCCAAAATCTTCCTCAAAATATCTGTGTATTTAAAAGAGTCCATCAGCCTTTGCAAAGAGAGAAAACAGACTTGAGGAAGACATTCTCTGTGTGACTCAGGAGGCATGCTTCTTCTGTGCAATGCTTTATCATCATCTGCCAAAGATGTGTGTGCAAATATCAGTCTTACAAACAGACAATGTTTGCACTACATCGAGGCTAACTTGCCATCTGGTTATTGGATATTTGGAGTCCAAACTGTACAGTTTCCTATGCATTTCCTCTAATGAGAAATGGAATGATGGGATTCTGATCACAAGCACCCATGCACTGGACTGAAATTACAGCCCTATGTAGAATAATAGGACCAATGTATATAAGAGATATGGCTTATGTCCTACAATAGTTAAAGAAAAGAGGGAAGTATTTTCTATTGTTCAGATTCACATGAAAGATAAACCTCTTAGCTCAGAATGTGATGTAGTTTTCTCAGAACTTAGAGAATCCACTGATGTTCTGTGTAATTGTGCTCTAGTGTTAGATCTAGCAGAGTACATCAACTAAAAATGCAATCACAGTAAGAAATTCTGATGATATGCATTATTTCTGAATAAGCAAAGGCCAAAAGCACAATCCCAACATAATGTAAATGATGTGATTGATGACTAGGGTTGTTTGCAGCCCATAGCTTCAGGTAAAGCATCTGTCTCCCTCCATTAATGAGAAAAGAGACAATGCTTTCTATTTAAAATTAATAACTGTAACACTCCAGGATTATAGGAAAAATTGTAAGTATTTCACACAAAGTGCTTCACAAAATTTTATTGAAGTTCAACAAAATCATTGCATAACAAATACATATGAGATATTCTTCTTTATGGCTCATTCTACTGAATTGCCTATTCATTTTTACCTCTCCAGAATCTACAATTTTCAGCAAGATGAATATTAGCAGAAATAAAAGTATCCTTTCGATTTTAATAGCCCCTGCTCTCAAAAATAGTTTAGTCATTTAATATTTTAGAATTTTATGTACTTAAAATGGATTAGGCATTAATTACATTCTATATAATGCAAGCTTTTTTTTTTTTTTTAAGCAATAAGCAAAGCCATTAATTTCAATGCCAGTTGCACCTTTTTCGATGACTTTGGGCACTGGATCACCATCAGCAATATCTGTATGATAATATTGTTCTTTGAGGAACTACAATAACCATGCGCTGTCCATTAATAAATAGTATAATTCTTCATACTCTTAAAACAAAATAAAAATTAATGACATTTTAAGACTTTCCAAATATAGGGAAGTTATCAAGATTTTTCTATCACTCTTTAAATAGAAGACTATCATTTCTGTTTTCAAGATTGTGTAGGTAGTTGAACACAAATGAACCTAATATCCATATATTCATTTTAATTATCTTTCCTGTTGTTACCCTACTAAGGGAAATTTAACTCAGAAATGTTCTCAGAGTACAGTGATAATCCAGGGTGCATTTGGGCAGGGTAGGAGAAAGAAAAAAAGAAAAGGATAAACAATACAATGAGTTATGCAGTTAAGAGGAAACTAAAAAATGTAACCACTACTGTTATTGTCAATGATCATTGAAAAATCCAGGAAGATATTGAATAAGAGTAAAATTTTTGTTATTATGTTTTTATAAAGAATAAATAGCCCAATGAAATACTAGAGGGAAATGGGGTCAGAACTACCAGTTAAATAAGTAAAAATTTAAAAAACTAATAATAATAAAAAGGAATGAGAACAGAAAAAATAAAGTGTAACTACAACATGTTGCTTCCTGCATCTGGATATCTTTTCAGTTTATGAAGTGTAAATCACAGATCTATTATCCAAAATTAATATTTGACTTATCTAAAGAGAACAAGTTGAAAAACTCTCTAAACCAAGTTGATTTTCCTCCTAGAATGTTATTGTTTCAGGCAATAAAATTATGAGTGTTAGACAAGGTATTAGACACTTGACAAATATCATTTTCAACAATTACTTTGAGTTTTCTGCAAATGCAAGTTATTCGTTACTACTTTTCTTCTAAAAGCAGAGATGCAGCTTATGGCTCAAGGATGCCCATGTGATAATCCAAGCTTAGGAAATTCTAAACCCAATTAAAGTCTAAAATTAACCACATCCATTCTTTAAATGTTGACCCAGGAAAGCACTTGACTATGTGTGTAACTGTCAATTCAAGAACCTAGAAAACTGGTTTCCAGAACAAATAATCACAGTCCTGATTTAAGTCAAGAACATTGGAGTCCTCTGGCTAGATCAATAATTTGAAAGCTGCAATCACGATTTTCACAAATGAATTACAAATGAATATCATCATTATTAACCAGAATCTGATTATAAACCAAAGTACAGTGTTAGCCTGCCTCCCCTTCCCCTGGAGAGAGAGAAGGTAGGAAGGGAAGAGAAAAGACAACTAAACTCTTATAGAGTCCTATAACAATCCCGTGAGGTAAATATCACTATCCCTTTCTTTATGAAAACACGAGGCTCGGAAAAATTAAGCAACTTTTGCCAAAGCCATGTTTCTTATGCAGGTAAGAAATACTAGGGTAGGCATTCATCCCAGGTCTGTGTACCTCTGAAATCTACTTTATGGCCGCACAGCTGAGAGTTCTGCTCAAAAGATTTAAACATTATTAATAATAATAGGCAAAAATTCCTGTGTCCTCAACACTGTGCAAACGTCATTCCCAAAAGCAAAAATAATAATGGTTGTAATTTTGAGCACTCACCATTTGCCTGACTCCTCTCAATAAATCTTCACAATGCTGGTCCAGGTAGTGTTATATTATCCTCATTCTGTAAAATAACTTGCCCCAAACCTGACAGCTGGCAAGAGGCAGAAGCAGAATTTATACCAGTTCTCTATGAACTCCAAAGTCTGTGCTTCCCCACTATTACATTCTGCCTCCCCTCCACAAAGTTCTCTTAACAAATCTTTGAGTTCAGCTGGTAAGAATTACTTCTGTTTTCAATGAGGAAATGGGCTCAGAGAGAATGCTACTCGCTAGCTAGTATATATGGTCAGGCAGGGATTCAAACTCAGGTCAACCTGACTTCTGAGCCTCTCCTCACTGTACCTTGTGGACAAGGGTACCCTGTGGACAATGAAAGAGAATGAAAAATTGGCACCCCTCAAAGCAACAGATCTCTACTTTAAAATCTGTCATCACAGCTATAGGATCAAATGCTTCGAAGCCTTGAACCAGGCTGAAGATAGAGCCTGAAAATATCCTTGTGAAAATAACTGCGTGTATGGTTGCTGAGTAGAGGGAAGTTCAACTGAGCACCTCACCTGTTAGAAGGTGCTAAGCCATAGTGGGCCGAATGGCAAAGAAATCCCATCAGAAAATGTAGGGAGGGAGTGGGAACAAGCCAAGGACAAAACAGTGTGCATGTTGATGAGACAAATCAGGCCTAGTTTGCCCACGAATGGTTGCGTTGGTAAAGATCCCTTGTGTAATCGAGTACTGTGGTTCTTGATCTTCAGTGTGGACAAGAATCACCTGGGAGCTTGCTGACACTATAGTTTTAGTGCTACCTTATTCTGACCCAAAAAGCCTGGGGTGATGCATAGGGATCGGCATTTCACAAACAATTCAATTCATTCTGATGTGAATGGGCTGTGGACTTCATTTTGAGGACGCTCGTCTAGTGCTTGGGGGACTCCTGGGTGAGGCTGACAACATCAAGATTAAGTCTGCTCAGAAACTAAAAGTCAACGCAAGATAGAAGTTAAGGTCTTAGAATATTCCTGTTTATACTGCACACATACACTATAGATTGTTAGAGTCTGGAAAAGCACACTCAGGGGGAGAGAGAAAGAGAGGGAGAAATGCAAGAACAAAATAAAAATCTTGTCGGAAATTATTTCACTTTGTTTACCAGAAAAACATTTATTTTTCCCCCTATATTATCACAACTGATTTAATGAGTTATTTCTTAGTCAAATTCCCAATGACCAAGATAGTTAATCTTTTAGTACAGACTGGCTGGCAACAAATTCTTTTAGTTTTCCTTCAACCTAGAATGCCTTAATTTCCCCTTTATTCTTGAAGAATATTTTTACTGGATGTAGGGTACTGAGTCAGCAGTTCTTTTCTTTCAGAGCTTAAAAAATGTTGCATCATTTTCTGCAGGCCTTTGTGGTTTGCGGTGAGAATTCCAGTGTCATTTGAACTGTTTTTCCTCTGTATGTAATGTGATGTTTCTCTCTGCCTGCTCTAATTTTTTCTTTTTTTTTCTTTGTATTTAGTTTTCGGAAGTTTGGACTATAATGTGGTTTGGTGTGGGTTCTCTGGGCTTATAATGTTCAAGGTTTTACTAGCTTCTTGTATTTGTAAGTTTGTGGGGCTTTGGCCAAATCTGGGAAGTTTTCATTTAGTGTTTTTTTTTCCTTCATTTTATTTTATTTATTTATTTATTTATTTAAGATTTTATTAATTTACTTGACAGAGAGAGAGAGATCCCAAGTAGGCAGAGCAGCAGGGAGAGAGAGAGGCGGAAGCAGGCTCCCTGCTGAGCAGAGAGCCAGAAGCAGGGCTCTATCCCAGGACCTTGAGATCATGACCTGAGCCAAAGACAGAGGCTTAATCCACTGAGCCACCCAGGCACCCCTATTTTATTTTTATTTTTTTTTTTAGTGTTCCAGCATTCATTGTTTATGCACCACACTCAGTGATCCATGCAATACATGCGCTCCACAATACCCACCACCAGGCTCACCCAACCCCCCCTCCCCTCCCTGCCAAATCGCTCAAGTTTGTTTCTCAGAGTCCACGGTCTCTCCTGGTTTGTCTCCCCCTCTGATATCCCCCATCTCACTTCTCCTCTCCATCTCCCAGTGTCTTCTGTGTTATTCCTAATGCTCCACAAGTAAGTGGAACTATATGATTTCAGCTCTATTTTTAATTTCTTAAGGAATCTCCACATTGTTTTCCAAAGTGGCTGCACCAACTTGCATTCCCGCCAACACTGTAAGAGGGTTCCCCTTTCTCCACATCCTCTCCAACATTTGTTGTTTACTATCTTGTTAATTTTGGCCATTCTGACTGGTGGAAGGTGGTATCTCAATGTGGTTTTGATTTGAATCTCACTGATGGCCAATGATGATGAACATTTTTTCATGTGTCTATTAGCCATTTGTATGTCTTCTTTGGAGAAGTGTCTGTTCATGTCTTCTGCCCATTTTCTGATGTGATCACATTTTTGATGTGATTATCTGTTTTGTGTCTGTTGAGCTTGAGGAGTTCTTTTAGTGTTTCTTTAAATTAATTTTTTTAAAGATTTTATTTATTTGGGGGCACCTGGGTGGCTCAGTGGGTTAAGCCTCTGCCTTCGGTTCAGGTCATGATTCCAGAGTCCTGGGATGGAGCCCTGCATCGGGCTTTCTGCTCAGCAGGGAGCCTGCTTCCCCCTCTCTCTCTGCCTGCCTCTTTGCCTATTGTGATCTCTGCCTGTCAAATAAATAAATAAATAAATAAAATCTTAAAAAAGAGAGAGAGAGAGAGATTTTATTTATTTGAAAAAGAGAGAGAGAGAGTGAAGGATAAGGGACAAAGGGGAGGGAAAGGGAGAGAATCTCAAGCAGACTATGTGCTGAGCAGGGAGCCTCAGGATCCTGAGATTATGGCTGAGCCTAAACCAAGACACAGAAGCTTAACCAACTGTGCCACCCAGGTGCCCCCAAATGATTTTTTAAGCCCTGCCCTTTTTCTCCTCTCCTAGAGCTCCAAAGACACAAATGTTAGATCCTTTGTCAAAGTCAATCTCACATGTTCCTTAGACTGTGTCTGTGTGAGTTCATCTGCGTGTGTGTGTGTGTATGTATGTGTGTGTTCAGTCTATTTACTGCCATTGTTCAGGTTGAATGATTTCATTTTTCATTCAAAGTTTTGTCTTTCAGTTGACTGATTCTTTTCCCTGTCTCCTCCATTCTGCTGTTGAACCCATCTATTAAGTTTCATTCTGTTGTTTGTTTTTTAATTTCAGTTTTGGTATTTTTCAGTTCTGATACTTCAATTTATTCTTTATTTCTTTTATTTCTTTGCTTAGACTTTCTACTTTTTCATTTGTTCAAGGGTATTTGTGATTATTCTTCTATCTTTGTAACATCTTCTATCATCCCAGTGCTGATTTATTGAGTATGTTTTTCATTCAGTTTGAGATCTTCCTGGTTCATGGTATGACAAGTGATTTTTGAATGAAACCTACATATTTTGATTGTTATGTTATGATATGGGATTGTATTTAAAATTTCTGTTTTAGCTGGTGTTCTCTAAAACTGCTATGGCAAGGGAAGGGGACACCACTATCTCATTACTGTCAGGCACAAACTGTTACCTGAATATATAAGTCTAGGTTCCCTACTCAGATTCCAGTGATACCTAAAGAGGGGTTCCTTGTTACTGCTGAGCAAGAGTGGGAGCTCTGGCTCTCATATAGTCCTCCATGGATACCTCCCTGGCTGGGAGGGGCAGGAGTGTCTTGTTACTACTTTCCACATGGCCTCCACTAATACCACGGGGAGAGATATGCCTCATTAAAGTTAGATGATAGTGAAAGTCATGATTCTTTAGTACTTCTCTATTAACACCCTGCTGGGAAGAAGAGGGATGCCTCATTATTAGTGGGTAGAGATAAAGTACTGATTTTCTACATGGTCTCAACTGACACCATGACAGTGAGTGGGAGAGGTAAGGGGGACTTCATTACTACCAGGTGGGGAGGAAATCCTGGCTCCCTTCTCAATCCTTTCTGACACAACCCTGGCATAAGGGTTGGTATACTTTCTTACAGCCTGGTGTTTGTGGAAACATAGGCTCCCCATTGGCCTTTACTGGTGTGGGTGGAATAGGGCCACCATTTACTTTGTTTGCTTGTTTGTTTTTTTAAAGCTGGAGTAAATTGGGTTTTGTCTAAAAGTATTCTGCCTTGTTTGGCTGTCCCTTTCTTAGGTCTTTGGAAAAACAAACAAAAAATTCTTTTATTGCAATTTGTATATTCTTGTCTGTCTATTACTATTGCTGTTTCTTGGTTGTTGGCTTCTTCGACCCTAAGTATATGCTATTTGAGATAAAAGGAAAACCTAGAGATTTTACCATCATGCTATTCCTTTGGACTCATGGTCCCTAGCCAGTCTGCCTTTTATTCTCCACTTTTCAGAGTCTTCTTAGATTTGCTTTATATATAATGTTTAGAATGTATAGTTGCACAGAATGTAAACAGTGAAAATATATCTACTCCCTCTTTCCTGGAACAGAGCTACTCTAGCTGGATGATTCTGATGAATTACTTCAATTTCTATTCTACAACTTCTTGATTATCAATGAAGATACCACTATAGGCTCTGACAGTACTTGGTCAGTAAACATTAGCAGATTTTAAATTTTATTCTGATCTGTTATCAGTGAAAAAATTAAAGTAATGGAAAAGAGAAACCTTCAAAGTCATGGCTTTTTTATGAATTTCTTTCTTAGCACATGGAGCCCGTAATTAGTTCCCATATGTGAACTACGTTTTCCCTCTAGTTTTCATTGTTTCATTCAGCAAACATGTGTTGGGAGCCATGTGAAGAGTCCTAATAATAGGAGTCTTCCCATAAACCTTGTCTGGTCATACTTTGCCTCTTTTCTTCTGTCTATTGCACTCTGGGTCTTCACAATATGTTATAGGTCAACCTATTATAAGTCTTCTCTAATAAGCTATAGGTTTCTTGAGTGCAGATACCTTGAATTTGTGGCATCATTCCCAAGCATATCATCATATACGGAATGATTTCAACAAATCATTGCTATATGGATGAATAAAAAGAGAGACAGGACTGAGAGAAACTCTTCTTTTAAGCTAACTAGCAAAATCCATAGGCCAGATTCATCTTGCTAATGTAACTCTCAAGCATCTGCAACTTAGCTTGCTTCCTTATTACATTAATTGGGGGCAGGCTGATATTGAGTATGTGTTTAAAGATTAATCAGTTACCATATTGATCTTTTTCTTTTATCTTATTAACCTATTAGTCCATTCATAATCCACAAATCAGACATCCCAAAAGGGAAAGAATATGAGCATTTTGGGATGGGGAAAAAGAAGAGAAAGTTCTTAAGTATCAAATAGTATGGGTATGAATCTTGGATAATCCATGGCACAAAACTGGAGCTTTACTTTTAAGGATAAACAAGGCAAAAATATGTTACAAATGTACTTACTTAGTTATAAGGATTAAGGTGGGAGTTCAGTACAAATGAAAAAAAGACCTTTGTGTGAAGTAAGTTGTATCAATTAAGTTGCTTTTGGTTGCAAGTAGAAATTCAAGTCAAATGGATTAACAACTAAATAAATTTTTTAGCTCATGTAACTGAAATGATTCTAGTTGTAAGTGGATTTCAAGTGAAGACTGATCAAGCAGTTCAACAATGTCTCTGAAGTCTTTTTTTTTTTTTTTTCCCTGATTTCCACTGTGTTTTTGGAATTTTGCTTTGTATATAAGTTGGTTTTCTTTATGGTTTTAGGGAGGCTGTTGGTAGTTCTTGGGTTTATTAAGTATCCTTGATCACATCACATTCAGAGACAGAGGGGAAGGGAGGAAGAAAAAGAAGGACGGGAGGGGAGGAAGGTAGAGAGGGGATAGGGGAGGGAAGGGAAAGAGGAGAGGGCAGGGAATTCCCTTGGCTACCTAATAACATTCTTCTATTTTACTTTGAATATGTCGATATACATCACATGCTCAATAGGGAATTGTGGTTTGAGTCATTTAGTAGCCCCACCTCCCAATGGAAGTGAGGAAAGGGGTGGAAAGGATGTGGGAGAAAATTCAAAATACTTTCTACATCAACATTTTCTGTTTTAGAATAAATACCCAATGGTTGTTCCATATATCATTGTAAACTAACATTAGCACAGACTTCTCCCTAGGGTAGGAAACTAGCATACTTTGTAACTGGATTTAATCAGTCAATGATGAAAGCAGAGATTCCTTTTTACTATTTTCAAGAGTAGATATGCACTTTTAATTAAGAAATAGTATACAAATTAAGATGTGTTAATATTAACAGAAATAATGACAGCTGTTTAATCTATTCTAAAACAGATGGCTTAACATACTTTGACTCATCATTTGTTTCCATTGTTTTTGTATTTAGATGAGAACATTTGGAGGAAAAATAGTCTTAATCAGATTAAAAGAGGAGCCATCCCACATGTTTCATTGGGAATGAAGCAAGTGGGCTTAGTGTGTTATAATACATGAATTGCTTTTGTAATTTCCATAAATGTTTCCCTAACTTTTTCTCCCCACCTTCTCTCTCTCTTTTTAACACAAAAGTAGAACCAAATGAATTACTTACTTCTTAAGGTGTGCCAAAAATACTGAAAGGAGCAGTAATTTTGAAGAAAACAATATTGAGTAGTTATAAAATATATTTAAATAATATTTAAGGTTGTGAACTATGATTCAAGAATCAGTCAAATTACATTCAAGTAAAGATACTGATGTGTTTACAGTGTTATACGGTATGAATTTTTATTATTTTAAACACTTCCTGAAAATATAGAATGTAAGACCTAGAGGGGATCTTAGATATTTAGTTCAAATTCACCCACTTACAAAGGAAGGATTAGAGAACCCAAGAGTTTAAGGTTCATGTGACTTGCTTAAAGCCACATAGTTAATTAGTGTAGAAGGCTAAAATGCCCATTTCCATACTGGAAGCCCCACTGCTCTTTCTACTTTTGACATACATTTTGACATACGTGAAATACGAAAAGCAAGATAGCTAGATATTAACAAAAGATATGTTACATATCTCATTTTGAGAAAAAAAATGAAATCTAGATTATTCTACCATTTACTAAGTGTATGTCTAAAGCCATATACATCTATCCAGATGCAAAACTACTGATTATCATTATTTTAAAACAAAATAAAACAAAACAAAAACAAAGCAAAACAGTGAATAAGCAAAATGTATAGAAATGAGGAAAATGAATCAGAAAGCCAGTCATATTTGATTCAGTGCATCCAGTTCCATGTATTAAAATTGCTACTATAGGGGCGCCTGGGTGTCTCAGTCACCTAGGCGTCTGCCTTTGGCTCAGGTCATGATCCCAGGGTCCTGAGATCAAGCCCTGCCTTGGGTTCCCTGCTCAGTTGGAAGCCTGCTTCTCCCTCTCCCACTTCCCCTGCTTGTGTTTCCTCTCTGTCAAATAAATAAATAAAATCTTTAAAAAAAAAATGCTACTGCATTTATTTTTTTAACAGGGTCAGGTAACATATGGAGATAATGCTAAAATTAGGTATAGGTTTTCCTTCTAACAAGGGAGAAAAGAGCAGTATTAAGGAATAGTAATTTTAAAAGCCATAAAAATATATCATTAATTGATGGATCTGATTAACATAGAAAGGTAGAAAAATGGTTTATATACGTACATATATGAAAAGAGATGACATTGGTAATATATTTGAAGCACTTAAGTAGTATTATGTAAGCTAGAAACACAAGACTTAGTTCTGCATGCACAGTACAATTTAATATAGCTCATAACTGAGTGGGAGTGATTTTAAAAGAGAATTATTTTCTATTTTTTCTTTAAAAAATATTTTATTTGTTTATTCATCAGAGAGAGAGTGCACAAGCAGGGGGAAGGGCAGGTAGAGGGAGAAGCAGGGTCCCCGCTGAGCAAGGAGCCTGATGCAGGACCCTGGGATCATGACTTGAACCAAAAGCAGACCCTTAACCTATGGAGCTACCCAGGCATCCCTCGCTTTTCTTAGTAAGAAAATCAAAACAAGAGTTTTGCCCCATTTTGCTGACAGTGGTTTCCACAATATGACTGCTGCTCAGATAGGAGAGAATAGAATTTCATCTATATCATTTTAAGTACTTAAGTTGTTTTCTAGAAATGTTTATAATTACCCTTGCAAAAGACAGCAGTCTCAGCAGGTTGGAAAATCACCAGTTGGTCAAGAAATGTTTATCAAAACCCAGTTATTTGTTCAGAACAGTACTGAGTGGGATATAAAACATAACACCCCCCCCCACTGGGGACTTTCTATAGAAAGAGGGATGTTGGAGAATAATATCAAAGCATTTAGACAGAAGAATAATTAAGTGTTTTAATTATTAAATATGGTCCATCAGGGCAATCACATATCAGAAGGGGGAGAGATCATTTTGAATAAGAGTAGCTTGAAGGCAAATGAAAGATAATAAAATCCCAGAATCTTTAAAGATGAAAAATACTTTCCTTGATCATGTTCAATGATAACTTGCTTATTTCTTGAGGGTGCCCATCCCACTGTTGAACTGTTCTTACTCTAGCAAAGTTTCTCTTTACACTGAGCTGCAATATACCCCTCTCTAATTTCCATCCATTAGCCTATCTTCAGCTTTCAGCTGCTCCAGCCCTTCCATGTGGCAGGATTTCAATGCGAGTAATAATATTACCACTCAATATTCTGTCCTTATCCTGTCAACTACGATAAAGATACCATCCTGGTATTTGTCATTTGATGCTGTATAATTTGTCAAAATCCTCTTAATATCCAAAAAATGACACCATACTCCAAATAAGTACTGGCTAGTGAGAATACACAGGGGAAATTCTTGTCCTTCATCTGGATGTTATATTTCTACAATGCAAAATAATAGTATGTTAGTTTTAGTTGTACCTATATCACCATATCAGCTCTCAATTGAGCTTTAGGGAGTTTTATTTGAACTCTCCCATTAACTGCAGTCAAGTAAATTCTGCAAAAACTTATAAATATGAAGCATCTATTTAATGTGAATAGAGATTTTATAATCATTGCTGTTAAATGTGTCTTGTTGGTTTCTGACTCATTCTTCTAGCTTGGTAAGATATGGTGACTCATGACTCGATCATTCATAACATGAGTCTTTTCTCCCAGATTTATGTTAACCACAGATTTAATAAATCAGATTTCTGGGGTTTTCAAGGAACCCATACAGTCAAACCTCTTCACAGAGTTTCTGTGAGAATACAAATAATATAATGTAAGGAAAATGTTTATTATAGCATTTAGAAAATAGATGTTCAATAAATGTTAGATCTTTTCCTTTCTTTAAAATAATTATTTCAAAAGGCAATAAACAAATACAGAACTTCCTTCAGGATAAAATTGATCTCCTAACTAAAGCCCTTTGTGTTAACCGGCTACAATTTTCCCTAATTACACTAACATTCTGTCTCCATTTTTCTGTCTGGGACACAGAGACCTTGTCAAATACATATTGATAAAATATACCATTGAGTTAGAATGTGTGGAATAGAGTGAATATGGACGATCAAGAGGGATGGAATGAAATAGATGCAAGTTAGGTCTCCATAGGGTTATGAACAAAAGCCTGATCATAGGAACAGAAAATGTGGATTCAAAAGATGAAGGGATGGATACATATTGTGAGGGAGGTAAGTACCTGGTAATTAGGGGTGGGTTTAAAACATGAAAGGGAAACTGGAATTGATATAGCAGCCATTGGATAACCCTATGCCTGAGATAGGAAGAGAGAAGAGGGAAAAACCATAGTCTTGACAAGGTAATTATTAGATACATAAAAGAAGACTGACAAGGGGAGAAGCTATGACAATAATGGAGGCCAGAAGTAATGAACATCTAGATTAAAGTAATGGCAATGGTAATAGGATGGACATTGTGACTTATAAATTCACTGCTTATAGGAGATAAAGATAAATTTAAAGAGAATTTTGAAGTACACTTAAAAAATACGTAAGGGAAAGGGGAGAACATTTGAGAATTATGACAGAAGCAAACAAATTTAGTTCTTTTAACTCTCAAAGTGCGGTCCCCAAACCAATGGAATCAGTACCAACTGAGAAATCATTAAAAAAAAAAAAAAAAAAAATTCACAGGGTGCCTGGAGGCTCACTTGGTTGGGCTTCCAACCCTTGGTTTCCATTCAGATTGTGATCTTATGGGTCATGGGATTGAACCCCATGTTGGAATCCACGCTGAAGATTCTCTCTCTGCCCCTCCTCCTACTCTCTCTCTCACTTTCTCTAAAATAAAAAATAAATCTTAAAAAAAAAAAAAAAAAAGAAATTCATAGGCTCTACCCTAGACCTACTGAATTTATCAGTAGTGATAATAAACCAATAAAGGCTGGGGGAGTGGACCCTGATTTGTAGCATGGGGGGGGTCTGATTTCTCTGTAATATATACTCCCACCATGGCTAATTTCAAGCTACCAATACATGCAGCTGGTAAGAGATACACATAATCAACTCTCCAGACCCTGCAGTAGGTCCCAGGTCGATCTGTAGCATGCATCAAATCATCTGAAAGACATGTCACTACACAGATGGGCCACAATTACCAGGGTTTCTAACTTAGTAGGTCTAAGGTGGGACCTAAATATTTTCATTTCTAGTAAGTTTCCATGTGGTACTGACACTGATGGTCTGAGGACCACATTCTGAGAATCACAGCTTTCAGGGTTCCTTGAGCCACCTTATTCAGAAATTTAATTAACATACAGAAACTCTAATTACTAAAGTCTTATTAAATCAAATTTTGTCTATTACATATGACCAAAATCCAAAGAATAGGTTTTGGTATTCATCTTCCCACTTGAATCTCAAGCAGCAACTGATGTAGGTTAAACACTTACTTCTTGAAACACCAATTCTCTACTTTTCCACTCTCCCAAAGTATCATGGTTTTCTTCTTGATCCTCTGGAGATTTTTTCCCAATTGCTTTTCATGGGTTTCTCCTTGTCTGCCATTAGCTGAATACTGGAATGCCCCCATGATTCTTTCTAGCTTCCCTCTTCTGAGGGTTGAATTCTCCTTCTACGATACATCATCCCTCCACTGATTTTAAACATCATTTATGTTGACAGTTCCCAATTCTCCTGTCTAAACCTCCTCTCTGAACGTCACATTGGATATTTCTCCTCCACCTGATATTTATACTTTTCTTATACTTAATATTGCTTAAATAGAACTCACGCCCCTGCTATGACATCTCTGCAAATCTTTCCCAGTTCATAAAGGTACCACGGCTCACTTTGATGTTTAAACCTTAACTCCCCAAGCCTATCCCTTGATTGTGTTATTTTCTCACCTATGGCATCCAGTAAACCCTATGACCATGATTTCCAAAACATTTTGTTAATGTTATAAGTTTTGCTATCCCCACATCACCACCATAGGTTGAGTCATTATCATTCTTTCTTAGATAACTGTAACAACCTCCTAATTCATGACTTCTTCCACTCTTGTTTCCCTGTAATCCATGTGCCATACATTAGCCACTAATCTGATCAAATTCCTACAGCAGTACTGCATTACTTCCATAGCCTGGTCCTACATGGTCTAGTCCCTGACCTCTCCTCCCCCAACCCTACACCTCTTCACTCAAAACAGGTAGAGTTCATTCACATCTGCAGGCTTTTGTACTTGTTTCTTCCTCCTGGAAAGCTCTTCCTCCAGGATTTTACATGACTCCCTCTTGCGATAAAACTATCAAATGTCACCTCTGCAAAAGGTATTTTTTTGTCCCGAATCCCTTCCTATCTCATAACTTCTCTGATTTTCCTCATAGTGCAGCATGCAGCATTGGGGGTTGGAAAACCAGACTTCCCAGTCTTGAATCTTAACATCCCAGTTTCTCTCTCTGACGTGGCAAGTTACATGAACTGTGGGGGTTTATTTACTTATTTATTTATTTATGGACTTCAGTTTCCTGATCTTTAAAAATGTATAAATAGTACCTGTCATTTAGGTTTATCAGTATAAGTAGTATCTGTCATTTAGGTTTATCATGAGGATTAAATGAGCTAATATATACAAAGTATTTAGAAGCAGTCTAGCAGAGGGAGGAGTCAAGATGGCAGAGAAGTAGCAGGCTGAGACTACTTCAGGTTGCGGGAGATCAGCTAGATAGCTTATCTAAAGATTCCAAACACCTACAAATCCAACAGGAGATCGAAGAGAAGAACAGCAATTCTAGAAACAGAAAATCAACCACTTTCTGAAAGGTAGGACTGGCGGAGAAGTGAATCCAAAGCGACGGGAAGATAGACCCTGGGGGAAGGGGCCGGTTCCTGGCAAGCGGCGGAACAACGGAGCACAAAATCAGAACTTTTAAAAGTCTGTTCCGCTGAGGGATATCGCTCCAGAGGCTTAACCGGGGTGAAGCCCACGCGGGGCCAGTGTGGCCTCAGGTCCCACAGGGTCACAGAAGGATCAGGGTGTCTGAGTGTCACAGAGCTTGCAGGTATTAGAACGGGGAAGCCGGCTACAGAGACAGAGCCGAGAAGGGACTCTCAGCTCGGGGTTACCTTGAACTGGTCCCAGGCTCCATCAGCTTGGAGCGCATCCGGAGGCCAGGGTGACGGGAGTAATTGGGCGCTGTACTCTGAGGGCGCACTGAGGAGTGGGGCCCCGGGCTCTCGGCTCCTCCGGGCCGGAGACCGGGAGGCCGCCATCTTCATTCCCGTCCTCCGGACTCTATGGAAAGCACTCAGGGAACAAAAGCTCCCGAAAGCAAACCCGAGCAGATTACTCAGCCCGGCCGCTGGTAAGGGCGGTGCAACTCAGCCTGGGGCACAGACACTTGAGAATCACTACAAACGGCCCCTCCCCCAGAAGATCAACAAGAAACCCAGCCAGGACCAAGTTCACTTACGAGGAGTGCAGTTTCCATACCAAGGAGAGCAGCGGAATTCCAGAGGAGGAGAAAGCAAAGCACGGAGCTCATGATTTCTCCCCATGATTCTTTAGCCTTGCAGTTAATTTAATTTTTTTTTCTTTTTCAATTTTTTCTCTTCTGCTAAATTTTTTTTAACTTTTACCCTTTTCTTTTTAAACGTTTTTTAACTAGTTTATCATATATATATATATATATATATATATATTTCCTTTTTATATTTTTTC